>NW_008751685.1:2596512-2599157 GCF_000715545.1 Opisthorchis viverrini | reverse complement strand
GTCGGGTTCGAACCACGGACTTTCCAGTCAGTAAATTCGCGCTCTAACCACTTGGGCCGTCTCGCCTCCCCCATGAGAATCCCCAAGAACCAAGCCGGGTTCACCCTGGTTCACTTGGGCCGTCTCGCCTCCCCCATGAGAACCCCCAAGAACCAAGCCGGGTTTCACCCTGGTTGGGGTCCGCTTACTATGTCTTCATTTTGGTACAGTTACGTGAACAAGCATCCGACGGCACTCTTTTTTCTATCAGAAAGCTGCTTCCGAATCGATCGCCAATAAATGTGACATTTTCTGTCGACCAATGGCATGTTTTCTGATTTCTTACCTTGTTGCTGTATGCCAACTCTGGAGGATGCCAGTTGTCGCGAGGTCATTCGGTTCATCACCTGAGAAGCGTCTACCCATCCCAGCAGTATCGAGTTGAGCTGATTAAGAAGCTTCCATGAGGAGTAAAAGAGACGGTTGATGGATAACAAGGGTTTGAGAAATGGAGCAAAGGTGTACAGCACGATCCACTCGCGATTTATTCCAACTAACCCGATCAACTGCTCCGAAGGTGGCGGGTGTTAGTTAAACCATCTAAGAAACGTACGGGACCCTAATTCATTCGCATATCAAACACTTCGAAGAATAGCTCAACTGAGTCCCATCAAGCCAGAGGGACGATACGAAGCCGAATGGAACAATGATAGCAGTCCATCATCGACAACAGAGGTTTCACTTGCAGTTTCATTGCAACAGGGTACTTGGTCTGCAAAATTCAAAGAAGGTTACGTGTCCCTTGTGGTCAACCTGACGAACTCACTGCAGAATATCTGAAATGAATAAAGTGGCGACATAATGGGACGCCTCGGTGGCGATTCACATGTTTACAGTGTTCAAGAGCATCAAGCGAAAATTTCTTGGGCCATGGCTTCCAGGTTACTGTCGTATTATTTTACGCCAGTCTATTCACCATTGGGAGAGTCGTTTTCGCGAGAATCAAGCCGAGGGGTTACTCCGATTATATCTTCACTCTACAACAAATGGCGGAGTTGCGCCTCTCCTTCCGACAGCAATCCCTGGCCATTTTTCTCGATGTGAAAGCTGCTTTTGTCCGCGCTGATCGTGGAAGCTCCTGGCAATGAGAAGCTTCCCTTCGAAATTCTCGTCTTACAAGGGTTCTGTAAGCCTCCTTCCGTAGACGCATGTGTCTACGACAAATTCTCTCTTGAGTTCACCATATCCAGCAGTGTTAGGCGAAGGTGTCGCCCTTTTTAACCTCATGATCGATATGTTACTTGACTCTTTTTGTTTGCCTCCAACATATTTGGGATCGAAATTCTCCCAGAGTGTCCGCTTACACACAGTGAGTGCGCTGACGATGTGACGCTTTTAGAAGTGCAGATTGCTATGGTTCCCTCATCTATCAATCACACTTGTCGGTTACACCGGAATCGAGAAGACAAACAACCTTGAGGAAGTTGTAATGGAAACAACTGAACTGTTCAGTGGTATGCATTCAAATGAACCAGAATGTAAAGAGAGCAAACATAGGGGAAAGTGTTGGTAGCTCAGGTAGCGTAGACGGTCCGTGGTTTGTTCACTCAGCTGGACAGTTTGATCTCAAACGTTTCATCACCAATCGAGGTGACATCATCAGTGCGTTGTTATGGAGCGTAGGGCTGCGTAGCGATCGTTCGCAATCAAATTGCCCAACTCAGTGGACAAACAGATGACCAAAGAGAGAACAGTCCAATAGGATATCAACGAAAGGCGGAAATGGAAGAAACACTTGTCGGTCCACAATACAAATTGTTAGCAAAATCGATTTGTTCGTTTGGGGGCAGTTCTCCTAGCACAAACAGCTGTGAATAAACTGAGTAATTCTCTTGCACATTTCGGCAAGCGCTTTATATCTGGAAAGTCTTATTGCAAGACTGGGTGGAATCAAACCCACTCTTACAAATGAAGCAATCGATGTGGTAGCTAAGTTCGTCAATCTGGGCAGCTGTACAAGTCCAAATGAACTGGAAAAGAAGAAATCATTTCGTGAATCTGGAAGGCCAGGACAACTTTTGCAAAAATCTGAAGTTTAAGGCATAAACGTGACAGCTTGGCTGCCAAAGGGTAGGGTGTGCAATGCCGCGGTTCGATCTGCTCTACTTTATGGACCACAGAAGTGGTCACTGCTTTCGGAGGATCTTCGAAGACTCTGTGTTTGACCATCGGTGCCTCCGAAGAATCGCTCGAGTCTGGAGGGAAATCATATCAGTAATTCTGAGGTATGGCTCGTAGTTTTCAAAAAAGATAATGCCTTCTCAACAGGTCAGCCCACAGGTTACGCTGGTTACGTGATGTGCTTCGTATGCCAGGGCACCGTTTACCTCGCACTACCCTCTTCGCTCAGCCATATCCACGATGGAGATGATCTATGGGACAGTCAGTTCATAACTTGGCAACGAACAGTGCAACCTCATCAATGAACTCAGTCGCGCTGGTGACTGCCGTCTTTCCTGATGGAGACTCCCGAAAGAGACGAACCAACGGTAAATAACCTTGACAGGTGTGGCTTTGGTTGTTGATCAGGTGGCTGTTGATCTGTTCGCCGAGCTTGGCAATTGGCTTGCAAACGTTTCGTCACCATACGAGGAGACATCATCAGT
>NW_008751685.1:2585818-2595197 GCF_000715545.1 Opisthorchis viverrini | reverse complement strand
AATGACGCACTTCGCTTCGTGATACCAGCAAAGTAAGACGATAGGTGTTACTTCACGGGAAGTAGTTTGGATGTTATCGGTATCGGACAGAGTAGTGACTAGCCACGTCATCCTACCATAAGGTTAGTTGCCGAAAAATAAGTATTTGGAGTTATTTTTCCTAACTAGGTCTGCCCAACTCACTCAGTCAGCTGAAAACAGTCTGCAAGCTACGTAGTTGTTCCGGCTGCTTCCAAACTAACGAAGTCTTTTACGCAAGGCACAGGCGATAGGCTGGGCGGTTAATAGATAAGTAGCTTGATAAAAAACGATTGAGTCACTGTAGAATGCCATTATAACTGGGTTGAAGTCAGACAGGCTTTGCTGATGGCTGCCCGACCTAATCAGTCTCTTCAGTTGAAATGCCATAAAGCAGCACGAGGGCTGGAATACTGCCAGATCGCCTAAGCCTAGACAGGGTAAGCTGAGAGGCACAGGTCGGGTTCGAAACATGGGCTTTCCGGTCAGTAAATTCGCGCTGTAACCGCTGAGCCATCTAATTGCCTATGTACGCAAAAAGCACGTTTCTTAAGCCTGTTTATGAAGTACAAAGCAAAGAAGTAACTCGGTTCGTAATGCACTACTCATAAGGTTGTTGAAGATCCGTCGACAGCCCACGACCGGTTTCACCCTTCTTGGGGCTCATCAGGCAGACGCAGTCCCCGAGTTTCCGTCAACTGTATGTTCTGCTTGAAACCAAATTGCACGAAATTAGCGAATATACACTCATTTGCAAACTAATTTGTTTGCAGTACAAATATACATGTATCGCGATATCTCGAATATCGTAGCGACTGAAACATGAGGCGGCCTGGTGCAGCACATTCAGTTGCCTGGAAACATCACAAACGAGAGATTCAGCTGGGTTCCAGGTGAGTCTCTCGAAAAACCAAATTAGTTTACAAAGGAGTGTATATTCGTTAAGTAACTCGGTTATTTTCTCTGACCGTCTTCTCTCATTCGCTCTTACTCCCCGCTTTTTACATAGATTAATCACCAAATGTTTTGTTTCTCCATTTTTCAGGGATGAGGCAGAGTTCATCACTTCCTTTGACCTGGGTTGCCCAAAGTTTATTTCCCCGGAGTTGCCAAGTTACGCGCGTTTGTCAAGTTCGGCGACAACTGCACTGGAACCCGCTGCCCCACTTGAACCACAGCGTCAACAGATTGAGTTGTTCAAAGATGAAATCAACCGTCAAATTGGGCTATTACGACTGCGTTCGTTCCTCAAGCTCTATACAAACATGCCTACGTCTAAGCTGGCTGGCTACCTGAACACGGTAAGTTGAGCGAGCGCTTTTGTTAGTGAGACTATACAGCAACGACAATCGTTCAGCTGTAGCACCTTTTCAGTGCCTAACGGGAGGAGGCACGAGGCCTGGGATACTGCGTAGGCTTAGACAGGAACAGTCGAGATGCTAAGGTTGGGTTCGAACCACGGACCTTCCGGTTCGTAATTTGGCGCCTTAACCACCGAACTATCTCAAGGTCAGCTCTTCGGAAGGAGGCCATTTAAGGCTCGTCCTTATTGGTTATTGAACATTCCATCGTCTCCGCACAGTGTGAGGGTTATCTGTAAAAGAAATCCACCGAGAGTTGGTGTGAAATCTGCTTTCCGTTGCATTTGAATTTATTCAAGCTCGTGTTGCCAGCTTTGATGCACATGGAAGCAAATCACAGTGAAGTGACGAAGAGTGCAAGGACCTATAAGTTAGTTCTGAAGCAAGTTCTTCTACTCTACTATTGAGGCGAATGTCGTTGGCTCAGGTAGAGTAGATGGCCTGTTCGCGGAGCTGGACAAATTGATTGCAAATGTTTCATCACCAATGGAGCTGACATCATCAATGCGTTGTTAGGGAGCGGATAACCGCCGAACGGAAGCCAGGTTTTGAAAGCTAGTACACATTAATCTTCAGGATCGGGATTCTCTGAAAAGGTTGACTTCGTGTAATCCGATGAAAATTTTCCGTCCCAAGGAAGTCGCTCTTAATTAGATAAACGGTGTATTCATATCTACTGCCGTTGGTTTACTCACTGAGCTAAGCGATTTTGCTCAAAGCTATCCAATCAACAGACAAGTGCGCAGGAGGCTCGTTGAATCTGATCCAGAGAAGGTCATCGCGTGGAACCTTGTGAGATCAAATTCAAAGGTCGTGCGGACGCGGAGCAGTTAGAACATATGTCGACAAGCAATCCAATAGGGTTGCTCGCTCAGGCCAGCACGCACAACATCAACTCATGAGAGACAGCGTTTTCTCATCGAAACAAGATACCAGATTGCCAGACACAGTGAAAGAACCAGTACACTCCGCAACAACATATTCTTGTGTGCTGTGTGCGCTTTCCGTACTGCATGATTTATCCGAAGGTTATTTTATACTCGCCCGATGCTTTGGTTGGATTTTGAACATTGTTTTATTCTCATTTGTCAACTTTTTCCCACTTCTCTTTCTCTTTAAACCTATCACAATGTAGTCTGAACTTGGTGTCCACATGTCCCTTATGGCCTACAAGTATCGTTTGAAACAAATCACCGGCCTTCTCGATGGCTGTTTGGGTGCGGATGCAGCCAACAGTGCTAGCACTGGTGCCGCGTTTTCCAGTGCAGGCACATCCGATCTGAGCGGGCCACAACAACTCTACGCAGATTTGGACTTCTTTGTTGACGAGAACATGATTCACGTTGCGGACACCACAGTGGACAGGCGTTTCTCCGAATATTTTGTCCGACAAATTGAACTGTTACAACAGGTTAGTCTAGATTGAACTGTCACTCCACACAGGTGATGTGCATATCCTCAGACAGTCAGGCATGTGGTACAGTCTCCCCGAGGAATGTAAGGAAATGTCAAATAGCGTTCCGGTGCCAAGTAGATCAGACAGCTGAAGCGAGATTTTATTGAACCGTGCATTGTGAACGACACCTCACTGTTCCGAAGATGTCAAATTTCTCTTCAAACTTTAACATCTTTTAAGAATCCAGAAATCACACCAATTATTTCCCATTATGCTCACAAATGCGGTAGGTGGCCGTATGGCACCGAGGTTAACAGTCAAATCTATTAACCAAAAAGATACATAACCTATCCTGTTACACCCTTATGATATGTTTCAAGCGGGGCGAAACGCATAATGAAATGCCTCGTGGTAGGTTTACGGGGAATCGTGCGGTTTGTCTGTTAGTATGGATTTTACCTTGCACCCGAATTCGAGGTAGGAGGTAGGTGAGAAGTTCTCTCAAGGGATAGTTGCATCCATTTCGTCACCAGGACAATCACATGTTGCGGAATACGCGGTGGGAATACGGAATGTCAGTGTCTGCCGAAAGAAAAAGCTGTGTCGGACTAACCTCAGCACTTTCAGTTTCTATGCTGTGTTCGGCACACCGTCGCAGTCGGACTAACCTCAGCACTTTCAGTTTCTACACTGTGTTCGGCACACCGTCGCATATCGGGGAGGGGAAATTGTGCAAGGTTTTTTTTGCTGATGATCGGACAATCCCGTGTAACTGCCATAATAAAGAGAGTGTGAAGTAGCATGTGCTGGAGCATTATTGGAAAATATTCAGCGATTCACTTGGACTTTAATCCGGTCTTTTCCGACGAACTGACGAGCGCAGGCCACCTAGTATCTATCTAATTTTAGAAGCAGGGTCCGAGGTAGCCCAATAGTTGGGCTCGAGGTGACCCAGTGGTTAATGCGCCAGCTTATGGACCGAAAGGCCTGTGTTTCGAACCTGACGTCACCATCTCGACCGCTCCTGTTTAGGCTTAGACAACCTGGCAGATCCCCATGCCTCATTCCGTTGGCATAGTAGCTAGGCCCCGAAAGGGTTCTACAGCTGGACGAAAAACGAGTTCTGGGTTGTTCGGCTGAATCCACGTTCGAATTCTGTTTTCTTGTGGCTCTTAAATCGTTTAGCTGCAATACTCTTTCGGTGCCTAACTGCCATGCCACCAGATAGAAGCACAAGAACTGGGATACTGCCAGATTGCCCAAGCCTAGACAGGGATAGTCAAGGGGCAGATTTCGGGTTTGAACCACGGACCTTCCGGTCACTAAATTCGCGCTCTAACCACGAGTCATCTTGCCATCTTCGAAGAAATAAAGGGTTAAGCCTAGAGAGCGATAGTAAAGGGGCAGATTTAGGGTTTGAACCACGGACCTTCCGGTCACTAAATTCGCGCTCTAACCACGAGTCATCTTGCCATCTTCGAAGAAATAAAGGGTTATCGATGTCCTTGGTTGTGAGCGTTACTGTAGTCGAAGACCATGAGAGCAGAAAAGTAAGTGCATTGCCTTCGCATTATTTCTGGATCGGGTTCGATCAAGGCTTTTGTCTATCATCATCACTGGTCGTCCTTGATCTGTATCTTGAGTAGCTGAGTTCAAAGGCATGCTTGGACGCTTCTTAGTTCTTTTTCATATTGTTTTTCATATATATACATATATATATATATATGTATATATATAGGGTCTGTCCTTGAACTTACTGACAGAGAAGGCGGGAGAACTTGCTCTATGCAGCATAGAACGTTTTACCTACGCCATGTTGTCGGAAACTAAACTATAACGTTAGTCCCAATGTTGACCAGCTGCCTGTTTTGTTCAAAACAATATGGTATTCGACTGAGCAATCTGGTCCGTTAACCACTCATTGTGAACCTCCCCCCGGGAACCGCTAGCATTTATATTCAGATCGGCTTGCATTCTGCAACCTACACTTTTTGTACTTTTTTCTTCATCAGATGAATGTCACCTTGGACAACCTGGAACGTCGTATTCACGACTCTGCCCCACCAGAAGCCTCCGATTTCATCAAGCTTCGCTAAACCGATGTTTTTGTACGGACGGTTTCTGTGGCATGGGTTTTTTTTCAAATAAATGGTAAAGTGGACTTTTTTTTTCATAATCTTTTCATCCAGCGTTTCGCTGGTAATTTGGTCAGACCAATTGACTCCTGATGAATAGCGTGACTGAGTCCAGCCAGCCACTTTCATAGGATTTTTCATCTTAATGGGCCGTCTTTTCATGGACGTTAATGATTGCCGCGTGGAATGCATTTTTGCGCGCACAATTACGTTTTTTCATGGAAGGCTGGATGTAAGAGAGAGAAAACAAAGAGAAAAACAGACTTTTGCAGGAAAGCAAACTTGGAAATTGGCACACGCGTACCCAGTTTTTCGGACAGTTTGGGTGTTTCACATTCTCTCAGTTGGGAAGTTAGCAAATTCATATGATAATACTCTGAGGTATGACATGTGCAATCACAGGAGTGACATTGGAAGAACTGTTGGAAAGTTACAGACCGATTGAAAGTCAGAATAATGAAAACAGAAGAAAGTTTGGGTTGGAGTTGTGAATTTTCAGGAAAAAATAGTGCAGATGAGTGCATTCCGCTAAAAAAGCAGTGCCATTCAGCAAAGAAGGTCCTCGCCTAGCAGATCATTCTGAAGTCTTGCGAAACTCGCTCCACGATAAAGAAAAAGCTCACCAACGGTCAAACAAGGGGCAGGTCTCTGGATAAATTTCTCACATGGAAATTTGTTTAAAAACGGCATTCAAATTCTCATTTTTTTAAAAAACTGTGCAACCGATCCAGCAGTTATCGTTTCAGAAGAAATTGCTCGTTGTTTGCTCAATTTCTGTGCAAGAAATGCTGTACAGGAAGGTGGATTTGGTCGGTCTCACAGATACCGTTTCTGTCTGAATGCGGAGTCCCAGTATTTCATTCGTTTCATTCAGTTTTCCGGCCTTCGTTATCTTCACGTTTCAGCAAGACCATTTCTGTACGCCTTAACCGCTCTATTGAAGGACGGCACTTCTTACCACGCGTTCTGAGTTATCACCACTGAAATGGAACCGCTTTTCTAACTTTGTTTTCGAATTCGTCTTTAGGCGAAATGAATACGGCAGGGCAGGGAAGGTGTGTTTCTCGTCACCAGCTGTTTTAGGCCTGGATAGCATTGGTGGATGTAAAATAAAAGGACATTTCGACAGAAATTAAAGAGGTAGGTTAACATTGATATCGATGTTTCGAACACAGAAATTCTTTCAGTTAGCCTGAAAGTAGGGGTCTCTATCCCATACTTGAGCTAACGGGAATCCTTAGAGATTTGTTGGCCATCGATTAATTTTGTGGCATATAGCTATGGTACAGTCCACCACATGTAAGTTGTCGGAAAACACTCGTCAAATCGGAAGTCAAAATCAAGCTACTTCCCGGTGGGTAACTGCGCAGAACTTGTAACTACCGTTTGTTGAGTTCGTTTTGGAGCACCAGGGCAATGTGCTTTGAGGTATCGAGCAGTTCAGGCGAGATGTGCAATTTTCTCTCTCCCATTATCTTCAACGCAGTCAGGATTGTCAGCTGAATTGCCTGCCAATGGTTTTAACAACCAGATCGTGCGCCAAGGAGGCGTCGCACAGTGCCTTGATGCTCTGAGATCTGCATCAAGAGAAACCATGCTTAATATCACCCATTACTCAGGTAGATCGCTCAGTATAGGTGTATAGCTTCCGCACCATCATTATGTCTTGGAAAAGCATGAAGAGCGTAAAAAAAAACTATAAATAACGTCGAAAGCATGTGCTGATAGTGTGGAAACCGCCGAAGGCACGCATCAGTTCCCAATTTCTACAGTCTAAACGGTTACCTCATTTTCCTGGCACTACTCTGCACATTCCTCTTTTGCAAATAAACGAGTATTTGCCTGCGTTTAACGTGCACACTATTCCATGGAGAGCTCTCCCGCTGTGGATGTGGAAGTATGACAGATGGATGCAAACCGGGAGCCTGATTCTCTTGTTACTCGGGTATGACAATGCCCTCGTCCAACTGAGTCACTAAATGCACTGCGCATCGACTCGTTCTAGGGATGTGAAACGGATAGCAGTGAAGAACTGGGACAGGTGGTATGTTAAATTAGGTGTGAGTGCGGATGGTCACTGATAATCGACAAAACCGATCGATAGCTCTTAGCAGGATTCACGCGAAGCAAGGTCTCCACGGTGGACAGTCACCCGTCCATATGGGACTGGAAGCAAGGAATCATTCGATTGAAGCGGCAATCGCTCTGCAGAGCATGAGTCAAGCGATCCTAATAATTGCAGTTTCGTTGTATACCACCAGTTGGATCCAAGTACACTTTATGAGTGGACTCAGATGTCCCATGGAAAACGCAGCTAATATGCACTCGGCAAAAGTTTTGACGTGCACAACGCATGACCATATAATTGAAACAAATAAGTTTGAATGAACAATGATGGGAGATGCGCATGAAAGCAGCCAAGTAAGGGTCTGTAGCCATGACGCTATGGAATCAATGTACCGTGATAGACCAGCAATAATTTCCCCATTCACTTTTATTCTTTTCTTCACATTAAGGCCTTCCAGTAAATCATGGTTGTACATCTGCGAAGGATTAGTATTGAACCCTCATTTTATGCTGTCGCTACTGATGATGAATGAAGTTCGATAAGCCCAGAAACCGGGATGGTTTGCGCATACTGATAGCCCAGTATCATTAGTTGTTTTCACTAGAAAATCAAAAGGAGTGATGGATACAAAGCAATCACCCATTGTCACTCCCTTAGTGTGGGGACTTGTTAGTTACAGCTAAGTGAGTATGCGTAAAATTTGATGTTCAGCAACAAAATGGCATTAACGAGAGTTCAGGGGCTAGACTGTTTGATGAGACCGAACAGGGGCAAAACTTATAATGGGTTATTCAGGAATCGTCATCCACCTTATAATTAGATTCAGGAAAGGATGATTGCCTGATGGTTTTCAGAAAAAGGGGTCGCTTAAAGATTCCTTTTTCAACGTTTCCTTCAAGACCGTATTGATTCATGTTTGCCCCCAAAATCCCAGAGGATATGCATTGGGTTGTGAACTGGTTGAATGGTTTTCATGGATAGATTTGGCAATTTAACGAAACAAATTTTGAAACGACTTGTACCTCAAAATCGAATCCGGATACACTTCGTGTCTTATTCCACTTCGTCCATAGGTGAAGTCACCTCTGAAACGAAAGAACTATTAGCTAACAACAGGGTCCTCAAACTCTCTGCGCAAAGGTGGTTTTAAGTGTGTATCACACCAGTAAGGCCATAGTGTATAGTCTACGGATCAAATGCATGGCTATAATCAGGATGTTATCGCAGCTTACCCAGATCGAACACTATTAGTTTCGGAAATTTGGTAACCATCTGGATGACTGCTTTTGCTTGCGTTACCCTCGGTGGCGCCATTCAGTGGGACTGTCCAAGCTGTGAAAATGGAAACCAGCTGTTGAAATATTTAGAAGTAAAAAAATGGATAATTCTGGCATGCGAATGGGTCATCCGGTCAAACAAACATTCTTGCCAGCTCAGAGGTGACGACTCGGGTAGTGTGGCCTGGTGAATTTAGTTCAAACCTGAAAACATCACAAACAGAAGACTGGGTTGGGTCTCAGGTGAGTCTCTCGAGAAACCAAATCAGTTGGCAACTGAGGGTATTTCGCTAATTTCGTGCAATTTGGTTTCGAACAAGGTTAGGTTGACGGAAACACGGGGACTGTGCCTACCTGATGAATCCCAAGAAGGATGAAACCGGCCGTGAGCTGTCGACGAAGTTTCAGCAACCTGATGAGTAGTGTGTTACAAATATCCTTGGAAATTCCCCCCCACACGACTTCAACATGTACACGAGCATATACGGTGAAATGGTTTTGAGGCAGTGATTAATCAGACGTGTGGTAACCCATGGATGCTACTGACTTTGGACAGACAGCCTTGGAGAGTTCAATATCATCAGTAACCCGATGGAAAACTTTCAGCCTGAGGATCTGACGGTTGACAGACTTTTAGCATAGTTATGTTTGCATGCGTTTATACAGAACCTCACATTTGAGAGCGTTGAAAACAGTGTGTGAAATTATACCTATTAGTACTATTTATTCTCCGTCAAATTATGTGAATTTCTTGTTCCCATATGTTTGTACCAAGTTCGATGCTGAACATTACGAGTCTGGAGGGTATGAGATCGTACGGAATGTCTCCTATTTCCTGAGTCCGAGAACGCCCCATCAAATGGCTGAGACTGTTATTTTGGACGCTTATGTTCAGTACGCTAGTGACACTCAACTTCTCCCTTGCTTTCACCGAGCATGTCTCGCCAAAACCGCGTTTTAGTTGGCAGTGTGTGCTGTCTGAGAAAAAAACGCATAATTCGAGATTCAGTCGATCATCCCCCTTTCCAAGAGATTGCTTCTCTCCGTCAAAAAATGACTGTTTAACAGTGTAACACTGAGCAAAAATGTAACTGCATCTAACGTCTCTGAGTTTGAAACGAAAG
>NW_008751685.1:2510504-2584888 GCF_000715545.1 Opisthorchis viverrini | reverse complement strand
AACCAGCTGTTGAAATATTTAGAAGTAAAAAAATGGATAATTCTGGCATGCGAATGGGTCATCCGGTCAAACAAACATTCTTGCCAGCTCAGAGGTGACGACTCGGGTAGTGTGGCCTGGTGAATTTAGTTCAAACCTGAAAACATCACAAACAGAAGATTCAGCTGGGTCTCAGGTGAGTCTCTCGAGAAACCAAATCAGTTGGCAACTGAGGGTATTTCGCTAATTTCGTGCAATTTGGTTTCAAGTAGAACAAGGTTGACGGAAACACGGGGACTGTGCCTACCTGATGAATCCCAAGAAGGATGAAACCGGCCGTGAGCTGTCGACGAAGTTTCAGCAACCTGATGAGTAGTGTGTTACAAATATCCTTGGAAATTCCCCCCCACACGACTTCAACATGTACACGAGCATATATGGTGAGATGGTTTTGAGATAGTGATTAATCAGACGTGTGGTAACCCATGTATGCCACTGACTTTGGACAGGCAGCCTTGGAGAGTTCAATATCATCATTAACCCGATGGAAAACTTTCAGCCTGAGGATCTGACGGTTGACAGACTTTTAGCACAGTTATGTGTGCATGCGTTTATACAGAACCTCACATTTGAGAGCGTTGAAAACGGTGTGTGAAATTATACCTATTAGTACTATTTATTCTCCGTCAAATTATGTGAATTTCTTGTTCCCATATGTTTGTACCAAGTTCGATGCCGAACATTACGAGTCTGGAGGGTATGAGATCGTACGGAATGTCTCCTATTTCCTGAGTCCGAGAACGCCCCATCAAATGGCTGAGACTGTTATTTTGGACGCTTATGTTCAGTACGCTAGTGACACTCAACTTCTCCCTTGCTTTCACCGAGCATGTCTCGCCAAAACCGCGTTTTAGTTGGCAGTGTGTGCTGTCTGAGAAAAAAACGCATAATTCGAGATTCAGTCGATCATCCCCCTTTCCAAGAGATTGCTTCTCTCCGTCAAAAAATGACTGTTTAACAGTGTAACACTGAGCAAAAATGTAACTGCATCTAACGTCTCTGAGTTTGAAACGAAAGCTTTGTAAAATTCAGCTGAATCTCCCATCAGCATTCATCTAGAGCGTAATTAAATGTGTATCGCGGCATACGTACAAGTTGGTGATCATTTAAAGAAAACACGCTTCGTAGAGATTCGGAGAATACGCCTACTCAGTATGTTCAAAGAAAGCCGAAAAAGGTAGTGGGCTATCCTAATCTTTCAGTGATCTTACGAATGTCGTCAGCGAGAACCAATCCCGATAATTCGATTACTAGCAAGATTTTGTTAGAAAAGTGTGATCAGTTAAGCAGAATTCCCTTTAAATTGCTTGTATCCTTGTTCGAAAGGAAAATTTCGAGTTTTCGAACAAACAAAACTGCCCACAAGGTTTCTGAAAGCACCTGGACAGCCCACAACCCCCTTCACGGGGCTCATCGGGTAGGCGCAGCCAATCTTATTTTTGTATCCTTGTTCGAAAGGAAAATTTCGAGTTTTCTGATGAACAAAACTGCCCACAAGGTTTCTGAAAGCACCTGGACAGCCCACAACCCCCTTCACGGGGCTCATCGGGTAGGCGCAGCCCATCAATCTTATTTTATCCATGGTTTGGAATGGCACGAAATATGACAAATCATTTGACTACCAATGTGGTATTCACGGGAAATCAGTTGTATCCCAGCTGAATCCTTCGTTTGTGATGTTATTCAACTGAATGTGCTGCACCAGGTCGCCTCATGTTTCAGTTGGCACAGGGCCCCTAAGTGAAGTGAAGGTTACTCTCAGCCTGAACACAGATAACCGATGCCTCGACAACGAAGCACGTCCCCAACCGTCGCTAATGTACACGTTATACACGTTGCATTCACCCGCACCATTCAGCAATCGGCATCCTGAGAAGAAACTGAGTTCCTTTGTGTTTTTGGTCTGTAGCTGGTTTCAAAACGAGTCCTTTCCGGACGTCTACTACGACTATTTTCGAAGAGCATGGTCACAAACATAAAAAAGTGAATGAAGCGACGAAACGAAGCACGTCCCCAACCGTCGCTAATGTACACGTTATACACGTTGCATTCACCCGCACCATTCAGCAATCGGCATCCTGAGAAGAAACTGAGTTCCTTTGTGTTTTTGGTCTGTAGCTGGTTTCAAAACGAGTCCTTTCCGGACGTCTACTACGACTATTTTCGAAGAGCATGGTCACAAACATAAAAAAGTGAATGCAAGCGACGAATGCGAAAGGGTGACAGGAAAATATGAGAAAAAAGAGAGGAACGTCTCATTCGAGTTCATGCCACCAACAGTTCCAGTCAGATGAGGTGTATCCCAGCATATGTAAAAATTTTGATATGGAAATACGCGTCTGAAGACCAACAACCGAAGAAAGGACAAACAATGTTGAATGCTCTTCAAGGTGTGGTAAGCGCTAGCACAATCAAGACTCGCACATCAGGCACATACTGGGTCTAGTGTGAGATTAAATGGCAAAAATATGCATTCAACGCCATAAAAGTGTCATAAGTACGCAGAGAGCCCAAAATGGCAAATAAACAAGTCACTGACTGACCTTAGGAAGTCTCAGTCTAATAACGGCCTTGGAGGATCGAGCAAAGCAGATCCGGTTTCAAACTTAAGGAGAGCACAGGGAAATGAGCCGTTGGACGAAAGATCGACTGAAAGTCGATGGACTTCTTCGGGCATATGCAGCATGGAAAATCGGATATAAAACGCAACAAGATTTCACTACTACCAAGAATTTGAAAGCAAGCCAGGAGACTCAACGAGTGCAGCACCGTGTCGTTCGTTGTTCCGTGTACGATGTGATCGGCTAAGAAACCGATAGTTTTCAACTGGCAACATCGAGAGCCCGTTTGAATGTCCAAGCTCAGCACGTCACAAGTTTGGACATCACAGCCTTGCTCCTATATAAAACCGTAGGGGCACACCAACACCACCAACCTAGGAATACTAGCAACCGGACTAATATCTCTACTCCTGTTTTGCACAGACAATTTCAGCTTTTGAGATCAATATTACAGACATTAAGGATGTCGCTTTGGCCTTGCCCTAGCATATATATTTATGGCTAACCTTGAAACGCCAGTGGAATACCACACTGGACAGGTCAGGATACTATAAAAGATGATCACAGGATCAATACACAAAACAGTGAAGCTGTTTCAGAATCGAAAGCCACTCTTCTAGACATTAACTTAAGCGTGAGGTGAATAGCACGACTACCTTTCTTGATATCCAACTGAGCCATTGATACGACGGAACACTATAAGTTAGTTCACCAAAAACACACCTGGAACGGTTAGTACCTCTATTTTTCCCTTCTGAGCTTATGGGCTGGAAAAGAGTTGAGTCAGGACGTGAAAGTGAAAAGAATTAGCGCGGAACAAGCTATCGGTGACAAGCTGAAGAGCATACGGCACCCAAATGCGTACCCACCAGACGTTGTGAATAAACAGTTTGCTTCGGTCACAGAAGAGCTGTCAAATCAATCTGAAAACTTCGAGTTTACTTAAATTTCCATTTGAGGAGATGATATGAATGAGTTGGTGGAGCGACGCCTAACCCTAGCTGCTGAACGAACCCACTACACTGCCAAACCTGTAGTCATCTGCAAATGCAACCGAATCTCGGTCCTCAAAGCCACGAACTCAGTATGCTCTCTCGAATCTCGTTTACCGTTTAACTGGTGATTGCTCAGCTACCTGCCTTGGTAGAACTGAGAAGTAAGTTCGGTTCAGACATGATTAACCTTGATTTGGATACATCTTCGTACGAAACAATCCGCCCCATCAAGCCCAACTGCAAATCAAATTACAGAGGCAAGTGCACGGTCGATACCGACTTTATCGACAGCCCATCATTTGTTTGGAAATGAGCATTGTGTCGACCTGGTAACAGCGTTTCACATCGTGTACCCGTACATCCTGTGCCACAGTTGGCTGAATCTGTTGCAATCGGAAACAGTGGAAATCGAAAAATCCGTTATATTGTCCGCATTACCATGATGACTGGCTTGCTTTTGGCATCCCGAGTGTCGTCCATTCTTCTTTTGTACCCTAAGAGGCACAACGAAATACACTCGACATATCGCATGGCCACCAATTTCTTTGTGCTCTCTTCGAGTTTGCAACGGGGAAGTCTTGTTTCAAGCTCCTCAAAAAGTATCTCCCGCCACGTATCATCGAGTGCCTCGATGATATGGTTTGGTCTCGTAGCTCTAAATTCGCGAAGACTTGCTAAGTTCCACTTGGAAAACATCACCAGGAATCCCGAGTAGTATGTTGCCACTTTAAGCTGAAATAGATCTACCTTGGGCTAGGTATCATCTGTAAACCGAGTTAGGCATATAGACGTCTGCATTGGTGTGGTGAAGAACACCTCTATGAAGTTTAGGAAGACCGGCGATCACATCCTAGCTCAATTTGCTTTTCAACCAAAGCCTGGGGGTCAGGTTGAGGTAGCCAGTATGCTTCAAATGTTGCAATCCGTCCAAACTGTGTACACCATCCAAACCCAAGCGCAGTTAAAGTACTTTTTTCGCTAGCCATTCCGTCTAAAACCAAAGACTGGTGACACTGGGTCATTGTTAAAAGTGAGTCTCGTTGATTTGGACGGAGAGGCCTTTTGACAGAAAATCAAATACATGCACTACAGAATCACCTCATGCAGCTGCCGCAACTCTACGGCCTTTCCAAATTGCACATGCAACAGTCTCATCAGACCAACCCTGTTGGCAAATTCTACACAAGAGATGTAGGTGACACCTAATGACCACAGGACCAATGCAGGAAACAGTGGAACTCAGCTGGACCTCAGTTTAGCAGTTGGGTACGAGGTAAATAACAGAGTTGACTTTCTGGACGTCCGTATGACTCACCAAAACCTGTCAGTTCCTCCGTTTCTCCAGTTTTATGAACACTCATCATCGTCAGCCGTCGCTTAACTGACTGACTACTTGAGCGTCCAACTGGCAGTTGACTTTTCTGGCCCGGATGCTTGAGAGTTTCCCTACTGCGACTCTGATGGGGTTTGAGGCTCTCAGTGGGTTCCGGTCATCTCAAGATTATTTTCAGCAATCTGACCTTCTTGACAAGACTATCTTTCCCGAACTCCTAAGTCACAAACGACATTTGCTCAAAGCTCTTTTCAAGTTACCAGACCCATAGTCTACCGCAGCTGCAGCCAAATCTCGATACCCGCAGCTAATGCTCTGTCACCTATGATCTCGCTTGCGATTTTGCGTGTGGGTTGTCGGCCATTTAGCTAGACAGAACTGAGGTAACTCCAACTCAGTCAGGCCAAACACATCTCGACTCAGCAACGTATGAGCCAGTCCGCCTCACCACAACCAAGGCTACTGCACAGTGTACAACAGTTTCCACCATTGCTCGTCGTTTACTTGTCGATCTAGAAGCCGAGTTACAAATCTTATTTGGGACGAGACTTTGTTAACAGAAGGAGCCGGTCCTCGATGATTGTCTCATTTTTAGCATCCCACCCAGTAAAAACGACATTTTGTGTTTTACTTATCAGACATTTTTCCCGCAGCATACACCCGAATAGTTGCAGCGATTTGCAACAGGTGAACTGTTCAGCAACTCATTTCTCGGTGCCCACTTCGCATTTCAGTACATAACACGCAACCTACCCATTTTGACAATATGCCACCGACTTGTTGACAGCAATAGGGGTGAGACGATTAGTTGACCATGTGGGCACTCCATGTTACCGAAAACCTTGTTCTAAATAAATTTCTATGATAATTCCTCAAAACATTTTCAGTCTCGATCGTCCGTACCCAGAGACGTTGCAGCCCTCAGTACTGTGTATATTATTTCAAGATACAAACTGCGTCGTTCATATTGCTGCTTGTAATTACTGAGTTCGTATATGCGAACTATCCTGGCAGTAGCTCTGCTTTATTTCACAGTCACGGCGCCAGAGATTAGCAAAACTATCAGCCTTCTCATATTGGCCAATTACTTGCCAGATGTCGGAAACCCGATGATGGCCAAAAATTAGGTTTAAATTAGTACCCAATGTGCACTCTCGTGACACAGAAGAATATGCACAACGCCTTACGAACAAACCAGAGTGACCTGTGTCCTATCCTGGCTAATTATATTGATCACTTGTCCGAAAATCGATCTAAATACCTGAAGAGACAGTTAGTTTCTACAGCCATATCGGTAGAAATGCAATAGTGTCATCCTATCCCCTTATCCGGAAAATTCAACTAGCTACAAGACTCAGAAACCCCGCGTAATGCACAGCTCCATTTCCAAAAAGGCAGGGACAAATCCACTTTGGGCAACGATCTTCAACTCATTTGCTGGTCAGTGTCCTAAATTACTGTGATGCTAGACGCTTTGACTGCATTGCGCGACAACCGTCAACGGTTCTGTGTTGAGCACGATTATGCAAATGAGATAATTTGTTGCTACCAATGGACATGATATTGAGACAAACCAGTGACTCGACGGATTACTGCCTTGTGCAAAGGAGGGTTCACTACGAAATTTCCCAGAAGACAGAATATCAAAAGCCAAAATTCCACGGCGTTTCAAAAACCAGACTGTTGCAAAACAGAAGCATACTTTTAGGTTGTTCCTCATCCCTTTCCTTTGACCTTAGTCGAACAATGATGGCGACTCACCGTCGGCAAAAGGATCATTTCAAGCCGACCTACTTTCTTGGGTTCTTAGGTGAAAAACGGAGAAAAGCGCCATCCGTGTATGCTTCAGACGAGCAAACAGGGCAGAGAATTCCCATGCAGAGTAGTAGGGGTGACTAGAAAACGGGCCATGCGATTTTGGGTTACTAGAAATACAATCGGAGCAATGTAGACGTCCCTTGACTGGGAATGTAAGGCGCCGGATATAATTAGAAACAACTCATAAAATTTGATTCGTAGGAAGTCGACCAAGGAATTCTTAGGTTCCCTTGCGCTCAGAGACGCGATTCTTGGACCTGACAATGGGGCAGTAATTACTCCCGAGGACCAGTGAGGGGAAGTGTGTGAGAAACCAGTTGGCCAACAATACGACAGAAAGGCTAGTAGGAATTGGATTACTTTGTTAATTCACTTAAACAATCAACTAGTATTTCTTTCAGCGTTAACAACCTTTCGGTACCTAGCTGCCGTGCACCACGAAGGAAGAATGAGGGCTTGGATCACGTCAGGCTGCCCAGGAGCAGTCGAGATGCAGGAGTTGAATTTGAACCATGGAACCTCCGGTCGATAAGTTCGCACCATAACTACCGAGCCATGTCGAGCTTTATTGGAGAAAATGTCACCGATATATGGGCGGTGATTTATCCGCCTAACGCTAGAGGGACGGAGAAAAGGGATGCATCCATTGAAGCGGTACAGCAAATTTTGCAAGCCAAGCCTCGTCCTTCGAGTTAAGGCAATTCCTTCTAAGAATAAGGCATCGTTCTATCAGAAATACCAGAATGTGTGGTCCCAATAAACGCAGACTATGAGAAGCATGTTTTCTGATGTGTTTCACAAATAGAACAAACCAAGCAGATCTGTAGTTCGCATTGGAAATCCTGCGTACTGGTCACGCTGTTCAGTGACATGCACAATCCCCAGACGAACTGACCAAAGTTCCTTGACTTCGGATAGAGCTCATGTTAATGGCCTGTTTAACCAGGATGAACGAAACTGGGGCCTTGCATCCCGTGAGAAAGTCACCGGTCCCATATGCTTCTCTACAGCTGATACTACACTGAAACATGACGTGTGCGGCAGAGTGATCAGGCACACTCTTGGATTCAGTGTGAAGCACACGTTGTAGTGACAAAGTGTGGAAAAAACTACTCAATTGTGAAGTACACGGGACCAGCCGACAAAGGCAATGAAGGCCACAGTGAACTGGGGTTAAGCATCCAAGTGTCTTCCAGTGATATTCCGACATGGCTTATCCAGCAATTGAACTAAGGGTATACGAAAATGATTTTATTGTGATCAAACATCATTGTTGGTGAAGGATCTACAAGAAGCTGAAGATGTTTTCGGAAATTAAAGTCAGGACTCTGTTAAATTAACGTTGAAGCTGGGCTGGAACAAGATAGACCTGGCTGCCAGCGATCTCCAAGACCTATTCGTGATATTCGAGCATCTGGCGAACCTTGAACAGCAAAGTTATGGCTTTGCGAAAACAGATCTCGGTTAAAATCCTCACGCACACTTAACCTGCCGATAGTCGTATGTATGCCAAAAACAACGCACGTCGACAGAGGATTCGAGGTAATCTATGGAACGATTTCCAACGTATTGACTAGCACATTTGTTTGTCGCACTTAAGGCACATGACGAAAACAGATCCTTAGTAAAATCAATCAAGATCGTTACGTTAGAGAATGCGGAACATATGAATCCGAATTGGAGTTTAATGCTTGCTTTCCGAGGCCTCTACTGTGACAAAAATTTGGAGACAGATAGCCTCTTCGGAAGATAATCGGAGCGTTTTGGCGGACACTGATACCACATAGACTTGACTAATGAAAAGCAGCAATAGCATCAAAGCGTTCAGGTACAAAATGTTTCCCAACGCCCACACATCTCATCACCTCCATCCAGTCTAACAGCTTACTTATGCAGGTGATCTAACAGCTATCACGCACAACGTCAGCTGCATAAATCCACCACCGTGGAAAATTGTCATCTTGGTCTTATTTGTCCAGGACAGCAATTATACCGGGGATCATAAGAGAACAGTTCAGCTTCGCACCGAATAAGCCTTCCAGGTTTCGCTAGAAGGTGACCGAGCAAACTCAGAGATATGTACCAAAGACAAGCAAATGTGGTAGGGAGTGTTGGACACCTCAGTAAAGCACTATCAGACATTTCTGTCCATCATCGGGTCTCTCACCAGATGAATTCGGTTCATTACTGTAGAAAGAAATTCGCGCTTCAAGTGTAACAATCAACCAACGTCTCTTCTCTCTTGGCAGCTTCGGACTCTTCATATACCCTCTTTAGGAAGGAACTCGACGACTCCCTCAGCACATATACAGCCACCATATCTCAAAATAAAGAAGTTAGTGCTTCCGGTTTTCTAAAAGATACTAAATCATTCGCACGGGATCTTCTGTGAGTATGCCTTTATGCCCGCTGTTTACAACTGACTCGGTAAAAGCAGGACTGACAGAGCGGCTTCTTGGGACCCCACACGGCTCTGGTGTATTGCTGTGAATGTTGATGACGCAGCTATGGCGCAACTGCGAGTTCAGCCGAGTCTGGTCACAAGGTCTAGGACTGAGAAGAGTAAAGTGATGATTCTAACCTATCCACCCAAATTGTCGTGAGATATCAGATACCATCGGGAGGTCAACTAGTCCCTAAGTCTCCCGTAGAAGTAAAATGCTGTTACCATAAGTGTTTACAATACTAATCGCTCTCTAATGCGGAGCAAAACAGTGTTCACCCAAAGCTGTTTTGAGTAAGAAAATCGATAATCGCCATCAAAGGTTCGGAGTGACCCGATTTGGAAAACAGTGGCATGTAGTAGAAAAATAAACAAAAAAGCTGTGGTCTCGTCACAAACACCCACAAGTGGACATTAAGAAAGACAAAGCAAAATTACATTGGAAATACAAGAATTCGTCCGGAAACTCGTCGTAAAGTTGGAAAAGATAGGGTCCGGAATGTATCCTATCAGGTTGGGTTCGACGACCTACGGAAAGCGAGATTGGGGGTCATGGAGCATTCCGATCAAGGTCGAATCATCCACATAAAATCTGGATTGTCGACTAAATTGTTCCACTTCATCATCATCGTTTGCGGCGAGTAGCAATCGCTGTACATCCTCAGGAGAGTTTGAATGCAGTGCAGCGCCGTTCGTCTTGGAACTCTGGCCACCAGGATGGCTTCTTGAGGTATTCAGGTGCCTCATGGGCACGCCTTGTTGCAGGTGTTCCACATCTCTTCGTTGTCGAGCACGACGTTGCAGATGCATCCACCGATTTCGCAGACGGCAATGCACCAGACAGGCGAAAGCCACCAGCGTGGCGGACACAAGTACCACGAAGGTGAAAATCAGTAGAGCTGAGGTGGAGAGAATGTGAAGTGGGCAATTTATACCAGAGACAACAACAAGAACAATCCTTTCAGAATGAACCGCAACAAAACCGAACATAGCACCTTAGAACGCATGATACTTTACGATATGACGACTGTGATGAAGAACAGTGAGACCGTGAGGAAACGGCAAAATAAACGAAACGCGCAACAGAAAGAAGCACAGCATTGAGCCGCAAAAAACAGGTGAACGCTTCTTACAGGTTACCATCATTTGGGTAGCACTAATGTAACCCCGTAAATTCGCCAATAAGAGAAATAAACTGAAATTTATTCAAACGCAGATCACGGAGTCTGCGGAAATGAGTTATTCTCCTTCGAAGGCGGTTTTTTTTAAAAAAAACCTTGGGAAACTTTGCCCATCCACCGAAGCACTGATCAGGTTCTAACTAGCTGAAGATTATCTACAGGGCACGTGCTTCCAAGAAATTGATGTATTGCAAAATGGCAAATAATGGTTTGGCAAACTAACTCAACTTGATGCAAAGAGGATCCAAAATGGAAATAAAAAACCGCATCCGACTGAGTGATCGCATGGCATCCACAGGATCGTCATTGATCGGAAGACAAACATCTCGTTGGACCACTTCGATGCACCCGTTTCACATTAGTAGACAGTTCATACCGTGGTTTGGAGAGATACCACCACTCGACCTGCGAGTCTCTGCCTCACTGGTTGCTACAAGGAGGATAGCAAGTAACTGTTCAATCATCATCGTCACGATCTTTTGCCGCGAATTTTGCTCGCGTCTAGTTACGACAGCCTTTGACAATGGTGCGTACATCAAGCCAGACAAACGACAGGATATTTTCACCGAATTTTAGTTGCTAGCATGTTTCATTTTGCTTTGGCATGTGGAAACAGCGCAACACAAACGTTCACACAGTCACTCAAGAGCTCAAACCACCAAGGAAAATTTAAAGAAAAACAAATAGCGCTGTTAATCCCATACTGGAAGCCGCCAGTGTGCTAACAAACTCAAGCCCTTCCTTTAAGCAACCTTCTTGATCAGGAACGACCCCGGTTATTTAAACCACCGGGTTAATTGATTAATAATCACCTGATATTTCAGTCACCCCTATTTCAGATTTTTGGGTTAGTCACCTTTGTATATGGATGAATCCGATAAAGAGACACGAAAATAATCCACGCATCTATACAAATCGATGTTTACTTTGTTCTGACCAAAAACAGATCGAAGGCCAAAACTGAAGCTGTCGTGTGATATTATTTTGGTACTCTGAATGAGTTTTTGTCTTGCTGACCGTGATATCCATACAATCCGAGGGAGGCAAGGGAGCTGGACAAAAGCCACTAGAAAGTAGGTGATATTTGAACCAGCAAACCGTATATCAGAGGCTCGATTTCCAAGTTTGCAGTGAATAGGCACCCAAGTATGACCAAGTTAAACCTTTTATCAAAGAACACATCTGTAGACATACACGTCAGCCGTTGTATGCTAGGCTTCTGTCGAGCAATCTTTCCAAAAGATGTTGGGTCGGTCCAGCCGACAGACTCCAACTCTAACATATAGATGGGCTGATTTCAATATCGTTCGACGGTGTAGCTGTCTTGATGGGAATGAACCTTTTTGCACGCTCGATTTTCTCTTTCTTCTTTACGGGGGCAATCTCTCTCCACAGGTGTTTGACAGTTGCATATCCGTATTCAATAGTGGTGCACTCTAGTCCACTATGACAATGTGGACTCACAACTGTCCTCAAATCCGATTTGATGATGTTTTTTGTACCCTCTCGCACTTATCTATTCGATAACGGACACTTTGTCTCCGGAAGTTTGGTAACTACGTACCTACAACCCAATTCGTTTGAATCATGGTAGACTGAAGCCATCAATGCACGACACTATGTCTAGGCAGAGTTGTTTTACGTGAGGAGCTATGTGGGATAAAGTTGATTGGTAAGTAGAACGGACGGTTGGTCTCTGGCCCTTTAACCGATTCGGTGAGCTTTAACTGAACTGCTGGTCAAGCACAGTAAGCAGTCTCTGTGGGACTTGTGGTTAATGAACCTGCGTACAGAGTGCTCCGGCTCACGTGTTCGAAACACGAGAATTCACCGTTTGTAGACTTAAAGAGACAATCTGAACCAACTGCAGCATTGATTTCATCAACTAGAGGGAAGGACGAAAGAAGAAAACCGGGTACTGAAAAAAAGAGATCGGTAATTCACTGCCGTACAACAAGTCAGTTTGTTTGACTAGGTCTTACTGATGAATAATAAAAATTGGAGGGATGTGTGTAGATAGATGCTGAAATCACAAATACTTAGTTCACATCCGTAACATTCAGTGTCTCTTCCCAAGCACAAGGAGAGTCACGCAGACACTATCCCGAAAGGCCGACCGCACCAACAGCGCCAGGACGTCATCTTCTACCGAGTCATAGTTTGTTCACCTACCCGTATACGGTACTTCCAGGTAGATAAGTGGCACACTACCTGTTCAGTGAGACTTACAGTGACGGACGTGATTGTCATACGAAGCACTTGATTCTTCATAAACAATGCGCTGACCAAAGCCCATACGGTAGTATGAAAGGCAAGTCCTCTGAAGCTGAATGCATATCTCTGTGAAGTAACTCCGGTATCTGGGATTCGCTCAATGAGATTACCTATCCCACTACCCTTAAATCAAATCCAGGTTCCGAGATACACAACTTCGGGCGCTTGAATGGTAACAGGCACCATGTTGTCAAAGTGATGAACTTACTGGAGTTAAGCGAGACGTTTAGAAGAGATTACCAAAAAACAGAACGCTATCAGACGTGATACACTACTCATAAGGTTGTTGAAAGTTCTCCGGCAGCTCACGAACGGCTTCGCCCTCCTTGGGACTCATCAGGTAGGCGCGGTCCCTGGGTTTCCGACAGATCCAAACTGCACGAAATTAGCGAAATACATTCGTTTGCAAACCAATTTGGTTTTGCGGAAGACTCACCTGAAACCCAGCTGAATCTCTCGTTTATGGTGATTTTAAGCAACTGAATGTGCTGTGGTGTGCTAATGGACCCCAGTCCTTTACTTAAGCAGCCTTGTTGACCAGGAATGACCCCGGTTATTTAAACCACTTAACTGGTTAATAATCAGCTGACTTTTCTGGCACATCTATTTCATATTTCTGGGTTAATCAAATTTGTATATGGATGAATCCGATAAAGAGACACGGAAAATAACCCACTTAAACAGAAATCGATGTTTACTGTGTCCTGACCAAAAACAGATCGAAGGTCAGAGCTGAAACCGTCATGTGATGTTAATTTGATGCACTAGGCCGCCTCATGTTTCACTTGATACGGTATTTGAGATATCGCGATACATGTATACAAGTAATACACTACTCATAGGACTGCTGAAAATTATTCAGCAGCCCACGACCAGTTTCGCCCTTATTGGGACTCATCAGGTAGGCGAAGTGCCCGGGTTCCCGTCAACCTTGTGCTCTACTTGAACCCAAATTGCATCAGACATCATAAACCAGAGATTCAGCTGGGTTCCTGGTGAGTCTCCCGCAAAACCAAATCAGTTTGCAAATGAGTGTATTTCGCTAACAGCGGTATCAGATTCACAGTCTCAACCAGCTGCTGGGGTCATCTGCTACTGGGACAAGAGTGGAAATACGAAAAAGCTAAGCGAATACAGTCGCATCAAAGTGGTAATAAAAGGATGAGTAGCCTGGTACCTGAGAGCGCGTGCGCAGATACACGGTCGTTTTAAAGGGGGGTTATATGGACAAAGCTCCACGATAAGAAGGATCGATAGATATACATTGATAGTCCATGGTACTCCGTGGTCACCCACACACAGGTAGCACGAAAGACTTGCCCCAGTAAGACCCAGATCAAAGCTGTCCCTTGGAAGTTGAAAACAGAAAACGTTGTGTTTGGTTCAAATGGGCACACCTGACGGTCTTGCCCAGCTTGACATAGTTCAGCGGTTAATACTTGAGGCTACTGACACAAACACAACCTTTCGATCACCATTTTCTGGTCCCAGACCAGCTGGCGATATGTCAGCACTTGTAGCTATCTACGAAAATTGTCACGGCTCAAACGTCCTATTCAGGCACCTTCTTATCACTGCATAAAGGACGTGAATCACCCAAAGTGATCAACAGTTGAGAAAACATTATAGTCAAAATCTAAGCAGGACAAAAATTCGCCACTCAAACAAAATGACGGCTTATCGAGCTCACTACCCGCTATTCGAGAACTTCCGAGTCCCTTCATCGAAATCAGGTAGCTACATGAGGTACATATATGAAGAAAGTAACTAGTGCTTGACTGACACTAAACAAATGAATAAATAATCACACAGTTCAGACAAGTCGAAATAGAGGAATGCTAGTTTCTATTGTCAGGAGTTGGGCCTATCCGACTGAGACGTTAGATTAGTAACGTAGTGACGGAATCCATATGGCTTGCAAACGGTAGCGGGGATCCACTGGAACCCGAGTGGACCAAAATGAACAGACGGTGCATAAAGGAATGCCTGAACTCGTGAAAAATGAACAAATGAAAGAATGGAAAATCCAGTACTACGGGTACCACAATAGCATACCGGTGAGTTTATCCCAGGTGGAATGAAACCATGAAGGAGATTCAGTGGTCACTGATCGCAATAAATAAGAGACGCGAGAAAGACTACCATTATGTGGACCGGGTTTGTCCAGGCCAAGAATGTGACACATCATGGGGTAAATGTCAACCAATCGGATCGAAGGTATAGTGTGGTTTGGTGGGAAGCGATTGAATCCGGGACCAGTAGCCAGGAGAAATGGAGCCATATCTGGTGAATCTGGGTCGTAACCATGTTCACCTCGGTGACCTAAACGGAAAGCAGGGTTTAGTTTCTAGCAAGGTAGAAGCAAAATGACAACAGTTAACGAGTATGCTCGTTTCTTAATTTCTTACGTATATATATATATATATATATATATGGCGCTCATAACTTTTGGCACCGCTGAGTTATCCGATGGGTAATGGGAAACCAANATATATATATATATATATGGCGCTCATAATTTTTGGCACCGCTGAGTTATCCGATGGGTAATGGGAAACCAACCGCAGTAAATCCAAAATCGGTCACTCTGTCACAAAGCATTCAAACAGCTGAAAGAAGTTGGGCGTGACCCTTTCCATCATGGTATGCTTGTTAATGAAAACATCCGACATATGTGAGGCGGGCCTAGCGCACACCAACCGCAAGTTTATAGGGTGACCAAAATCCTGAAAACCCCTTCAGACAATCCGCAGAAAAGCTCACAACACGAATGCCATTCACATTGATGAGGAACGTCTCTAACTAATTTCGAGGAGTGTAACGTGGGCCACAAAAATGGCTGATTACACTAAGAACACCTGTTTCCTGTTGTTGACTCACGGTTTTCCTGCTCTCCTTATTGACATTACTTTTAATGTGGAGCACAAAACAAGGCTCGTTAGGGTAGATGGAGAATTCAGCACCATCACTCACTACTGATGTCCCGCTAGCCTTGTCGACGATTCTGTTAACTCGGAATGTGTAGTGTACCACCAAGCCATTGATACTAGTAGTGTTGGACGCACTTATTCCTAGTAACAGTGCCCTAATCATGCCACAGCATTACTGATATCTTATTCTAGCGATGGTTCTGAGAAACTGGTAATCAAAGACAAAGGGATACCTCCAATCGTCCATACTTGAAAACCAAATCTTACGACATTAAAATACAGCCTCCATCGTGGTCTGACACATACATTACTTGAGGGCCTCCTGATGTCACAAGAAGTAGGCATTGGTAGACTAACTCAAGCCTTTGAGATTCGTACGTAGGCTTCGAATACCATAAGAAATAACAATATCTTGGCTATACGAAACATTTCACGACATCCGCCAGATGCAGTGGAACAAATATCACGTGATAACGAGAATACCATATGCTCCGAGTACCCACTAGCCCCTATGGTGGCAAACGCTCTACATAGAGTCGGCTCATCCCCCCATAGGAACTAGCATCAAAAAGGAAGCATCAAGTATGAGAAAAGCGCGGGCACGGTGAGAAAGGTACTATGCGGCGACCACATACTGAGCGGAAAGCAGAAAGCTCTGCCCAACGAGCTTACCTAGTGACATCGCATCTTTCTTGGACTTCGCGATCATCCAGCCGACATCGGCGTACACAACAACCGGCGCGATACGACGACTGTGAGAATAAAACAGCCGTGCGGGCAATTCATCCTTGCGGTACACAATCATTTTCGGATGCTTGTATTTCAGTTTGTCTATTAGGTGACCTACGGTGAATTCTGCTGGGGACGTAATATCGGAAATGGGAACGTACCTCCTCTGGGCCATAGACCCCATATTACACGGGAAGCCGGACCAGGACTGGTGTACATTGTTTCGTCCAAAAAATCATCCAAAACAACCACCCTCTGTGGATCCACGTCTGACATACCGTGATCGCTCGTCACTATAAGATTCAAAGAGCGGTTCAACTTTGGATTTCTTCGTATCCGGTCTAGCAGATACTCCAAGTCTTGATTAAGATTGGCGATAACATTCAAAACTTCGACCGAACCAGGACCAGTCTTATGACCAGTTGCATCTGGTTCACTGTGGTACAGTAGGGCGAGATTTACGTCACGCTCGAGCCAACCAAGTGCATCTTCGATCGACTTCCTGAAAGAAATATTTGAGTCGAAAACAGGATAATGCACAGATGGAAGATGTCCTTTTATGGGTGCAAGGCTACCTGGCCAAGAGGTGACACCTGTTCGATGACCATGCAGCTGATTGGTTACCCAAATAGGTTCAGCGCCCACATCAAACCAAAGTGACTCAGTCGCCTGGGTTGAATTGCTCAACACAAATGTCTGGTTCAATTCCGGGTCAAAGAACACATTGTCTACGATGCCATGAGTTTCTTCATGCTGGCCAGTGACCATCGAAAAATGATTCGGTGCGGTACGTGTGATGAATTCGTTTTCAACTCTCAACACTCGAAAGCCGGATGACCAAATTCGCTGAAAGCCAGATATGTTCACGCCAAAGGCCAAAGCCTTGTCCATATAGTCATGACGGAACCCATCGAGTGATATTAGAAGGAGCTTACTTCCGACAGCAGTATCATTGATGGGCGCAGTGGTAGCACAAGGATTGGCGCTCAGATAGACGAATAGTGAGAAAAGGAAAGACATTTTCGCATCCGTATTGTTCGCTGAGGTCCAGTTGATTCGCTTTAGTGAATTCGAACGACGGTGGAGACAGATAAAAAGTGGCCTTTTGACTTGAACCAACCAACTCCCCTGGAAGATCCGTTGTACCGGGCCACCAAGTGACCCTATCAAGTCCGCCTATCTGAAACAAAATATAAGGATAATATCGATTCGTTTCGGTCTGTATGGTAAACTTGTGAAGCTATTTATGATCAAGTGGTTTTAAAAATTACCTGCACGAACCCGCAAACAATCAAGTAAACAATTCAACCCATTGGATTTCGGCACCACGGTACACCCGGTGCTCCGAGTGGGACGGATTTTTGTCTCGGGTACCCATCCCTAGGAAGTGGACAGGGGTCTGACCATTTTGTGGAGCAAGTCACGAATGAACAGCGCATGGTGGATAGGCGGTAAAAACACGTGGATAACGGGGTGAATCTTTGTCTAGTCAGTGGTATTTTCAGTAAGTAACACTCAGTGACAGCACTGAGATTGAGGTGACTAATCTTGAGGTCATCTCACATTGGGAGAGAGTGCAAGACTTGCCACAGGTTTGGCCGCCGCCGTTCTCCGGATAGAGCGTTTTGTTTGACCGTCATGACATGAATGATTCATAAGATGCCATTTATCTAGCAACTCAATCAATCTATCTATCAGCTATAAACCGTATACCATAGGCACATTGGTCCCAGCCGCTACGGTTTCGATCACCGCAAAGCGCGGGTGTGCAATGTACAACCAAGCCTTGGAGGCGAACGCATATTCAGTTTGTTCGGAAATTGGGAAGCTACGCATTAAAGGCGATAGCTTTGATACATGAGCGCCACTGACTGCGCGATTAGGCCATTTCTGCGAATGTCATCAACCACTGCTGATTTGAGTCCCGAAGTCCCCATTCGGAGAGCCGGCAGTTGCCCGCCCGACTAAGTTTACTGATTAGTGTTTTCTTACTTCGTTGCCATGTCATACACTATCCACCTCCCGGTCGGCTCCACTCAGTACAGGGCTGGAAAAAAAGCTTCGTGAGGCAGACGGTCTTCTGGCATGCGGAGTACATGCCTCGACCAGCGCAACCTATGAAGCGTGAGTAATTGATCTATCGTGGGAGATTTCCTTCCTCCTAGGACCATCTGGCGTTTCCTCAGCATTACCAATCCGATGGTCCATCCAGGCCTGACCAATGCTGCGGAGACACCGAGGATCAAACATTGACATCTTCCGTTTGTCCTCTGCGCGCGGAGCCAACATCTCCGATCCATAGAGCAGTATGGATCGCACCAACGCAGTGTAAGCTCTTCCCTTGACAGACAAACTCACGTCACGTCGGCGCCATAGATTTCGGAGGTTGGCAAAAGCTGCCCTGGCCTTTCCGATTCGAAAAATGATCTCATCTCCAGCTAGTCTACCGGAATTTATGCAGATGCCCAGGTAAACAAATTTATCTACCACCTCGATTGGCTCACCTGAAAGAATGAGATGTGGGTTTGATCCCACCCAGTCTTGTAGAAGCACTTTACACTTTTCATGTGTGAAGCGCATGCCAAACCATGCGGCAGAGTTACTTAGGTTGTTTCAAACTGTTTGCATTTGGATATGATCTGAACCAAGGAGAGCAATATCGCCTGCATACTCAATGTCTATGAGGGAACGTCCCTGGGGATTTCAACTCCCGAGGTTTCAGAGGCAGACAGAGAAATTTCAAACACCATATCAGTCACAGAGGAAAGTCTTGACTTACACTGGAGGTAGTGAACTCAGGCGAGAGCTTACCGTATACTCGTACACACCCACAGGAGTTCGCATACAGTGCCCTCATGATGGCTAGAAATTTGGAAGGGACACGTTTGATCGCCGGACACTGCCAAAGCTGCTGACGATCGACAGAATCAGAAGCAGCTTTCAAATCATCATCATCATCGACAGCATGACATCAGTGTTCAACACTGATGTTTCACTTCCATACAACCATGATTTATTTCAAAGCCTTATTGTGAAGAAAAGAGTAAACGTGGACAGGGAAGGGACTTAGTGCTAGCTCACCACAATCATTCCGACAGTCAGTTATTGATCCGCGCCATCGGTAACTGATGACAATGTGGTCCATTTGAGTTTGTGGCCGGTGACTTAGCACGATAACAACCCCTGCATATCCCACTGCAGCAGCCTCTGGATCACCAGAGGTGTGCAGCCTGAAGCGATTGGAGACTGATGGGATGGTTGGCTCAATCAATGTGCTTGAATCTTGAATTCTAGTTTCCGAGACACAGCACACACCAATGCCAAGCGAGTCCAGTTTGAGTGCAAAAGCAGCTTGTTGTCCTGCTTGCTTCAGAGTGCAGACAGTGAACGCGGCCAGATAGACTGGATGTCAAGGCTTGAGGACTGATTTGGAGATTCCTTAAGACGTCGGCGCCATGTGACGAGCAGATGCTGCACGCAAAACCGATGCATGACGAACGGAGTCATCAGTCCTAAGTGCTGGACCTACAAGGAGAGAGTTATTAATGGGGGAGAGAGAAGGGGGAGAAAAAGCATATGAAAGAGAAAGAAGGGAGGTGTTAGCTATAGTTTGTTTTCCGTTACCCGCCCTGCTGTATGCAGCAAGTAAGGCGACCCGGCTGACGGCATTACACGACGGCCGATGTGGCATGAGAGCATTGATGGTCGTGAATGTCATGGTTGCACGAGGACTGGGATACTGCCAGGGCACCCACACCAACGTGGGACGTCTGAAGGAGTGACGCTGTTCAAGAATTTGTCTCAAGGTAAAGACACGGTCGATTCATCTTCGACCGTGGAGAAACCTAGCTTGATTCTCACGAATCTGTCTTTCCCGATAATCGATCAATCTGCGCAAAACAATGCCAGACAGCACCTTGGATGCGACGATATCAGGCTGGAACCACGAAGGTTTTCACGTGACATTCATTCTTCCTTTCCGAAATTTGAGATGACGGTTGAGAAGCTGCATTCCGCTGGTATTCTGTTTCGGTTCCAAATCTTCTGCAGTGTGGTTGTCAGACTATTCACCAGGAATTCGCCATCCTCTTTGAAGAGCGCGCGGTGTAGACCTTCCGGGCTAGGTGCCTTATCGCGATTCAGGGTTGGAATTTCACGCTGGATTTCGGTTGCTTATGATGGGTTGGTGTCATGTTCCATTCTGGCCCGCTTAGTTCTTCCAGCGGTTGTGTTGAAGGAGACCAGATGAACTGTTCTTCGAAGTGCTCGACCCACCGCTCAAGAAGGCGAATGAGGGAGTGGATTGCTCTATCTTTTTCGCATATTGTTTCACTGACACCTGCCTCTTTTTGACCCGTTGATCGAATCAGTTGGAACAAGGCGTGGATGTTGCCTGCAGCGAAAGTCTTCTTCATTTCCGTCATGATTTTTGTGTGCTTATTCTTATACTTACCATATATACTCGTACTGAACTTTTGTATGTACATTTCAGCTCATGTACGCTTGTTCTTAGACAAGTAAAACGTTGCTTATCCTCGAAAACCTGGACTCTGTTCTAACTCGTTCTCGGACTATTTCTAAACGTCTCAATTTACTTGTCTAAGAACACAATGGACTCGCAACTACGACTTCGGTTCTTCGACGCTGACCCAAACTCCGCAGACGTAGCAAGACGCTGGAATCACTGGTTTTGTACCTTCGAAACCTATCTGAAAACCGTCGAATCTTCTAAACCCGACAAACTTGAAACTCTCATCCACTTTGTGGATCCGTTAGTATATGATCACATTGCTGATCACACCGACTATGAATCTGCAATCGCCACGTTACGGAAATTATATGTCCGTCCAAAAAATGTCATATATGCACGCTACCTGCTACAGACCTACAAACAGGAGAGTGGACAAGATATCGATCAGTTCGTACAAAAACTGAAATCATTAGCCAAAGACTGTGAGTTTAAATCTGTGTCTGCAACTGAATATCAAGATGAGTGCGTGCGTGATGCTATAATTAATGGCCTGGCGTCCACATCCATCCGCGAGAAGCTTCTAGCACAAAGCGAACTCACTCTGGACCAAACATATCAGCTGGCTAGATCCCTCGAATTGGCTCACAAACAGTCACAGTCATATGTTAGTAACGAACCCATATCTTGCTCTACGATTCCACCCATTTCACAGAATCCCGAACTGCGTGTTGATCCCACCACTGCTGCTGTAAAATCCATTCAGACATGTTATTTCTGCGGTTATGATGCACATCCTCGTCCAAAGTGCCCCGCTCGCGAAGCCGTCTGCAATCTTTGTGGTAAACGCGGTCACTTCCGCCGCGTGTGCCGTTCAAAAAATACCTCCAAGTTCCACACAAGTTGTACAACAAAGCCTACTTTATCGTCATTATTCGTTGCAGCAGCTCCTACCTGCCTGGCGCATGCCATCGCAACTATCGAAGTCAATGGCATCACTCTCCGTGCTCTGGTCGACACAGGGAGTTCTTGCAGTTTCATTAACGCTAAGGTCGTGAAACTGCATAATTGGAAAATTTATCCAACTTTCTCAGTCGTCACAATGGCGTCTACATCCCTATCTTGTCGAACGACTGGTTACGCTTGTGTTTCTGTCCGATACAGAGATACCTCATACAGTGAACTGAAGCTCTTTGTAATGCCAAACCTCTGCACCGACGTTTTACTCGGGCATGACTTTCTAGGTCTACATGGCAAGGTAGAAATTTCATTCGGCGGGGATCGTGATGCGCTCACCATCTGCGGCCTGACGGCTGTAAACGTTGAATCACCATCACTTTTCGCCAACTTGTCTCCAGATTGCAAGCCTGTTGCAACCAAATCAAGAAGGCATCATCCGGATGATGAAAAATTCATTCGCGCCGAAGTTGACCGCTTATTGCAAGAAGGCATCATCGAACCGTCAACGTCTCCCTGGAGAGCGCAGGTTTTGATTACTAAGGGTATCAATCACAAACGCCGGATGGTTGTTGACTACAGCCAAACTATCAACCGGTTCACATATCTGGACGCTTACCCTCTGCCACGCTTGGACAAAATGATTGAGGAGATTTCGCACTACGAAGTCTATAGTACATTAGACCTCTTGTCTGCTTACCATCAAGTCCCCATCTCGGCATCCGACAAACCTTTTACAGCATTCGAAGCATGTGGTGGCCTGTTTCAGTTTCGTCGCATACCCTTCGGTGTCACAAACGGTGTTGCGTGTTTTCAGCGAACTATTAACAATATCATTACGACTGAAAAGCTGAAAAGCACGTATGCCTACATAGACAATGTGACTATTTGTGGCAAGACCCAAGAGGAACACGATCTCAATCTCCAGTCGTTTTTGAGAGCTACGAGGAAGTATGGGATCACTCTTAATGATGACAAAACAGTCACTTCTTCAAAAGTTATCCGCCTCCTAGGTTATGAGGTTTCAAAGGGTGTCATTAGACCAGACCCTGAACGCATGGAACCCATCCGTCAGTTACCTCTTCCGCGTACTACCACGGAAATGCAACGTATCATCGGTATGTTTGCATATTATGCTCATTGGATATCCTCATTTTCCGACAAAATCAACAAACTGGTAAAGAATAAAACTTTTCCCCTACCTGCCGACGTCGAGTTGACCTTCGACAACCTAAAGAACGAACTAGAAAATGCTACACTAATCACAATAGATTATAACGAGCCTCTGGTTGTTGAAACGGATGCCTCCGATGTGGCTATAGCCGCGTCCCTAAGCCAAAACCGTCGGCCGGTAGCCTTTTTCTCGAGGACACTCAATCCGAGCGAGAAGAATCATTCTGCCATCGAGAAGGAGGCCTACGCTATCGTTGAATCCATCCGGAAATGGCGGCATTATCTACTCGGAAGACCCTTCAAACTGATCACCGATCAGCGTTCAGTCTCATTCATGTACGGCGGTGGACAGAAGGGTAAAGTGAAAAACGACAAGATACAACGATGGAGGATTGAGCTGTCCGAGTACAAATATGATGTCATATACCGACCTGGCAAGGACAATCATGTCGCCGACACTCTGTCACGAAACGTATGTGCTTCCATGGGGAGCAATAACCAACTCGGAGAGCTCCATAACTCCCTCTGCCATCCAGGCATTACCCGTATGTTTCATTTTGTGCGTTGCAAGAATCTCCCCTACTCCGTCGACGATGTCAAGCGCGTCATTTCCTCCTGCAAAGTGTGTGCTGAACTGAAGCCAAGATTTTGGAAATCCTCTGGTAGACTCATTAAAGCAACACAACCTTTTGAACGTCTGAGTTTGGATTTTAAAGGTCCTTTGCCATCTAATACACGCAACCGCTACTTACTCACTATAATTGACGAGTTCTCTAGATTCCCATTTGCATTTGCGTGTGCGGATATGACCTCGGCAACTGTGATTGACTGTCTCACACAAATCTTCTGTCTGTTCGGAATGCCAGCCTATATCCATTCCGACAGAGGCTCATCGTTCATGTCGTCTGAGATCAATAGCTTTCTTCTGGAGAAAGGTGTTGCTATGAGTCATACATCAGCTTATAATCCACAGTGTAACGGTCAAGTTGAGCGTCTCAACGGTACTCTCTGGAAAACAATAAGCTTAGCGCTGAAATCTCACAATCTCCCGCCTTCCCGTTGGGAATCAGTACTCCCTGATGCTCTACACAGCCTCCGATCATTGTTATGTACAGTCACTAATTGTACTCCACACGAACGTTTGTTCCAATACGCACGTCGATCAACATTTGGAATATCGTTGCCATCTTGGTTGACCACCCCTGGTCCAGTTCTGCTGCAACGAGGTGATAGGTCATCCAAGTACCAACCACTAGTAGAAGAAGTTGACCTTCTGAACTGCAACCCACACTACGCACACATTGCTCATCGAGACGGAAGAGTCGAAACCGTGTCCCTTCGCCGTCTAGCCCCAGCTGTTCAGAGTACAACTGACAATGTTCTCAATCTGTCTGAATCCAACGAGGATACCGAACACCCAGATACGACTGAACTAACCGGACGCCAGCCCGATAGCTCTCAAGCATCGGAATCTTCTTCTGTACCGTCTTCCGAACACCAACCGAGTTATCCTTTGATTCTAGAACAACAGCGACGCATTCATCCTTATAGTTTGAGGAACAGAGAAGCTTGATTCAGTACATCACTTCCTGTCTACGTCATATGTTATGTGCCTATTCAAACACTGTCGGGGTGAATGTCATGATTTTTGTGTGCTTATTCTTATACTTACCATACATACTCGTACATTCGTATGGTATGTACATTTCAGCTCATGTACGCTTGTTCTTAAACAAGTAAAACGTTGCTTATCCTCGAAAACTTGGACTCTGTTCTAACTCGTTCTCGGACTCTTTCTAAAAGTCTCAATTTCCTGAACCTTCGGAATCAACCAGTGTTCTGTCATTCTTCAAGCTACTGATTATCCGATGTTTGAGGGATCTGCGCGCGCCATCATAGGCGCTAGTTGCTGGTCTGGCCTTTCTGGCAGCAATAAGATCTGCTGATCTCGAAGATATCCAGTGTTCATTCTGCCAAGTCAGATGGGTCGGACAAACAGTTCTGGAAGCTGGGAGCATTGCTTCTTTAACTCGCCTCCATTCATTCTCCAAGCAATTTTCGTCATCCACATGAGTGTGCATTTCTCGTAGCTCTCTATCCAGATCAGTTTAATATTCTTCAGCTACTGAAACTAGTCGAATTTGATGAACGGAGCTGCTCTCTTGTGGCACACATAGTGCTGGCGGAAAGCGAAGCGCTAGACGGGCTCGCACGGTGGCGTGATCAGAGTCAATTTGCGTACCCCAGAAGGAAGCAATCCTTAACTGAGGCTCTTCACCGGGAGCTGATAGCTATATGGTCCAATTGGGTCCACGACTGTCTTGTAGTAGGTGGTCCCCAAGTAACTCGGTATGAAGTCAATGCTGGCCAGGAACTGACGATAATTTGCACGCAACTAAAGACCTCTCTCCATTATCCGTACGCTCAGCATCAAATTAAAATACACCACCTAACTGTGCTTCTTCCGGGCTTGGTTGTCCGACTTAAGCATTCATATCACCCACCACCATTACTACATCCGTCCTTCTTTCCGACCGAAACAGTCGTGACGGATCTTCATAAAACTCGTCCTTCCCAGTCTCAGAATTGCGTATGCTGATATGACAAACAAACGCCGTTCACGTCGTTGACTTGCGTCAGTCTTAATTAAGCCAGGCAACCGCACAGCGGAAAGATAACCGTTTACTGGGATCCAGTCCACTAAGGCGCTTTCTGGTTTAGGGTTGAATGAAACTCTGTAAAACCACGAGCCATTGCGTCAGGATCACGAGATATTCGAAGAGTGAAATATGGAGCATCTTGGTTCGTGCTACGCGGCTTGAGGAGCACGACCGAAGTAGTCTTTGATGCGTTTTGGAGACAAGAATGCATCGACAAATAAGGAAAGCAAGGTTTCAATACGAGGTGCTTGGTGTCCAATTCGATATAGAACACGAACACTAATGGCTGCAGTGTGGATCAGATCTTTTGAGTTTAGTACCTGATTATTTTGGTTTCTTTTTCTGGGCGACGATCTGGACACGGAACAGTGGCTAGGGGATAGGCCAACGGGTTGGTGGCACTGCATCGTTCGACGGGTATGGAGATGGTATGTGAAATTGCCGGTGAGCAAAGAGCTGCAAGGGCGATTGATACTTCTCGATTGCTCGCTTCTCGGGGCTTGTTTGAGGTACTCCACCTTGAGCCTTTGACCCAAAAGTCTAACCTACAAGGCAGTATGAGGATGTCGGGTATTGCTCGGGGACCCTTACCCTAGCGCTCTCGACTTCCCCTGTCTAGGTTTTGGCAACCTGGCAATATCCAAGCCCTCGTGCTCCCTTGGGAGATATGGCAGCTAGGTACCAAAAGGGTGTTAAACCTGAATGATTTTCTTTTTTTTCTTTACCATAGCCTCGGATTCGAAAGTCTGAACTGCAAGGTTGTCGGGGTTTTCTTTGGGGACTCTTCCCGGAGCCAATGACGCACGTGGCTGTAAGGGAGCCGGCCATCCCGAGGACGGCAGGCAGTAAGGCATTACCGTCTCACTCCTAGTAAGGCTGCGCATGAGCAGAGCAGAACCCGACTTTGGTTTTGAAAGTATTTCGGCCGTACTGAATAATGCGCCGGCGGTCACGGATAACCTTTAGGCGAACGGAGTGTGAGGGTTTCGGGGCCGTTCTTTACTAACCCGTCCCTCTTAGGGGGAATGCAGCAACACTGCCTCCATAAATATGAACGTGCTGGTCGTCTCGAGGAAACACTTTACAGCCTTTACTCTCCTATCGCAGAGAACAGTGTGACTTTACCTCCAGACCACGTTGTAATATGATTACTCGCAGTACGATGATTCGCCTAGACAGGAATAGTTGGGATGCCAGGGCTGGGTTGAAACTATGAACCTCCCGTTTAATAAGTTCGCACTCTGTCCATTGAACGGTCCGGAGCTCTTTACACCTTAGCGTCAACTTCTGCGAGTCCGTTGTCTGTAACAAACCTGGGGAAAACTTAAAATAATTTTCAAATCCCAAAATCCGATATAAGTGATCACCATAAATGTTATGGTGAAGGACGACACAAAGAGAGCCTTACCGCTTTGTGACGATTTGCGCACATTTGTAACCCACTGGGATATTCTTGAGGCGTGCGTGACATTCACAAAGCCTCTCATACCAGATTGGTTGGTGGGTACAGGTCTGACTAACATAGTCTCCTGGATCTTCAGGTTGGGGATCGGAACGCGTGACGACTTGCTACTTAAAAATGCAGGTTGTTTTAACGGCCTTGCACCAACTGCCGCTCTCACGCGGCTAGACGTTTGAGCCATAGGTTTTGGTTGAGAACCCAAAGCCTCTTCGTTTAGGCTTCAGTGCCCTGATAGTATCCCAGCCTACGTACAGCCATGAATAATCTTATACCATATCAACAATCAGGTAATACCATCAACTGAGAGCCCTACTTGCTGCATACAGCAGGGCAGGTGAGCGAAATCAGGCTATTCCTGACACGTTTCTTCCACGTCTCCCACCCATCACCCCAGTGCTTGCTACGTCTCCCCAAATCTTTCAAGGATAGGCAGATCCGTTCGCCGCCCATTGCGGTTAGTTGCAATATCTACGGGTGGCTCGGCCGCCAAGCCCACAGAAACACTGAAATCATCCTTCACTCCTCAAAGCTGTCTGTCTGGTAGCATGAGACGTTCACACTCTAAAAAATTTGCTCTTTTATGTACATTTGGCTCGCTTTCTATTGATTTGTGCTCTCTCTGAAAAGATAATTTAAAACCCAAACGCGGTTGTTGAGCAGACCTCCCTGTCATTTCTCCCTCGCCTCTGGTTGTGCACACCTGGTAATCCAAAAGGAGTTCCGACTGATTCTACTGAGGTTAGCATTGCTATAAGCCGCTGTTATAATTTGAAGCGTCTCTGCTTGAATGATTGTCCATTAATAGCCACATGTATGGTCCGTTTAACAAGCTCCCTGAGAGTTTCCGGTAAATGCGCCCACAGTCAATCCTTTTCATCATATCCGCCTATGCCCCAAAAGTGTAGCTCTGATATGCACGAAGATCGCCATGACGACGGTTTTAGCGGCTTGTTATGGTAGGTTAGGAGCTCAGACACTGTTGCGGTAGCTGGAGAAATGAATGCGCAAGTCGATGGAATTGGTGCTGCAGAGGCCTGGATGGATGGCCGTCGTGGACTGGAACCCAGGCGCCTGGGCGACGGCAAACGCCTGATGCAGTTATGTGCTGACCACAGACTTTCCGTACAGTACTCACCCACGCACGAGCCAACGTTCAACGTAGAGAGGCCACATCACCGCCAACTATAGGTGGTGTGGGTCAGTTATTGATCGTCTCTCGTTCTGGAATATGTATATGGATTCGGATTCTGCACTAGCTGGTTGTTGCGCAGCCGTCGAAATCAGAATATCCGTGCAATAACGGTATTTTCCTCAGCTTACTCCCCGCTTCGAACCTCCAAAACTAGCGTCCCCGTCAAATCAACCACCTAGGATGCGCACCTACATTAGCGCCAAAAATCAGGTCAAAAACACATGTACAGCGCGTCGTACATAAAGTATATGAGGCAACAACGTTCCGGAATGATACCTCCTATAGGTGGTGTGGGTCAGTTATTGATCGTCTCTCGTTCTGGAATATGTATATGGATTCGGATTCTGCACTAGCTGGTTGTTGCGCAGCCGTCGAAATCAGAATATCCGTGCAATAACGGTATTTTCCTCAGCTTACTCCCCGCTTCGAACCTCCAAAACTAGCGTCCCCGTCAAATCAACCACCTAGGATGCGCACCTACATTAGCGCCAAAAATCAGGTCAAAAACACATGTACAGCGCGTCGTACATAAAGTATATGAGGCAACAACGTTCCGGAATTTCTGATACCTCCTAGATGTGGCATTGGCAAGCGGTATTCGGCCGATACTGGCTGTTAGGTCCATGCTTTTGACCAATCACAGTTAAACTGGATGCCAGGCAGACAAGCATCCCGAATTTTCGACCAATCTTGCGCGGGATAGGCTTCTCGGCCGCATCAGCGTCTAACTGAAAGCCGAATAGCGGCATCGATATGGAAATGCGCCTAAAACCGCCACCTTGAAGTTCTTTGAAGTATCTCCGAAGCCTTGTGCTGGTCTGCGGATCCTTTCTGCCCAGCATTGCGGTCGTAATGCGTGCTCGGGCTGGGCTTCCAACGGGGCGGGTGATATATTTTCCGCAATGGTACTGAGATCAAAAGGGTCCAGAAGTATATCTATTCCCAATTTACACTGTCCTGTGGGAGGGATCTGCGCGATTGTCGACTGGATTTAGTGGGGTATTTCGCAGCTCCGGTGAATGATGTGTTCTGGAATTCACTTACCCGAGCTGTAGTTTTGGACCAACACTCTCTGGTCTTCACTGAACTCGCGATTGCGCCACCTTGCCGGTTGAACCTGTTATCCACTCCTTTGTCACGGTGACTCGATTGCACTCCCTGTGACAGGATGGTGTCAAGCGGCGTTCGAAGCTTTCATCGGAGCAGCGCATCATTTAGGTGACAATCCATCACACGAGTTGTAGTTAGGCGTCCGTCGGCTTGTCAGCAGAAACGCCTCCAAAATCTCTTCTGTTGATTCCTCTTGTCTATCTTTCTGAAGAGCACGCTTCACGCTTCGGACCGTCAACGCGGCGTTTCGCCCAGCCGTTAGACAGTGGGTGAAAAGGCTGCGAGAAGATATGAGTGATCCCATACTCCTGATGAAAAAATGCGAACGCTGACGAGGTGATCTGACTGCCGCTGACGAATACAATAGTCTGTGGTGTTTCGATGCGGTTGAACGATCTTCGGAGCTCCAGGACTGCAGGAGCAGGTGTGCGACTGTTCACTTGAGGAATTTTTGGCCATTTTCGGCAAGAATCAACCACGACAAAAATGTGTTGTCATACCATTGGACCTGCATAGTCGATGTGAGACCGAGACCAGGGTTCGGTCAGTTGCGGCCACAACCGCAGGTAAATTTTTACATCGTAGGCAACATTTGGAGACTCGCTCAATCTGGGCGTATGTCAAAGGCCAGTGCTCGTAACTCCGAGCAAGGGTCTCCGTCCTTTTGTTCTGGGGTACGCTTTACCAAACTAATTCGGTACGCTTCGTTGTAGTCCCTTTGGACATAAGAGGCTTCAGTCGACTGGTGATAGTGCGTGTGAAGTAAGGTCTCATTTTATCTTGTGGGCAGGCACATGGCCATTAAACGTGGAACACGGCAGCAAACACTGGGAGAACGCGGACAAAGTACGCTTCCTCTATTGTCCCAAAGCAATTGTTGCAACTAGTATCCTCTGGTCCTGGACTGCATTACTCAGATTCCAGACAGTATATCTGCTTGTCCGAGGCTGGCTGCGGACTTACACTTAAACCCGGAAACTGAGCGTTTGGAGTATTTACTGGAAGCTCTTTCTTCGAACCAAACAAAGCGAATAGTGGCTTGTGATCGGTCAGTAAGGTGAGCTGACGGCCTTAAAGCATGTTACGAAACTTTTGGCAGCACACCAACCACACCACCCACCGCTATCCACTACTACGCTCCACAATAACGCTCTGATGATGTCACCTCGATTGGTGATGAAACGTTTGCAATCAAATTGCCCAGCTGAGCGAACAAGCCAACGACAACCATCTGCGGTACTTGAGCTACCAACATTTTTCTCTGTATTGTTTACTTTTTGCTTGTAGTGCTTGAATGAAGCAACTTGAGCACTCAGCATTTTTACGTTGCACGCTCTTCATGCCATTTCTTCTTCTTCCCACCCAAGAAAAATGACGACATTCCAATGCGGGGTGCCGCAAGGCCACCCTGTGCGTAATACTCTTCTCTATGAAGTGGGCATACAAACGTCCCTCTACTCTTGCGACCATGAGACCCATCTGGCCTCATATGAGGCCTTCTCGCTTTACTCAAGTAAGACAGGTTGTTCAACTTCCCCCATCAAGATGAGGCTTTTCTTTTCTTTCGTCGCTCTCCAGAGGTTTCTGTCACGGCTAAGCGAGCCTACCAGGCTCAGGCATGTTTTTTAAATACAGGCTGCTCTAAAAAGAGCTTTAATGGGATGCTCGCAGTCTTTGCAAGTATCAGTCCAAACGTTAGTTCCGTTCATAATAATCCCTAGGAAGGAACTAAACAAAACCCACTTGGCTCAAATTCACAATGATAGTGACACTTCCCGTTGCGCGTGAGCAGTTAGCTAAGTAGGGTTTCGCCTCTTCACACAGCACTCAAGAAGGAGAACAACCATTTGTTACAAAAATAATCACAGTTGCTTTTTTACAATGCAGATTTTTAAAACAGAACAAGTCATAAAAATGAGTTTATAAACGGGAAATCTGCTTGCGCTTGCTCCATTATAAGAAAATTCTCCTGCGCGTGAACATACAATGAATAAACAGCCTACCCAACGACTGCGGGCATATTTAAACGCTAGTAAACTAAATGTCCGACACTACCGCCCCGATGATCTGGCAACATCCGGCCGCTCGATGGTGAGGAGCACTACATGGCTACATGTCCGAAAGTTAAACCCAGTTATCCAGAAAGATCAAGGAGAACCATTTGCTAACCAACACCCCTCTAACTGTTGTTTCAAACCGTGAACTTCCAGCGGTCAGACGTTATTCTTATCTATTTTGTACACCCTTGAGTAACTGTTGGTCATGACACCATTTTGCCTCCCATTAGTTCGCTCCCTGTTTTGTGTTCTTGATTAAGATTTTTATATCTTCTAGTTACCAGTAACAAGGTCATGTCGCCCCTTTGTCTTCGCATACCTTTACGCGCCCAGGCTGCATATTTTTTGTGTTTACCTTGAAAGAAAACAGAGAGCTCAGGTGGCCCTGGAGACTTTATTTTTGCGCCAACCAGGCTACTTGAGCAGTCACTTTTGGCACCTTTTTGTTTTCTTTCCTGATGGGGTTTTCCTTTCAATTTAGAAAGAGCTAACCACGTGCTTAAATTTAAAGTTTATGCAAATGCTGCTTGGTTACATTCACATTTAGAGACGTAAGATCTACGCCTTTTGCAGTGACCTCATGAAATTCCTGTTTTTCAAGTTAATTTCCGTTCTACTGCTGACTCCGAAATACCCGTAAACGTGTTGGCTGCCTTCCGTGTCGAAACAGCTATATACTACCCAACTGTTACACTCAGTCTCCAGACCTTTGTTGGAAATTCGGTATTATCTGGTCATTGTTTTTGGTAAAAACTGCTACCACACTTCATGTTTCCCAGAAGTAGCGCTGTTTCTGCCTGTGCGCTCTGCCTTCCTCACAATATTTATTCATGCGACCGTACGCATATTTATTTGTCAGCACACTATCCACCGCCCTGAGCGCCTTTTTTGAATACTTGATCCCTGCTACAAACTGCCTGATGCTGCAAACCGCCTGTATATTCTGAGCCACCTGCACCTTAGACTATCCCGCTACCAAACCAGCTGTTCATTTTCAAGTAATATATAAAGACACGAATCACTGGGTTTACAGGGACGTTTTCTTAATCCATTTACTTGGCGCTGTTGGAGCAGAAACTATTATTGAAATGACGATCACCACCGTCTTCTCTTGAAGCTGGAATTCTAATTGCAATTGGAAACTGAGAGCTATGGACAGCACAATCATTTTTCGGGTGTCTGGTAGCGATTGTGTCCAGCTCTGGCCAGAAACACCTCCATAACTTCGTCTCTCAGTCCTGGTTTTCAGCGCGAAACAACTCAGAACACACCCGTTGCACTCTTTTGTCCTTTAGTTTATCAATCAAATACCGTTCATTCAGAAGTCAATTGGTCCACTGCAGTAAGGCGGACCAGGTGCTTGATGAACCAGTTGCGCGGTTTATGCAGTCATAGTCGCATTCGCCCGTAAACTAAAGTGAGCGTTCTGAAACCGATTGTGCACTTATATTCTGTAGTATTCAAACCACAATAACTTTTTCATGTGATTAGGAACCGTGTCTTTACACATTATTTATAACAAGACGCTGAGACCGGGTTAGCCTGGGGCACATTAGTTCTGAGACGACTGTCTTTATGACATCCGGATTTCCCTTAATAAATGGTTATCAACGTTTAAGCTCTTTTAGTTTCAGACAGACAATCTTATTAAAGAGATGCTAGTCAGGATATCAGCGGTAACATTCCTTTAGCATGCTTAAAAAGACCCAATTTACGGTTGTTGCCGTTTCACAAATAATATACTTCCTGGTTAAACAGCCCTATTTGCGCTACCTTTTGCCTGCGGTAAAATTCAAACAGTTATGTTTATCTGAGTCCTGTGATCGCATTTAGGCACGCATTTGAGATTGGATGACGAAAGAAACTGGCTTACATGCGGATAAACAAGAGAGTTTTTAGTAGGTGGTGATCTGTTTACATGCCAACTTTCCGGCCTAAGTTCAGTGTTATTGACAATCAAATGCGGTGAGATCCTAGTTATCTATCGATAGGACCAAATGCCTGCAGAAAACGACTCAGTTTTGTTCAGCTGTCCTCGGCTGAAAATATGTTAGAAAATTGACATTCTCCAAAACAAGCTTTGATTGTTGAAATGAAACTGTTTAATAAAGGCTTGCTTTGCGCCGTGCTTCTAGTGGTCACTTAAGGTGTAGCGGAATGACCAAGAATTTATAATGCTACCATTAGCACCCAAGCGATCTTCTGAAGTTGCAATGTGCTAGTTTCATCTAAGGTTGTTAAATGGCTTCTCTTATCTGTAGCTGGCAAGGACCGTGCACATAAACTTGGACCAAATATATACCATGTGTCTAAAGACTTGCATAGACGATGTTTAGCCCCATGCTTGCCAGAGTCGAACCATGGGCCAGAAAAAGTAAAAATGTGCGGTTGGTTTTTGTCTGCATGTGAGCAATTTACCAAGCGCAGGGAAGTCCACTGAAGATTGTCATTTTGATGCACATAAACCCAAAGGTTTTTCTTGAAAATTGAATTCTGAAAGTGGATCAGTTTATTACAACCGCTTCTTCGAGTCATAAATCAGTCCGGAGCTTAGGGCGTTACCTCCATACTTCACAAGTCATATGCGCCGAAAGATATCTCGTTCAAAAACACCACTGCGTTATTTTCATACAGAAATTTACAAAAGCTTACCGCTTTGATCTTGCAGAAGATGTTGTTAAATCATTAGACATCACGAAAAGTTTATCCGGCGCTAAAATCGTGTGGCCTACACGCCGCTAAGTAGCAGAATAAAAATACGGCATTTTAGATCCATATTACCCCGAGTTGGTTTTGGACTCTTCGTATAATGCCCATCCCCAGTGATGCTGTCCCTTTTACCCCTGTTCCCACAATCCCAGCCAGTTGTGCTTTTACTCTGACTGTAACATTACTATCCTACCTGACGTTATGACACCCACAAGTTGGGAAAGAAACATTACCATTATTATTATCAAGAATAATCCATTAGCTAGTCTAGTGGTCGCATTTATTTTAGAGGGATGCCTGCTAAGTTTTGCATTCTTGGTATAATCACAGAAAATTGTAAAAGCATTTTTTCTGCACCAACTATGTGGTTGTGTTTTATTCACATAAATTATATCGCAGTACATGAACATCGTGGTAACCCAACAGTGCACAATAAACGGAATTAGGAACACTCTTGCTCTACACATTATCTTGTTAATCTCAGATGCGTTCAATCATCCATTACTCAGTGTCTTATCCTGTCCGCTACGGAAGGCCTAGAGCCGCAGTGATGAACCTGCGACAGTCTCACCATGTTTTTTGACCTGCTCAAGACTCTGTCGCCGCTAAATTTCATCATGCATGATAATAACTGTTCTTTGTGCGTGAATATAGGTCTAACAGTCTCTGCGGCGAATGCATTCGCGAGCTGCTAACCTCCTGCCGTGATTCCAAGTTGGCGGCTATCTTGACACCTCTACAGCTCAATCCGCCAATACGTTTGTTTATTCGTCTCACCGTGAACATCTGGCACGAGGAGAACACAGAGTCTTGTCTTGCACGAGGGAAGAAAACCTCGTGTGGTAAGCGGGTGCACCCTGCAGGGAGAGTCGCTCTGCTACGTTGCACCACGGTGCGTTCGTATACCCGCCACCCCTCCAGTAGCACGGGTGTATCGCCCATCGCCGGTGGTTCTGAGTCTTGCCCTTAAATTCAGGANAAAAAGTACTGTTGACTTCTGTTTGTTGCTGGTGTTGGGCTCGCCTTGGCTGAGTTATGCATCTGGCAATGCAATAAACCACAGATGAATGAACTGGCCTCTCATCTTTGAGAGAAAAACAATAAAAAAGTTCACTTGGGATAACCCAACGATGCTCTGCAAGTGCCCATGGCCTACATCGGCGAGCATAGCTGTATCTGCCTTCGTTACAACAGATGCTACACGGCACCAAAGCCCATTTCGCCATCCAAACAGAGAATATATCTACCCACCGCCCCCTTTGATAGACGCTGACTAGTGGTAGATACTTGTTGTCCACCATCTACAGATTAGAGCTGATAGCAGTGCTTTGCCGACTAGTGACTATTTCTAGTTACTATTTCTCTTGCGCACACATTCCCACCTGGTATAACCCAACTCATGTAATAAACACCAGATCAGTCAGCCATTTTAACAGTCCACTTCCGCCAGCGTTTATGCAACTGATTCCCATACCACACCTCTACGCGCTTTTATCGGCTTTTACTAGACCCCTTGCAATGTAATATTGTGTGTTAGCAAACTCAACCCTTGGTCGCTTACCTCATAAGTGTTGATACCTTTCTTCTATTTTTTATGTTGTACATCTCGATTCCCCCTTTTTTGTTATTTTGGTCTATGCCCATACCACTCTTGTTGTTTTTGACCTGAACATAAACCGTTCTTCGACCTTGTCATCGTACGTGCCGTTTAAGTTCACACGTGGTTTTGCTAGCTTGTAAACACGTGGCTCCGAGTCGGCGTGGACTTTGAGACCCGTTAGGAATTAGCAGTTCCTAAACCGGTGTATAGAAGCCGGCATAGTCCCACGATTTGAGGTTTGTGAAGCTTTATCATTTTAATATTGTACTTATAGTACCGCATTTGTAGAAAAACCTCCATTTGAAAGAATTGGCTTTTGGGGTGTTGCGCGTAACTCGACGTGGTCCAACAGATTGCTGGAATCAATCTATAGTACTCAAATCCGGAAATCAAATCTCAAGTACTCGGTGGATCTCAGACGTTCAGCCGAATTGGAATCTTGAACTTTGTGAACAATACGCCCAGAACAAGAAGCGGCAAGTCATTCGAAAATGTGTCGAACCCAGAACTTGCTAACGTTATGAACGATATTTCTGATAACGCTATTTAGTGTGACATTTGCATTTCTCAGCCTCCTTTATTTTGTCAACATTCTCCCCCTAAGCCTAGCGTAGCTGGTAGTATAAGGTCCAGCAGGCACGTGGGTAGACAGAGAATTAGTTTAGAGTATGAGAGCTTGCAGTCGAGGTTAAGGAGCTGGAAACTCGATATGTGGTGACTGTGAACTTGGGTTTCCATCCAGTGAACCGAAGGCCCAGAAATTCGCAGCGAAGTTTAATTCAGAGGAAATGGAACGCACGAATTTATCTACTAATCGACCGAGAAAAGGTGACGCGGCCGGGACTCGAACTGCGGGGCATGAAATGGACGCCAAGTGTGTTGACCACTATACCACAATGCCAGAATTCAGCCTGCCGAAAATAGAAATAGCTAAGTTCAGCGGGAATCCGATAGAATTCTGGAAGTTTATGAAAGCGTTCGAAATGAGCGTAGCTGATCGGCTGCTTGACGACACCAATAAATTGATGTACCTTCCCCATTATTGCTGTGGGGAAGCCAAGGAGGCTATTGAACACTGCGTGTTCCTCCCTGGAAAGACTGGCTATCAAAGAGCCATGGATATCCTAAAGACGCGGTTCGGAAGGCCACAGGACATTGCACAGTCGTTCATGAACGAGCTTCTGACTGGAGGGCCCATTGCTCCTGGAGACGTCGATGCCTTACGAAGGCTGATAAGGAAAATGATGAACTGTGATCTCGCATTGAGACGGATGCATTACATGGCGGATTTGAACTGCTCAACCAATCTCAAGCGTATAGTAGAACGTCTACCTTGGCGGTTGGAAGACAAGTGGGCTGAGGCGGCAGACGACATACTGTGTTCGGGCTCAGAGCCGGAGTTTGATCATTTAGTATCCTTTCTTAACAGAAGTGTATCCATTGCTTCAAACTGCTGCGGTGTTATCGCCAGCGCAAGAACATATAGTAATTAGATGGACAAAGTAGGCTTAGAACGTCCACCTAGAACGTCCACCCGCATCAACTTCGTAGCTGTGAAAGCGAGGGTGACTTGTCCTCACTGTTCCCAGACCCATAGCCTTACAGACTGTGAAGTGTTTGGCATCCTACCCCTGGTCAAGAAACTGAGTGTACTGAGAGGCCTCAAGTCATGTTTCAATTGCCTGGAGCCTAACCATAAAGCATTTGAGTGTCGCGTCTCTACACGTTGCGACGCATCGAATTGCAACCAGCGACATCACCGTCGGCTTCCCGACACACAGCGGATAGTTATTAAGGCATCAAAGGCTGCCAACGTCAACTCAACGGTAGTCGGAGGGCACAGGAACTACCTTGGTTTCGTAGCAGTTCGGCTGATTGGCCCAAAAGGGACTTTGGTAACTCATGCGATGTTGGACAATGGATCTGATACCACCCTAGTAACAGCAGACGTGGCGAAACAACTTGGGATAGAGGGAGAAGCAACGCGTGTAGAAGTATCCTCGGTAAATGGCTCCGATATCAAGGATACTATTACCGTCAGCTTTGCCATGCAGTCTTTGTACGACATGTATGTTGTGAACGTCGATTGCGCCTACACCATCAGGTCACTTCCCATCGCCAAGGCCTCCGTTCCGGATGATTCGCTGCTGAGCGAATGGGCGCACCCAGCGGACGTTCGACCCACACGAATTGCTGAAGACAACGTCTCGATTTTGATTGGAACCAATGTCCCAGAGGCCCACTGGGTTATCGAGCAACGTCGGGGTTCTCCGAAACATCCTTACGCATATCTCACGGCCTTGGGGTGGGCAATTTTTGGACCAGCTCCTCCTGCGAGACCCAAACGAATGTTACAGCGACTGTGCGAGAAGAAAGTAGCCAAGGACGAACGGACTGATACGGCCATAGAAGTTTTGTGGGACTGTGAGCAGCGACACATACAAAGAGTCAAGGCGTTGGAAATTTCTCGACGCCTCCCGCCTATTGGATTTGATGTACGCCACACAGAGCTGCATATCTTCTCCGACGCCTCAGAAGTTAGATACGGATCCGTCGTTCATTTCCGTTGTATTCGCAGTTCCGGGCTGGTATGCTGTAATTTTCTGATTGGCAAATGGGGACATAATGTCAGCATTGAGAAACAGGTTTGGCCGTCGCGCCTCAGGTGATCGGAACTCTCTAGCTCAGCTGGTTCATGCTCCTGACTGGAATGATGAAGTGAATCGATGGGTCGAAGAAACTCAAGACCGTTGGAACGGCGAAATGAAGCTCCTTCGGGAAGAAATGCTCCCCTAGTGCCCACGAACCTACTTGGAGTCAGTCCAAGTGATTTCTTCGAATCGTATGGCGATGTGCACTCTGTAATTAATGGCATGGACTATCAACAGCGGGCATTGACTCAACACATGGAACAAGAGCCCAGTCAGGCCGCACCAACAGAAGGAGAAGTTTGGATAGCTGGTTCTACGGACCAGTAGCAGCTCGCTTGATTTCCTCAAAGACGCCTGTCAACTTGGTGAAGATGACCGAGTTCATTTCAAGGTTCCATTCGATCGACAGGGCTATGGGCCGGACGATAACAAAGTGTACACATTTGACGATGGTGTGACCGTACACGCGAAGAAGTTTGTTCAAAACAATCGGGCTTTAAGCAGTAGAGAGTACTCCCGAACAATTTACATACCCAAGTCGGTTGACAAGAATCAACTGAAGTGCCATTTTACCGAAGACGGTGTGTTAATACTTGAAGCTCCAGTGAAGACGGCAGACTACAAGTCGATAACTTTCGACAATGATCGCCAGATAAGCATCAAACTACACTCCGAGACTGAGGCTGGACAAAAGCGAAAATCCGAAGATGCGTTCGCAATCCAACCAACTGGTGTTCTCGGACCGACGGTTCTCAAGGACGACAAGTCTGGAGGCGACAAGTTGCATGTGGAGAACCCAGTCGACCTGGAATTCACTGCGGACGTCTTGTGCGTACGAATGGACGCAAACCGCATCGTAGTATCCGGTAAAGGGAAGACTGTGGACAAAACTGGCAATTCGAGTAGCACCCTCATTAAAGGGTTTTCACGTTCATATGATGTGCCACGAACGGTTGACACGTTCTCTGTCAATGCTGAGCTGCAGGGGGGACAAACTCTTGATAGAAGCACCCTTGTTGCGTCCTTCTACTTCATGATAAACATATATAAAATTACTCAGTTATCATGCATAAGACTTCATTCTTTTGCAATACAAGCCATACAAAAAAATCTGCCTGCCGGAAGGGGTAGAAGACAACTAGTTGCTCACCACCCTAGGAGCATGCTGCAGATTGAGGAAAGCGTTTGTGGCCAGAGCAAGTTCACCATTCTCGTTGATCTCTTTCTTGCATGCGGTGGACTGAGAGGGTAGATTAGGGAAAGCCATGCTGGCATTGGGGGGCGGTGTTGATTCCTTTCTTCTATTTTTTATGTTGTACATCTCGATTCCCCCTTGTTTGTTATTTTGGTCTATGCCCATACCACTCTTGTTGTTTTTGACCTGAACATAAACCGTTCTTCGACCTTGTCATCGTACGTGCCGTTTAAGTTCACACGTGGTTTTGCTAGCTTGTAAACACGTGGCTCCGAGTCGGCGTGGACTTTGAGACCCGTTAGGAATTAGCAGTTCCTAAACCGGTGTATAGAAGCCGGCATAGTCCCACGATTTGAGGTTTGTGAAGCTTTATCATTTTAATATTGTACTTATAGTACCGCATTTGTAGGAAAACCTCCATTTGAAAGAATTGGCTTTTGGGGTGTTGCGCGTAACTCGACGTGGTCCAACAGATTGCTGGTATCAATCTATACTAAGTACAAATTTATCTATTTGCTACTCCATATAATCACTTCCCATCACCCTAATTGCAGCAGGCGTCAAGTGTTTTCCTCTGTGTTTATTAATGCAGATTATCCCATTTTATATCCCCACAAATTCACCAAGTTTTGCTGATCTCCTCTCATCCCTTCATCTTCCAAGGCTTTGGACTTCGGAAGTGCCCGTTTTGGACGAGCTGGTTAGCTGATACCCACTCCACCTATGATCTACCGAAGATGCGTTCGCAATCCAACCAACTGGTGTTCTCGGACCGACGGTTCTCAAGGACGACAAGTCTGGAGGCGACAAGTTGCATGTGGAGAACCCAGTCGACCTGGAATTCACTGCGGACGTCTTGTGCGTACGAATGGACGCAAACCGCATCGTAGTATCCGGTAAAGGGAAGACTGTGGACAAAACTGGCAATTCGAGTAGCACCCTCATTAAAGGGTTTTCACGTTCATATGATGTGCCACGAACGGTTGACACGTTCTCTGTCAATGCTGAGCTGCAGGGGGGACAAACTCTTGATAGAAGCACCCTTGTTGCGTCCTTCTACTTCATGATAAACATATATAAAATTACTCAGTTATCATGCATAAGACTTCATTCTTTTGCAATACAAGCCATACAAAAAAATCTGCCTGCCGGAAGGGGTAGAAGACAACTAGTTGCTCACCACCCTAGGAGCATGCTGCAGATTGAGGAAAGCGTTTGTGGCCAGAGCAAGTTCACCATTCTCGTTGATCTCTTTCTTGCATGCGGTGGACTGAGAGGGTAGATTAGGGAAAGCCATGCTGGCATTGGGGGGCGGTGTTGATTCCTTTCTTCTATTTTTTATGTTGTACATCTCGATTCCCCCTTGTTTGTTATTTTGGTCTATGCCCATACCACTCTTGTTGTTTTTGACCTGAACATAAACCGTTCTTCGACCTTGTCATCGTACGTGCCGTTTAAGTTCACACGTGGTTTTGCTAGCTTGTAAACACGTGGCTCCGAGTCGGCGTGGACTTTGAGACCCGTTAGGAATTAGCAGTTCCTAAACCGGTGTATAGAAGCCGGCATAGTCCCACGATTTGAGGTTTGTGAAGCTTTATCATTTTAATATTGTACTTATAGTACCGCATTTGTAGAAAAACCTCCATTTGAAAGAATTGGCTTTTGGGGTGTTGCGCGTAACTCGACGTGGTCCAACAGATTGCTGGTATCAATCTATACTAAGTACAAATTTATCTATTTGCTACTCCATATAATCACTTCCCATCACCCTAATTGCAGCAGGCGTCAAGTGTTTTCCTCTGTGTTTATTAATGCAGATTATCCCATTTTATATCCCCACAAATTCACCAAGTTTTGCTGATCTCCTCTCATCCCTTCATCTTCCAAGGCTTTGGACTTCGGAAGTGCCCGTTTTGGACGAGCTGGTTAGCTGATACCCACTCCACCTGGCCTATGATCTACAACTCCGGTATCGCCAAGCGGACCACAGAAAACCCTACAATCCCATATCGGCCTCGTTCCACCCTGTCGCCCTGACCAGGATGAAATGAATACCGCTGCCCAATGAACTACACAACCCAGCCGAATGATCTCAAGTGTGACGTCAGTCACCGGGCCGTCCAAAAACTGAAGCATGTCAGGCCAATGATGGCACGGCACTGCAATACTCAGTCTGATATCACACCCGCAACTGTTCTATTTTTCCTCCCAGACGAGCCTACTTGCCTATGCGATTCATTGATCCCAACCACCACCACGGCATTCATTCCAACCTGTTGGACTTCTCGTTCGAATCCAATCACCTTTGTGTCCTCATCCAACCTAACCCAAGCACTTAACTTTAATACAACAGTGCAACCAGTGAGTATGCTTGTTCTCAGATTGCACCATATTTTTGAGACTAAACTTGCCATGTTCTACCAATTCGAATTATTGCATCTCCACCTCCACTTTATCTCGTTGTAACTCCGGCCATCTACCCAACCGCCCAGGGTCACTCATGGCCAGCGGTGGTTTTCCAGTTTTAGTTCATTTCAACCGACTGAGTCTGAATTAGTCGAACCTCATGCCCATTGTTCCCTACAAGTTGCGAAAGAAACCTGTTAACATTATTTCATTGAATACTCCTCACTGTTCATAACGTTGTCCCCATTTCGCGGAATCCCCACTAGTCGCAAATCCCCCAGGTCACATGTCCCATTCTGACTGTAAACGCATGATCATGCCCGAAGGTATGCCACCCAAAAGTTGGGAAATAAACATTATTATATTATTACCAATCGGAAGAAAAGGAAGCAGCCCATAATCAGCAGATACAGTGCGTTCACATGTTTTCAACTTAACCTATGCTACAGGGGTAGAAGCCCTGTTTTTTCCAAACCTGTTTAAATGTAGCCCCCTTGGTGGCTTTAACCAATACCTAAAGCACCCAAGTTTGCCAGATTTCTAAAGCAAAACTTCTAGGTTCGTCTTTGGCAGATACAGTGCGTTCACATGTTTTCAACTTAACCTATGCTACAGGGGTAGAAGCCCTGTTTTTTCCAAACCTGTTTAAATGTAGCCCCCTTGGTGGCTTTAACCAATACCTAAAGCACCCAAGTTTGCCAGATTTCTAAAGCAAAACTTCTAGGTTTCGTCTTTGTTATGCTCTGGCAAAGCCGATTCCACCTACCCAATGTCCGATTTTTCTCAAGTAAAAAGTAAGCCTTTCTGTTGCATCAACTTAATCTTTATTCAAAATTTGGCCCGTTTATACTGAAGTGACCTTGCCGTGTTACACCTCCTTTTGCACCAAATCACGCTTATTTTATACCACCGATACGCACTCTTGCATGTCCAGGTGCTCACACAGCCTGAAATGACCCTTAGCCTACAGCTCACGCTGGTCTCATAAAGCCTGGCGATGGGTCTTTCACTGCTCAATAACCCAACGAATAAACAAACAGCCATCAATCCAACGTAAGCTTTCAATGTCCTCTTTGATTGTGAGCCAAACCATTTCCGCTCCGATAGCTTTTACAAATGACGCCAAAATCCTGCGACTGGTCAGCTGGCTGAATGATACTACAGCTATACTAAAGGTTAGTGACACTATCAATATTTGCGGGCTGTTAAATTGGGAGATCTATGCCACACAACAACAAAGCCCTCTTAGTACACCTTAATTTTGCTAACCCTTATGAAGACACTTGGGCTGGTAGCAATAGATAGTCGTAGAAATATGCGCTACTGCCGAGATAACGTCGCTCATTATGTCAAACCGACAGCCAGAGAAGCCTGCAGTGAAACGGGTTTCATGGACAGAATGTGATTTCAGCCAAATACGCCAGGTCTATTGGGTCAGATCCCAAACCTACCAAATATTCGGTCGGCAGCTGCATGAGAAAATTTGTTTGTTAGAATCAACAAACGGCCCGTTCATCAACAACGCCGAGAACTCGTTACACTCGTTATGCATGACGAGTTGCATGAACGCACACAAACGAGAATGCGGAATAAGCAGGAGCACTATTATACTCATCTACAAATTATTTTGCCACCCAATGCACTCCCTGAGAATGTGATCGCCTTTGGCCTAAAAACACTCAGCATGTCACCATCAGTGTCCAGCAAGCTGGTATCTGCCATCGGTTCCTTGCCCAGCGGAAAAACTGGTGACAGAAAATGTCACACTCAACCACCGTCTAGAAGCATAATTATATGTGCGTTTCTTAGCCTCAGAGTGCAGATATCCAAGAAGTTTGCTGATTTTTGCCGAAATAATTATAACGTTTGATTAAATAAGCGCCACTCGGTTTCCATACTTTGGGCCTGTTAGTTGGCAAGGTTATGCGGAAGCCAGAATAAGCCCATAAGCTTCCATGTATTTTTCGCACTTTTGAATCTCACTCTACGTGTGTTTGGCGTGATTCTACGCAAAGGCTTTGTTATATTAGCTCACGCCACAGGCAGCAAACTAAGTATGACGAACCACATTCAGGGCGAGTTCAGAAGAAAAAATCATTAGAACCGTGTCCTAACTTCAAAACATTTTCTATCCCCGACAGAAGCTGCTCAAAACGACCAACGCCATTGCTATCTACCTCAATTTCAATCTGTATGCATGACAAACTCCCGCGAAAATGCCCGTGAATTTGCAACAGCCTGATTCTCATTTTATTGGTCCAATTAACTAACAAAGCCTGCTGACTACGGGAGTTCACGACCATTATCCGATCTACTCGGTTACGACGTTCGTTGTGGGGCCGTCCATTGGCTGAACTGTCAGTACGGAACTGTAACAGTCAACCTGATACAACACCCACAATTATCCTCTCTTACTCCCGGCAACCTTCTGTTTTTCTCCCAGGCCGTTATTTTGAAATTTAGTTGCGCCAAAGGCGAATTCGTTCTAATTGACAAGGCCTCCTTAAACCCTAACATTTCGATGTTCCAATTTACCCTCAGCTTTTATTATCCACAAATTCAACGACTTCCTTCACGGGGCCTGTTAGGCCTTGCGCACAAGTACCACTTCTCTCATCCAGTAAAAATTTACGCCTGACTCCTCTCGAAGAGGAAACCCGATAAGCTTATCCACTTTCAGCGCACATTACAATCAAGTACATTACCGGTTATTCACATTTTCTAAAAAGATTCCTTGACTTATCAACCTAAGTTTGCTTTTCAAACTGTTGGCTATCGATTCAATGCTCCGAAGTCACCCACTGTCCACAACGGTTTCAGTTTAATCCCAAAGTGGTCTAATTTTTCGTTGGAGACCCCAGTTTATTCTAATCTCTTTGTTTCAGTGTTCTGTTCCCCACACTTGAATTTCTTACCACTTAATAAGACTACCTTAACACCGGTTAAGCGATACTTTCAAAATTGGTTTCGTTTTTTCCCCTTTCCAATTTGTGAGCAAATTCTTTCGCTTTTTAATGGATATATAAATTTTACACGTGAGGTTTAGATGAAATTTTCGTTATAAAATAACCTGTGCGTAGGAATCTCCGTCGGACCGCACCCTTTTATCCAGTGAACTTACTTAAATTCGTGAGCCACACTATTTTAACCGTTTACTTGTGCCTGTCTACACCATGTCACTCCTTATAGTTGCGTGGACCGCCTGATTTATAAGGTGATGTAGCCAACATACGCGACGGATATCCCCAATGTTACTCACAGAGGTTAGTGTTGATCAATACCTTTCGGCGTCGATGAATGAAGGAATAGATCACGCTTTGGCAGTCACGACACAAGCGGGTGAGACTACCGACAATATTTTGTTGGAGACGTTACGTTATTCAGCGGCGAAGATCCGAGTCAACTACAATAAAAGGCAGGGGTCATGGTGCATGTCGAGCCTGGAAGTGTCAGTAAAGGTTACTTTGGCTACAGTTATCGAGATATAAGTCGCATCTGCCTGCCGGAAGGAGTACAAGACAGCTGCTCACCCACTCTGGGAGGATGCTGTGTGTTGAGGGAGGCGTTTGTAGTCAGAGCGACCATATCATTCCTGTTGATGTCACTTTCAGGTGCGATGGTTTAAGTTGTCAATGGTTCAAAGTAGGTCATGCCGGCTTTGGGGGCCAGGTTCGCCTTTTGATTCTTATTTTGTACAACACCATTGCCCGTTTTCGACATTTAGGATTTGTGCCTATACCGCCTCTCTTGGTTTTGATTTGAATGTAAACGTTGGTTGAACTTATCGTTGCACGTATTGTCTGATTTCACATCTGGATCCGATATACTCTTAACACGTTACCTTGAGTCAAGGCGGAATCCGTTGAAAGTACGCAGATCTTAAACCGGTGTATGTAAGCCGGCGTATAGCTTCATTTTCCACTATTATAATTATGGTACCGCATTTGCAGATAAACCATTTTTTTAACGATTTGACTCTTGGAGTACTACATGTAACTCAACGTATTCCAGTAGAATGCTGGGATTAACCCATATGAAAACGGTTTTTCTGTCTAAATTCAAGCCAAGCAATTTCATCATTGAACTGATCGTACCTCATACCTTATTTATTAGTGTTTTGGTTTCCAGAATCCCGATGACTTTGAACGTGATATGCATGTCTCGTTGAGGGTATATTTCCCTCCGTTGTTTTGTTGCCCAACATGGTTAGGCTGTGAAGTTCTGATCGCGCCTCAGTTGGCTCGTTCCACACAAGCTGAGAAAGAAAAAACGTGCTACAAAGCCTCGTCTTGACGTGCCTTTCAGTGGCAACCCGGGAGCTCGTCACCCACTCATTGTCACAGGAGTTAGGCGTCCTTTGACTTCATTCGAGCCTTGCTACAAATGTGCTAAATCATGAATGCCAGGTCTTCGGTTATGCCGCTTCACCACAATAACCGGCAACTAGCTTTCGGTCCGTTAACTCCTGCTGTTACCAGTTTGCATACCCTTTAACCTACAATTTTTCGCAACTAACCATTTTCACGCGTGCAACGCCTTCCACTGAAACTAATGCCACATCTCCAGTTCCTTCGATTTCGTCAGCGCCCCGTTCCTTCAAAATAACTTCCTTAAACCGTGTTGACCTTCGGACCTTCCAGAGCGCCACCTACTTATTTCCAAGTCTGACTTTGTCCTAGTCCTCAGAGAGTATCGCTTAGTTTTGGCCCATCGATGAATAAGCCAAGAATATGTCTGAAGGATGGCCCACTACTTTGATATCTGATGGCATGTAGGGACAAAATAAAGTTGTGTGGCCGCTATGTACATCTTACTGTACTTTCGATCGCGTCATTGCATCATATTGTTGCCTACACGTGCCCATCATCCCACCAGTAACGTTGATAATTCAATAGGTGCCTGTGGAATCACTCTTCTACCAAGGTGGTTTCCCTCAAATAAATCATCTTGGGCAGATGTGCCACACACAGTCGTGCATGCGTTAAGTAGCAAATTGAGAGCCCCGTCAAAATATAGAGACTGCGCCTGCAATGCACCCAACAATATTTTTGACCGGCTAAACCTGACGGCTTATGTTTGAAGTTCACGCTGAACATTTTGTACACTAAAATGTGAAGAGTTGAGCGGTATGTTTGTCTATTACCGGGGCCGGCCTGGATAGAAATTACATCTTGGAAATCCTGGGCTGTTTTGGAACATGTGCCACAGGATGAGTTGATTTATTGGCCAACCATGCGCTGCATAAGTAGGTGTGTGTTCAAATAGCGCCGAGTCTGACGATCAGCGCTCCGTAATATCGGCCGGTTTAGGTGATCCTGGAAGATAATTAAATGTCTTGGTCACCGTATTTTTAGCTTGATGTGTTTTCATACTTTTAATTATATTGATAATAGATCCATTCCCCAAACTGTGTGGAACATGCGGATTGAGGCATGATCGGACCGTTACAACCTGAACCTGGCATGCAAAGACATGCATATCGCCTTCATAGTCATCGAAGGTATTTAAACCAAAACACCGCATAAATGTGGGATGAGGTACGACTAGGTTAATGACGAAGCCTCTTGACTTGAACTAAAGATGAAAAACCGTTGCAGGCCATCGGTGACCTCTAGCAAATATAGAGGTGGAGATGGGAAACTTCCAAGTGATGACAGATGACGGGGCTTTGTTTCAAAAATATGGTTCACATTAAAATCAATAGATTGACTGGTGTTGCTGTTGTGGGGGAGTCAGGTTTGGACAGTGTTTTCTATGGGGAGATGGTGCCCGTGCATGGGGCTGAAAGAACAACGAAAATAAAATTGCTAAACTTGCAGAAGGAGTAAGCCGCAACTGCTTCAGAAGATCGAAAAGGTTAGATTCAAACGCAAGGTTCAGGGGATGGGGTCAAACTCGTTACAGAGGTAGATCGGACTGGTTAAACATTTGTTCGTAGTTGCAATAACAGGCTGGTGTGAACGAAAGATGACGGTCGTGTGTCGGAAGAAAATGTTTGCGATTGCGTCCCCAGATTAGATGTGGCGGTGCCGCGCCAACATTCTACTGATATACATCAGTTTCTGGACAGCCTCATTGTGGACGTCAATGATGTGGTAACCGGACATGGGATGGGTGTTTCTGAGGCGACAGAATCTGAGTTAAGCGAGGTGACTGACGGAGGCAAAGATAGGCCGATGATGAGTCACTTGCAATTTTTATTAAGTTGAAGGACCACGTAGGTGCAAACCTGAAATCAGTGGGATTAATAAATGAAGACCGCACGGGGCGACCTGGAGAGATGCTGTTCGCGGTTGAAGCTCGAGAAGAGGTCAGAATAAGAAGCGAATAGGATGAATTCAGTAGCTTCTGTTGGGTGAAGGAAAATATCAAGCAAACAGTGTCCAATGGAAAAAGAGTCTAAAAGAGAATGACAGAAGGTTGAACAAGCCCACAAAAAGGTACATTTTTGTAAGCTGACCTAGCAACAAAGGGCTAGTTGAGGCGGCCAATGTATACGAAGGCACAAAAGGCCACTGTTGGCGTGCTTCTGCTCAGAATATGTGCGGTACATTCAGATAACAGTGCAAGAGAGTACTGTTGGTTGTGAGAATTGTGTGGTGTTTGTACTGAGCTACAGTCGATCAATGAACCGAAGTAGGGAGCAGTGAACCCAGCCTTTCGGCTAGTTGATACGGCAAGGACGCTGTGAGTAGAGCTTTATAAGTTTTTAGCCCATCTGGAAATCCCATATGGGGTTCTCCTTGTCCATCACACGATCCACCCGCTTATGCCCTTTCTCCCTGATTAAGGTTGTTATCAACCCTCAGCAGCATCAAACGGCGAATAATGTGCTATCAAGCTCCGCACACCACGATGCATTATTGATACAAGTAAAACTTTGCTCGACCCAGGTAAGCATGCTTATCGTTCACACGTGTGTCTGGCAGACACAAGGGGTACTGGTTCTGCAAGTCGCAGAATTAGGTGGTTAACCTTGAAAGTAACTCGTTTATAAGTTTCTGACAAGCGCGCAAGCGTCTTTATTACGCCGCAATATCATGTTCCCAGCCTAACTGAGTTGAGCAAGTAGCCTGGATGGCACCCGGCCACTAGCGCGCAGTTTACGTGTTTCTTGAAATGTTGTGATACCGATTATTCTTCCTTTGCTACGACTAATTTCATTCACCACGCGAAGTAAATGCAACTGATCCGTTCCCACAACAAAGACGTACATAATATTACGCAAGTTATGCAGTGTCACCGAGCCATCACAGTTGTTAAGCAACGACAATAAGTTCACGAAACATATCCGGGACGAATGTGCGCATATGAGCGGTACCTCATCACCGGTTGCTTGCAGCACATCCAAAAACATGTTTAAACGCGGAATAATTCAGACACAAAATATTATTTTTCGTTGACATCAATGCTGATATTTACAAAAATGCCTACAGATTGGCCTCAAGTTTTGTAAGACATCAGAAAGCACTAAAGAGAAGGAAACACGGAAATGCAAAGCAACTTGCTACAAAATGGTGGTTACAACCCACACCAGATGGAAGTTACCTGAATGGCGACAACGGACTTATTTATCCTGCGACGCGTCTTTATCTTGGTGGTGGTTGCAAGTACTACTGACCGCAAGCATTTTTCAAGTTAATGAACGTGTCCAGGGAAATGTTTTAAATTTTTATTTGCATATAACAAAGCTTAACTGAAATATAAATGCAGAGTCCTTCAACGCAAAGTTTTTCATCGTAAATTTGGGTGAAATTTATCCCAAGTATCTAATTTCATTAATGTTGCATGACAGTAAGAAATACTATGGTCACATTTAAAAAAATGATTTTGTGCCGGCCAAATCCTTCTCAGCTGAAAGCAAGCTAAGCACTTTTTTGTTCGGTGGTAAGGTGTCTATTAGCCTTAAGTACTGTGGCATATTTACGGAATACTAAAAATTTGAAACCGGAATGTTGCCTTCTTTGATGCGGAACGATGCAGAACACAGACTAAAGAGCAATGTCTTGTGGCATCCAAGATAGTGTTGATGCATTCGTGAGAATCTCTAATTTGTCGCGACAGTAAACTTCAACCTGATCTCATTGTGACTTCGTGGACGACCTTCGTGAAAGAACTCGAGAACACCCATTCGTTCCATTATATATTGATACCAAGATGCCCCGCGTGATGGTTCACCTTGAAGTGGATGAACTTCATTCTAGCGAGAGTGCCATGATTCCTAAGGGACCCACCTGGTTGTTCTTGACAAGTCGTGGATGCCCTGATCTTCGGTAGTTGAACACAAGGTCTCGGTTGTGAAGCCCAGCCTTGAAACTCTTGGTAGTGTGAACATACACGTTCAAACCAAAATCGGATGTGTATGTGTCCTCCTAGTTACTGTATAAATAGTGAATCCTATTTGTCCTACCCACGGTGTTCGGCAAAGTGGATAATTACGAAACTGCTGCTTTAGAAAAGTATCTTTCACTGTTACGCCAATCCACCTACCATCCTATTTATTACACCCGCTTTTCTGTGCATCATGACTTGAGGCACAACACTCGGGTGTCCACCAAGATGATGCGTTCCAGGCTATCGATGTTACGACAGTGCTATGTAAACCGACAAAATGCTATTTTAAACCGTTGTTTTTAGTGTCGCCAGAGTAGACGATCCTTAACCGTGCACAAACTGCTTATTCCAGAACGGTCTGCAGCTTATGGGTCTCAACTCGACCTAAAGCTTAAGCCTTGACGTGATGGCCGGGGCTTGAGTGCTGCAATGATCCCGCGGGCTACATTGTCTGGAACTTTGTTCCTCAAGGTGAACAATGCCGGGAAGGCTAAAGGATAGCAACCAGACAAGGAGCAGCGAGATCCCGCATTACGAGTAATCGTGCTATGGGGCAGTCTGGAGGCAAAGTCGTACTGTCCTCTGAGACAGAAGTGTGAAGGCAGTAAGGCGTTTCCACCAGGCGACCAGCATTTCCATATTTATGAGAGCAGCGATGCTGCCTGCCCCCGAGGAAGGACGGGTTAGAAAAACCGCACACTCCGATCGCGAAAAGGTTGACCGTGACCGCCGACGCATTATCCAATACGGTTGTATCAAGAATAAGACAGTAATGTCTTGTTCCCTGCGCCGTCGATTTAGGCCGACCACCTGCAGCCGAGCAGGTCAGACTTTTGAGTCGTCGGCTACGGGCAGGGTCACCAATGGAAACCCTGCATTCTTCCACTGCCTCGTGGGTCAGTATTTTGAGTCAAGGGCTAAAGTCAGGGCCTCCGTAACAAAAACCCACGTCCTCCCACTGTCCTGTGGGTAAGACGTTTGAATCGAAGGCTCGAGGTGGGGTACCTCAACCAGACCCTCTTCCACGGCCCAGGCAGCCGGAAAGTATCATTTATCCGCGCTGTTCAGTGTCCACCGATGTGCCTTCCCAGCTTCCTCCCATCTCTCAAGCAAACTTCGCTGGGCCGTTTGACTGTCAGTCATCTGACCAAAAGACCTTATGCTCCTCGTTGCCTACAAACACCAAACAAAATAACACCTTTCTAAATCCACGGGACCCTTTCTATATAGGAACTTTTAACGTCCGTACCCCATGTCAAATTGGAAACAGGCAATGCCTGGTGAAACCATGTACTCCCTTAAAATTGAACTATGCTCTGTCTCCGAGTTACGCATGCAAGATCCGAGCGTGGTTATGCATCTCAGAACGCCACGGATGAACTCAGCTCTTTCGCATTTCTCCATCCGTTAGTCCGATTACCCGGAAGCGATCACTCGATGTATGTATGGCATTTAAAACGCACGCAGGACAGAGCTGAACGCTCTTTGCAGGATTAGATCCCAGAGAACAGTCGTCTTTGCGCCGCCTGTTTATCTGGTTAAATCAAAATCAATGCCACTCAGTATAAAACTTGGTGCCTATTTTTGTGTCGGCTTACGCCCCAACGGACTGCAGTTCCGATGCGGAGAAAGATACCTCCTACCAAGAGTTATCCGGGCTCATTCGTCAGGTAAAAAGCACTGACATTTTGGTCCTTGCAAGCGATTTGTGTGCTCCTGGAATCACACTTGGGTGGTCGATTCGGAGTAAATGATCGCCACACAGAACGGAGACCGACTCCTTCAGTTGTGTGTCGATCGTGAATTGTTTCTGCAAGTACGAACTTTCAATATAATTTTTCGGATCGCTGCAAGTCAAACGTGGGCCCAGTTGAACCACGCAGCGAGGAGCCACCGGTGCAGGGCCACAATTCGAGACTGCCGTTCCTTCTGGGGCACACCACTTGATTTCGATCACCCCATGGTGTGTGCACTCCCGACCGTTTGTTTCCCTTCAGACCATCGCAAGTCAGCAAGAAGCATGCAGATCCACCATCTCCGAAAAACTAACATAGCTCAAAATTATCGATCTGAGCTGGCCCAAAAACCGTCCACAGTCAAACAATACTGTGGTGTCAGTGTGCATGTGGATGAAGCATGGCAAAATGTGAGACGAGTTATGTCGGCGGCGTTCGCTTCGGTCCGTTCAGTTTCTCCGATTCGAGATCACTATCCATGACTGATGCTAGGAAAGCCATCCATCAGGTAACGAGTACGACGACACATGCAAATAATTCAAGCGCCACAAAGTGAATTCTAAGGAAAGACCGAGGGCTGGGACGGACATGGAAGCCTCGGGATATTGTGAAAGCTTTTGCCACGGGAAAAAGCCGCGCCCTATATCAACTGATACGATCGATCGGCTCAAGCAAAGCAGTGATCATTGAAACCAAAAGTGAAAAAGGCAGCCCATTAATTCACTCGCAAAAGCGTCGACTGGAAAGATGGCCCGAACACTTTGAAGAGCAGTTTAGCCGGCCTCCTGCAACACAGTCTGTGGAGATAACGCATACGGCTAAATGGAGTGTAAATCTTGATCGCCCTTCGGAAGATGAAATAAAGTATGAAATAACCGTACTAAAACGTGAGAAGGCACTAGGACCAGGCGGTCTGTATACAATTCTATTCAAGGAAAGCATAAAATTCATGGTGACCCATCCGACGAAGCTTATTGGTGCTATATGGGGCGAGGGGAGAGTGCCTGCGGAAAGGGAAATGTCGACAGTTATCCCTGTCTTCAAAAAGGGTGCGCGGACGCCGTGTAAAAAAACACCGTGGCATCAGCCTGTTAGCTGCGGCATCGAAAATGCCTGACAGATTCTGGAACAGCGACACTGCTTCCAGCAGCCAACAATGGTCGTTATTCTTGATCTGAAAACCGCCTTTGACTGTATGAACCGCCAAGCACTATGGCAGTGTCTGTGGAGCAAAGGTGTACCCCATAAATTCTTGGCCGTCATTATAGGCGCTGTACGCCAACTCCCGCGGCCGTGTAAAGGTCTGCAGGAAGCTCTCTCCTGAGTTCACCACATCAAGTGGTGTCCGAAAAGGCTGCCCCTTTCACCTTTCGTCTTCATCTTCGTCATTTATGCGATCATGGAAGACCCACTACCAGCCTCTAATGCCTGTGGGTACGCGGACGAGAGCTCTTCTTCGATCTGACCCCGTGGTAATGCAAAATATTAAGTCTAAATAATTCTGCCTCAAGGTTCAGCATGCGCTTCACACCTGCAAAGTGTAAAGTGCTGCTGCAAGACTGGCCGGGCTCGCACCTTAGCCTCATGCTTGCGGATGAACCGATTGAGGTAGTAGACAAATTTGTTTATCTGGGCATCTGTGTCAGTCCCGGTGGTCTCGCGAAAGGTGATACTTCCATCCGGGTTGGGAAGGCCAGACCATCTTTTGTGAACCCACGTTACCTGTGGCGTAGGCGTGACGTCAGCTTCTCTGTCAACTGTCGGGTTTACAATTCTGCGGCGTGCTCCATATTACTATATGGATCAGAAATCGGGCCGCTGCGCGCTGAGGACGCCAAGAGATTTTCAGTGTTTGACCGTCGATATCTTCAGAGCATTGCTCGAGTTAAGTGGGAACACCGAACCAGCAATGATGAAATACGTCGAATGGTAATCGGGAAGAATAACTCCCCCACGATAGATGAACTGATCAGGCTCTATAGTTTGAGCTGGCTTGGCCACGTGCCGCGTATGCCTGTTAGCCGGCTACATCGAAGGGCTTTTTTTGCACAACCACGTGAAGGGTGGAAGAGAGCCATATGTGGTCAAACAATGACTTGGAAGCGAAGTGTGAAAGGCATTACCAGAAAACCCAGCTACGCTGTTCATTGCCCTCTTCCTGGATGGAAACCATGAGACAAATCACATCAATGGTTAGAGGCATTGTCAGACATGGCCAAGTCACGCCCTCAATGGCGATCATGCATCCAAGCTATTTTCCTTCCCAATTCCCTCCACCTGACAGCCCATTGACGGTGCCGGATTTATGCACCAAGTTGTCATCTCCTGGCTGCAACGTGCAGTTACCCACTCCCCACAAAACATCGGCAAAACGAAACTGCGGCAGCTACAACCGCTGTACGACGAGTACGCTGTTATCACAACTGACAGTGATGATGATGATTATAAACCTCATAAGTTTCCGCGGCCACGAAACCTGGGAGCACTAAATTAATGTGGCACTAATACATTTCTTCGTACTGCCTTTTAATATTAGAAGGAATAGGACCTTTTTGATACGTAGCTTTGCGTAGAACAGTCACTCAACACTTGGTAGTGAAGTGTCCCTTTGCGCCTTCATCACGTGGCAATTGCAACAGTAGACGGTCATACGGACCGCACACGCTAAGGGAGCAAGATTTTCTATGGAGCGTAACTCATTCAGTTGTACACCACCCTATTCAGCAAGCTTATACGGCTTGTACTAATGTCGGAAAGTCGAGCTCCGGCAGACCGGTTATAGGATGGATCTGTAAAGCGTAAGAAGTCAACGATTAGTAGATCTGAAAACCGTCAGAGTAAGGTCATACGGTAGGAAAGATGTAACCGTGTTAGAAAAAACATTATTATCATTATTAAGCACCACCAATCCGAACGTCTCTCGAACCCGGACTCACAACCAATCTGAAGGAAATTCTTCATCTAAACCGGTCCTTTAAAACACTACCAGTTAGGGGTGAAATTTTGCAGGTACTTTCAGGTCTGCTTTGCAATGTTTTCTGATCGCGGCAATCGAACTAATGACTAAATCGTAAAGTGACGCTTAAATGTCTGCTGTTGATTAAATGATGCGTACAGAGCTTGCCTTGGTTCGGGCAAATATTTAGTTTTCTAGTTTGGCAAACCGTGTTGGTTTCGAAACCCAATAATAATTAAAACAAGTATAAAAATTGCCTCTCCCACGTCAAATTAATTGGAGCAGCTGTTATATTAGAACAAACAAACCGGATAAAAAAGCCACAAGCAAACAAACGATAGTCTACGAAGAAATGTAAAATTTCCGGGACATGGGCAATCCGCAGATTTTCGTGGTAGAAAAATTTCCCTACCCTGTTTCAGCCCCCAAGAAGCTCTCAAGCCCATTCTTGTTAAGCAGTTGGAAATCAATTAGAATCACACCGGACCCATGTTAACCGGAATAAATTACTCGTAAAAGCTTTAGAATTTTCCATAGTTATGTAAGACCATGACTGCTTCCTCACAATATCCCTGTTTTCGTCTCCAGAGTACATTTGGGCCCATAATTAGTAATGTAATTACTTTTGATTGTGGTATTTTCCTCTTACTCAGATTTGCACTCCTGCTGTTTCCTTTACCGTATAATTTCTGATCTTCAGAAGTACTCACGGGACTTATCTTTTTGTCCTGCATGTCATCGTCTTCGTTTACTTTTCGTATTCGCTCCTAGAGCCCCAACGTTTTTGTTTTATCTGGATCGCCACAGTTGAAAGATTCTTCGCTTATGTCCCTAAGGTCATCCTAAATTTGTCGATCATAATGTCCTCCTTCGAGGCGCTGCCATTAGTCGCACAAGTGTACGTAACTGAACAGTAAGGTTGCTGGCAAATTCTGTCTACCGCATTCGTCAAACATTCCATAACAGTGCAAGGAAATTTAAAGTTCACACATTCCATTACGTGCATAGCGCTTCAAATGAAAACAATAACTTCGCTTCAGCGGTGTTTCCATCGTACGACCTTCTGCGTTGTGACAAATGAAGATACTACAAGAACTTTCCCAAGGTTCCGTGGACAGGTCCCGATTCCGAAATGAATACTGGGTTGGAATGGACAACTTACCGGGCTTGCGCTAGTACAAGTTAAGCGCAACCACCAGGCATCTTCACCTTTGTGGTCACTTTGACGATGATTTGTGTATCAGTCGTCCACCAGCCGGTCAGAATTGTTGTCAGATGATCATTTCTGGACCCTTATGGAAAGCGTTTACACTACCAGCCTAAATGATAGCAAACGACGATTACTAGCTCGAAAAGCCATGGTCGCTCTTACTCAGTGCTACTCTCTGCAACCATTGCAAGCGCCCGTGTTGAAAGCGACGCCTTCTTGTTAGCACCTAGGGATACCTTGAGCACTCAGTCCTGTGGTTCCACATTTCTGACGGTCAACCTGAACAGAGCCGCCGATGTTGAAGAACGCCCCAGGCGTCGGCGCGGCTGTGGAAATCGAACTCAAAAATTCTCATCGTCCGGTAAGATACATGCAAAAGCTCGTATACACGGGTGAGATGTCAACAAAAACGGATAAAGCGTGCGGAGGTTACAATTGGCCCGTTCACTTGATCCAGCTGAAATTCATAAGAGTGGCTTGAGGGGGCCGATAATAGCTTCTGAAGCCAGCTCGAGCCAGACAAGCATTGATGCTAGGAAACTTCCATAGATCCGTACTAAATGCGCGGCACAAAAACCGCAGCCAACCCCCCTCGAAAAAAGTCTTACGATAAGCGTTTAGGAGCTCCTCACGATAACTCAATTGCATCCCGTCATTAGAACGCGCACTCAGCAAACATCCCATGGCCCACGGTTAGGTTCAAAATTGACACATGCTGACCCAGGAGGGATCGGGACAAACCGAAGTGCTCCTGTGCATGCAGCATATTGCCAACCTGATGCTTCAATTTTTATCACGCTACCGAACTGCTTGTAAACGAACGCTCTTTTGCTGTGTAACAGCCTGCAAGGACTCATCACACTTGCGGCTTTTTGCAGCCAGCAAACACCCGGCGTGGACATAGTAAGAAATTTTTCAAGCTCAGCGCACACATTCATTAGACAAATTTTTTTTTCATTTCGGGTAGTAGCTGCGTGGAATGACCTTCCTCAGACGGTTGTTCACGCTCCTTCAAGAACCCAATTTAAAGCGCTATTAGACATTTATTTATACGAATCCTCGCGCTGGCAAGCATACTGCCCCGCGCTGAGAACATAAAGAGCAGTGCTACACCCCTTTTTCACTGGTGCCTTTCAGGTGAACGACAGCCACTGACCGACAAGAACAAAACCGACCCGGGAAACTTGGTCAAAAGCCTCGATCCTGTGTATCAATCCGTGAATCCGTGAATCCGCAAAGGGTTGGTGCTGGTTCCATGGATAAAGCACGTCGGTCTGAAGAGGTCATGTGCCCGGAACACGCATCGTACGCCATACCAAAATCCTATAAGCTGAGTTTTATACCGCAACAAAGCATCCTACGCACTACCGCTAAGTGTGGCTTCCTGCCCTCAGGCGAACAATGAGTAAAAATACCGGCTTTCCTAATTCTCGATTCGCGCAGTTAACCTGATGCCAAAAGTTTAGATGACGTAATATAATCGCACTCTCTGTTGGCGATTCTCTCACACGTGTGTACATGCACATCGACTCCCGAATCACCAACACCACGATACTTCCCGCTTTTAGTTGCACTCGCCATCAGTGCTGCCCAGTCAGCGATTTACAAGCCCAAATGTTGTTTATCGAGTAACCGATCGCGGACATATGAACCACAAAGTACAGCGGCTTGCTTCTGTAGACGAGTGGGGGGCAAGATGTCCGTATGTTACCAAGCGTTTTGTGCTCACATCTAGACAGCTCCGTTCGCAGGCAGCGCACTACGCTTGATGGTACCAGTACAGCCACTCGATAATTTGCACTTAGTTTCTTCCCCTTGTCTATATATGACGTATAACGTCGAGGCACCGGCTCTCCGTCGCTCCGGCGCTGCAGTTTGCAGCCCACGGAGCCCACGGACATGACCTTGAAATTTGGCGAAACCATTTTATACAAAGCAACTCAAAAACAAGGTATAGTATTTCTGCATTGTTCCACGAAACCTACATAGCCAGTTCGACCCAATCCCAGTACAGGCAGTGTAACCCACATCTTTCCTCCTTTCAGCCATCATACGAATCTCTGTCCAGACACAGGGCCGGGTGATCCAGCTTACGACGCGTTTTAGCGAACACACTCGCTGCGAATGGCAAGAACAAATCCGACCCTGGAAGCTTTGCTCGAAAGCCTCGAATCTGTGTCATATCCGGTAATCCGGGCTCACCAGCATTCCTCTGAATTACACCTTCCTCTGAATGGCTTTAAGTTTGTCCACATGTCATTTGGAGGAGACCCACCGAATGCCTTTGTCATGCGTGGTGAGAAGGGACCAGAAAACATCATGAGGATAGACGCAAAAAAGGGTTTGGGAACCTGGGTCTCCTCCATTTTGTCCTTCTCACTGCATGATAAGAAATCGGCCCAAAAGGCATTCGCCATTTTACGGATGATCCGACGCACCTTCTCCCGTATTACTCGCATGGACTTCCAAATGTTCAATGGGGTCTACGTCAGACCGCTCCTGGAGTACGCCAACCAAGTTGTCTATTCAGGACGCACGAAAGACGTCACCCACATTGAGCGTGTCCAATGAGTTGCTACAAAATGTTTGCGGTCCTTAAATCCGTGGGCTACGGAACGTGTCTCGTAGTTCTTGACCTCATTCCCCTGGATTATCGTCGCCTCCGAAAGGACCTAATTCTTACTTATGCCATGTCTGACCAAAGCTTGTACAGCAGGTAATTCACCGTTGACCCAGCAAACACATGGCCGGGACATGGAAAGAATATTTTCAAACTCAGAACGGACACATTCATCAGGCCAAATATTTTCTCACTTCGAGTAGTAGCTGCGTGGAATGACCTTCCTCCGACGGCTGTCTACGCTCCTTCTAGAACCCAGTTCAAAGCACTTTAATGCGAATCCTCGCGCTGGTAAGCATACTGCCCAGCCCCGAGAATATTAAGAGCAGTATCATATCCTTTTGTCACCTGTGCCTTTCAGGTAAACGACAAGAACAAAACCGACCCGGAAAATTTGGGCGAAAGCCTCGATCTTGTATATCAAACTGTGAATTCGTTAATCCATGAATCGACCAATGGGCGTTCAGCGCGTCTGGCACCCCTTATTTCTGCGCGCTGATCGCCAACCAACCCTGGTTTTATAATGGGTGATGATATTCAGCAAGCTCCAAAAGTTTGCTCAGTATGCCATGAAGATATTGATTTTTATGCATACGGTGCGTGTAATCATCCTACATGCACAAAATGTATATTAAAACTTCGGAAGTTTGGAAGTGCAGATGAGCCCGATTTTTCCAAGTGCCCCACGTGCAGGCAGAATATAAACAAAGTATTCTTCCTTCATTTATTTAATCTCTCTAGGTTTTGCTCATGAAAGACTTCGTCCCATTTGATAGCGTGGTTACTTCTGAGATGCGGCATGATCCTCAATATGATTTCATATTCCCTACTCAAGAAATCGAGAAATACTATCGAGATATGTTAAAGTCTTACTGTCCTATATGCGGGGAAGAAAAAATGTCCCTTTCTGCTCTAAACAGACATACCACTTTGGAGCACCAACTCTCCTATTGCGACCTGTGCATTCGGTACTCTCGAGTAAAATCAAGTTTAACACTTATCCCTCTGTTTAGCTGCTCCCATGTGAGTTTGTTCCAATGAAGCCCGCTGCGCTTGCTGAGCACCGAAAATGGGACAAGCAGCGTAAGAGAGGCCATCCATTATGTGATTTTTGTGAGGAACGGTTCTATGAAATGGAAGATCTAATCAGCCATATACGCGATCGGCATTTCCTCTGCGATCTCTGTATGACTACGGGGAAGTTCGAAGTTTTCAGGTACGTACTTCTGTGCCAAGAAGAATCCCCTGCGATTTGTGTGCTGGGTTGTTGAATATATATTCGCGTTGTTTGGCGCTTGGTAACTGCCAACAACACCGTATGTTCGAGCTTGAATTTGGCGATGATCCCACCGGCGGAACTTTTATTCCAATAATGCTGGCTATTACCTCAAGAGATTATGAGCGATGTTTTCTAGAGAGAGGGTTTTATCTGATGTCATCTGAAAAACGCGGGTTTGCATTGAGCTGAAGTAGGCATGGCCAACTACGATGGAATTCAGATATTTATGGGCCTTGTTTGGATTTCATCAACCCAAAGCTGCTACCTTGACGTGTTAGTCTCGCTTGAGTGCTGCAATGATCCTGTGGGTTACATTAGTTTGGGCTTCGTTCCACAAGTTGAAATCGTGCCAGAAAGGCCAAAGTGGAGCAGTCTGGCCAAGAACAACGAGACTGTAGTGGTTGACGGCCCTATGGAGTATCTATTGAACAGAACAAATTAATAATGTAAGCCAGATACAAAGTCACAAGGAGAAAAATCCAAGTAAATCTTGACTCACAGTTCAAAATAGGAGATTCCGTAGTTCCGTATTCCGTTGAACCACCACACCAAGAATAGTTCTATCTTCCTGGTATTCTAGATCTCCGGGGATCGAAATATTAATCCACAAGTGTGAATATATTAGTCCAGTGTTTGCAGCTGAAATGTTTGTTCACGTTTAGTGTTAGTAGCAGTCAATTAAAGCCAACCGGCGGTCACAACAACAATCACTCAGCAAAAGTCTCAAAGTCACGTTGGAGCCAACCAGCGGGCGGTAGCGGTTGTTTTTCAGTAAAACAAACTTTTGTACAGCGATGTGACTGATAATGATGGGGAAAAAGACGATACTGAGCATGAAAAAGAGCATTTTACAAGTGCTACAAGACCTCGTACGACGCGCGCTTTGAGGCGGTCTGGGTGTAAAGGCGTACTGTCCTCTATGATAGAAGGGTGAAGGCAATAATATTTCTCCCGGGCGACCTGCATGTCCGCATTCGTGGAAGCAGCGATGCTACATTCCCCCGAGGATGGACAGGTTGGAAAAGGTTGACCCTAAAGTATGCACGCTCCGATCGCCCAGCGGTTGACCACGACCGCCAGTGCCTTGTTCAATACAGTCGAAATACTTTCAACACCAAAGAGTCTGGCGCTGCTCAAAACTCACTTGCTGTGCGCAGCCGCCTCAGAAATGAGACAGTATCGCCTTACTCCATGAGCCCTCATGTTGGGCCAATCCCCTGCAACCGAGCAGGTCAGGTTATTGAGTCAGCTCAGGGAAGGGTCTCCAAGGAAAGCTCTACTGCCCGATGCCTCAGGGGTTAGGCATTACCAGCAGCTTCGGTTGCGCTGGTCGTTGTTCCTGGATGTGGGGACCCCGAGACGCGCCACATCAATGGTTAGAGACATTGTCGGACATGGTCCAATCGCATCCCCAATGGCGCTCATGCATCCAAGCTATTGCCTTCAACGCATAGCTCCCTTCCAACTTCCCCCAATTCAAGTCTGACTGTTGTATTTACACACTAATCTATCAGCTCCTGTCTCCACTGCGGAGCTACCTCCCTCACCTCCCCCAAATCATCGGTGAACGAAACTGGCAGCTACAGCCACTGTACGGCAGTTACCTGGTTATTATAGCTGACAATGGTGATGATGATGATTTGAGTCGAAACTAAAGGTGGGGAACCTCAACCAGGCCCCTTCTTCACCCTGGGCAACCGTAGATATCATTTTCCCGCACCTTTATTTGTCCACTTATGCCCCTCCCCAACCCCATCCCACCGCACAAGCAGACGTTGCTTGGTCATTTGACTCACTTATCTGACCGATCAATTCAACCAATTTATCAGCTATGAAGCGTGTACCATAGGCGTATTTGTCCCGTTTGCTAAAGTTTCGGTCACCCGAAAGTGGAAGAGTGCGGGCGATACGGACAAGCCTTGGAGGCGATGACATGTTCAGTTAGTTTGGGGATTGGGTAGCTACGCCTATTAACAGTAAACAAATCAACACCTTGCTAAGTCCACGAGATCCCTTCTGCGCAGGAGCTTTTATTGTCCCTACTCTCAAATTGGCAAACAGGCAATGCTCACTTAGACTTGATACTTCCTTAAAATTGATGTATGCCGTGTCTCCGAAACATACAAGACTCAAGCGTGGTTGTGCATCTCAAAGCGCCAATGACGAACTCAGCTCTTCCACGTTTTTCTCCTTGTGTCTGGTGATCCAGAAGCGATAACTCGTGAAATAAATTGCGCGGGAATTGCATTCAGCCCCGAAGCTAAACACGCTTTTCTGGTTTGGATTACAGTGAACAGTGGTCTCTGTGCCGTCCGGTTATCCAGCTCAATGGGTCTCAATGACTCTCGGTATAAAAGGCGGTGCCTTTTTTGGTATCGGCTTACGCCCTAATGGACTGTAGTTCTGACGCTGAGGAGGAGGTGATAAGATTGGTCGATTTGATTGTATGAGCACCTTGGAATCATAGCTGGAGTCGATACTGGTCGCACCGACAGCTGAGAGCTACTCTAGTTGTGCGGTGATCATGAACTGTTTTTGTCCAGTAAGAACTTCAGCGTAAAGGTTGGCATCGTATCACCTGGCGGCCACCAACTGCAAATCAACCATAGACCAAGTTGGATCACATGGCCATCAGCCACCAGTGGAGAACCATAATTTAAGACTGTCGTTTTTCGACCTGAGCTAGCTCAACAGCTCTCTACAGTAAACCAGTATTTTACTGGTATGGAGCACATGGATGAAGCATGGAACATGTCAAAGGAGCTCTTTTAGCGGTGTTCAGTACAATCTGTCCGACTTCTCCGCTTCGACTATAAGACCATTGGATATCGTCGAGAATGATAGCAATGCTTAATGCCAGGAAATCCATACGCGCAGGTGACGAGTATGACGGCGCACGAAAATTCCTGAAATAGTGAAGTGCCTAAGGAAAGACCGAGAGCTCTGATGGAAATCAAAGTTGGAGGAGGTTTTCGCTACCAGAAACATGTCGACTGGCCCTAGGGAAGCAACGGTCTGTGTAACGATAAGTGAAAAAGGCAGTTTATTAATTCAAGCGGAAAACCTCGGTAGAAGAATGGGCTAAACACTTCAAAGAACATTTTAGCTGGCCTCCTGCAACACAGCCTCGATATGGTGCATAAGGACGAATGGAATGTAAACCTTAATCGTCCCTCAGGTAAAGAAGTAAAGTACGAGCTATCCGTATCGAAACGTAAGAAGGCATCTTAGCCGGACGGTCTGTACCTACTCCCTTTAAAAGAAGGCGGAGAATCCGGTGTGACTCATCCAAGAAAGGTCACTGGTGCGATATTGAGTGAAGGGAAAGTGTCTGCAGAATGGAGTCAGGGGATGTCAAACAATGACTTGACAGCGGAGTATGAAGGACAACACCAGCAAACGCAGTTGCGTTTGTCATGGTCATCTTCCTGGATGGGGACCCCGAGACTAGACACACCAATGGTCAGAGACATTGTTAGACAACCCAGTCGCGCCCTCAATGGCTCTCATGCATCCAAGCTATTGCCCTCAATGCATAGTTCCCTTCCCAATCTCCCGATTTAAAAGACCACGGACAACCCTGTATTCACGTATCAATTGTGTTAGCTCTTGCCTTTAATTCGCAGCTACCTACCCCACCTCCCCAAATCATCGGTGGACGAATCTGTGGCAGCTGTGACAGCTGTACGACAAGTACACTACAGCCTATACATTGATGATGATGATGATGATGGTGTTGATTGGTTAAATTTCAGAGGGTCCGTGATGGAGCCTTTGGTGCGATTTCTGTGACCCGCGCTCTCCGCAGTTTTGTCCGATGCTTCATCTGGTAATGCTTGTAAAATGGCTTGTAGCCCAAATATATGGACGGTGACTTCGTTGGAGAGTTTACTGAGACTTATGGACTATGGTTTGCTCAACAGCTTGATCGACAGGTTCTAGCTGTGACAAAGCCTACCGGTGAGCGCAAGGGCCAAGAGGGTGCATAAACTCTTCTGATGTCGATCAGCAGTCCCATCTTACTTTGTCTTCAACTAGGTACAGTGAGGATCACTTGGACCCCATCCTGGAGGGCGGGTCGCACCAACGATAACCGAACTTCGTCCCAGGCCGAAGGTTGGCAACCTCTTTGCTCCCGCCACTCTGCACTGGGAACGGAAAAAGCTCTCTATTCGGCAAAATGGTTTGGCATCCACAATACTAAAAAATCCACAATACATGGTCTAACCAACGCAGCTTTTGGTGCTGGGCACATTCTTCTATGGAAGTCCCCATTACACAACCGAACACTTGCATTCTAGTTGCCTCGTTACGTATTTGCCAACGCCAACCCACACTAGCTATGGATCTGAGATAACGGTTGTTGTGGAGCTGAAGACTTCGCACTTCCGCTGCTCGAACAGGCCAAGTCTCACAGCCATACAGTGATACAGCCGCACTGTAGCTTGATATGCACGTCCCTTGTGATGTAGAAATATGCCGATTTGCTATAGAGGAGGTGGTAGCTCCTGTAGCATAGATGGTCGTTGAATTGTTCTCTGAGCTGTGAAGTTGCCCAGCTCAACGGACAACCCAACGACCATATACAGCTTTGATGACATAGATGTCTCAAATCAGCAAACGCGACCCGAGCCTTGCATATTCGGACATTAATCCTATCTGTTACGCTACAGTCATAACTAATGCAACCTTAACATACGTAAAACGCTTCACAACCTTGAATATATCCGTGGATTGTCATCAGGATACGCAGTGAATGCATCTCCAGCAGCGTGACCTCACAATTTGTCTTCAGGAGTTCGACAATCGTTGTCTCAGGACCATAGCTCGTGCGAGTTGGTATCGAAGAATTCGTAACGAAGCAATTAAAAAGCGAATGATCGGTTGTACGGCGGGGAAATTTCGTTGAAGAAAGTGTCCAACACCAAAAACTTGCGTAGTCAGACCATGTATTGCGTATACCAAGCCATCATTCGAGGAAGAGAGTGCTGTTTTCCGTGACCATTTCAGAGTAGGGGATACAGAGAGGTTGCCAACCCCTTATCTGACAGTGGTATGAGAAAGATTACCGAAAGTTGGGATGCTTCCGGTGCTAATCGCCTTCCAGGATGGGGACTCCGTGCTCCTCACTGCGCCCGGCTGCAGACGATGCAAGATAAAGTTGCAAATCGATGTCAATGGCGTTCGTGTTGTCAGTTTCTATCCAGATTGCCTGGATGAGTAGAGGCTACAGTAAGCTAGCATTAAATCCCTTCCAGGTCCACCTTTATTCTTTTCTTCACAATAAGGCTTTCAACTTAATCATGACTGTGCGACAGCGAAGCATCAGTGTTGAACACTGATGTCCTACTCCCGATGATCATGATGATAATTATAAGTATCCACAAGTCCGCCATATTTTTCGTCTCTTCCATTTCCTCAGCCTTCTCTGCCCATCAGCCTTCATGATTGGTGCGGACACTGCTTTTCACTCTACATCCGAAAATCCTCCTTGCTGGAATTTGTTAGGAACTTGCAGAACATTTCTTGGGGTTCTCTCAAGTAAAATGAGCAATGATGATGATGATGATGGTGTTGATTGGTTAAATTTCAGAGGGTCCGTGATGGAGCCTTTGGTGCGATTTCTGTGACCCGCGCTCTCCGCAGTTTTGTCCGATGCTTCATCTGGTAATGCTTGTAAAATGGCTTGTAGCCCAAATATATGGACGGTGACTTCGTTGGAGAGTTTACTGAGACTTATGGACTATGGTTTGCTCAACAGCTTGATCGACAGGTTCTAGCTGTGACAAAGCCTACCGGTGAGCGCAAGGGCCAAGAGGGTGCATAAACTCTTCTGATGTCGATCAGCAGTCCCATCTTACTTTGTCTTCAACTAGGTACAGTGAGGATCACTTGGACCCCATCCTGGAGGGCGGGTCGCACCAACGATAACCGAACTTCGTCCCAGGCCGAAGGTTGGCAACCTCTTTGCTCCCGCCACTCTGCACTGGGAACGGAAAAAGCTCTCTATTCGGCAAAATGGTTTGGCATCCACAATACTAAAAAATCCACAATACATGGTCTAACCAACGCAGCTTTTGGTGCTGGGCACATTCTTCTATGGAAGTCCCCATTACACAACCGAACACTTGCATTCTAGTTGCCTCGTTACGTATTTGCCAACGCCAACCCACACTAGCTATGGATCTGAGATAACGGTTGTTGTGGAGCTGAAGACTTCGCACTTCCGCTGCTCGAACAGGCCAAGTCTCACAGCCATACAGTGATACAGCCGCACTGTAGCTTGATATGCACGTCCCTTGTGATGTAGAAATATGCCGATTTGCTATAGAGGAGGTGGTAGCTCCTGTAGCATAGATGGTCGTTGAATTGTTCTCTGAGCTGTGAAGTTGCCCAGCTCAACGGACAACCCAACGACCATATACAGCTTTGATGACATAGATGTCTCAAATCAGCAAACGCGACCCGAGCCTTGCATATTCGGACATTAATCCTATCTGTTACGCTACAGTCATAACTAATGCAACCTTAACATACGTAAAACGCTTCACAACCTTGAATATATCCGTGGATTGTCATCAGGATACGCAGTGAATGCATCTCCAGCAGACCTCACTCACAATTTGTCTTCAGGAGTTCGACAATCGTTGTCTCAGGACCATAGCTCGTGCGAGTTGGTATCGAAGAATTCGTAACGAAGCAATTAAAAAGCGAATGATCGGTTGTACGGCGGGGAAATTTCGTTGAAGAAAGTGTCCAACACCAAAAACTTGCGTAGTCAGACCATGTATTGCGTATACCAAGCCATCATTCGAGGAAGAGAGTGCTGTTTTCCGTGACCATTTCAGAGTAGGGGATACAGAGAGGTTGCCAACCCCTTATCTGACAGTGGTATGAGAAAGATTACCGAAAGTTGGGATGCTTCCGGTGCTAATCGCCTTCCAGGATGGGGACTCCGTGCTCCTCACTGCGCCCGGCTGCAGACGATGCAAGATAAAGTTGCAAATCGATGTCAATGGCGTTCGTGTTGTCAGTTTCTATCCAGATTGCCTGGATGAGTAGAGGCTACAGTAAGCTAGCATTAAATCCCTTCCAGGTCCACCTTTATTCTTTTCTTCACAATAAGGCTTTCAACTTAATCATGACTGTGCGACAGCGAAGCATCAGTGTTGAACACTGATGTCCTACTCCCGATGATCATGATGATAATTATAAGTATCCACAAGTCCGCCATATTTTTCGTCTCTTCCATTTCCTCAGCCTTCTCTGCCCATCAGCCTTCATGATTGGTGCGGACACTGCTTTTCACTCTACATCCGAAAATCCTCCTTGCTGGAATTTGTTAGGAACTTGCAGAACATTTCTTGGGGTTCTCTCAAGTAAAATGAGCAATGCATTTAACCTAAGAATTTACTACTCCTTTGGTTTCTAACAGATTTGCCTGCCCTTTCTGTGGTCCTAGAAGCCGAAGTGAGATGCGACTCCGGACGAGTGTGGTCAGAATCCAAACAAGTGTTGTAGAATCGTTCAGCTGTAGAACCCTTTGGTGTCTAGCTGCCATGCCACGAAGGAGGCACGAGGGTTGGGATAATATCAAGTTGCCCAAGCCTAGACAGGGGAGGTCGAGAGGCAGAGGCCGCTTTCGAACCACGGACCTTCTGGTCAGCAAATTCGCGCACTTGATCCGTCTAGAAGGAGCGGTAGTCAGTTACTGATCCGTGCCATCAGTACTTTTTCGTGTCCCTTTTGTGGCTAGGTCGCTGGTGAAGGACATCGTGTGGCTATTTAGGAAATTAGTATTGCGTAAAAACAGTTTGTGATCAGCATGCAGCTGAAACAGTTTTCCTCACTGCCGATGCGTACCGTGGCCAATCCAAGTCAACCACCAAAATGAGTCTCATGTGTGGTAAGTATACCCAATTGTGAGTTCAGATCTTCGGCAACACAACGGCATCTAGGATTTTCAGCCAACCGTAACCGGGTACCCAAGGTGTAGTAGAAGTTACATTTGATGGTCTTAGTGCTATAGTTAATTGGGGTGTAAGCAGACAGCTGTCAAAGTCCCACTTGTGTGAATCCTACTCGGACACTAGCAGGTGAACGACACCGAGGTGACTGTTTGCTGGTATCCAGTCTAGCAAAGGTTTTCCCTTCCGGTAACTTAGAATGATGCTTCAAAGACCGAACATTAAAAACAGCCGGATGAACCGGGTATCATTGCTCTAAGGTCGGTTTCGAGATGCCTGAGGCTATCGGCGCCGATTGACGCGCAGATATTGTAGCCATAACCAATACAAGACGAACAGATCGTCATTCCTAACGGAATGACGGGTGGAGTAATTAATAGGGTGGTGTGAGGGAAAATATGTGAAAGAGGGAAGGGAGGCATCAGCGGTAGCCTGTTTTCACTAACACGCCTTTTCGAATCCATCGACTGAGGTGCCCCGGCTGAAGGCATACGACGGCCGATGTGGCGTTGCATATACTATTTTTTATAGGTACCATGGTTGCACGTGACTGGGACACTGCTATGGTGCCCAAACGCAGGCAGGAAGACGATAAAGGTCCTAAACCAAATCCTTTGGTTCAAATGTTTGACGGCAAGCCCTGGTATTTAGCGAGGAATGCCCCTGCCTTGCTTTTTTAAAGAATAAGTTGCAATGCTTACCTAGAAGACCAGGAGACTATTTGACTAGACATCTAAGCAACCTGATATGAGAGACTATGATGTTGCACGGATCGAAGGGTATGCCAGCTTTGTAACAGACGCGGCTGACGAAACTTGTGCGCCGACGGAAAAACAGATAGCTTCCGGTGGGTTGCGCACGCAGCCAGAAAACGGAGGCGGACAGTAATTTTCCAAATAGTATTAGTGTTCCTATTGGCGTGAGTCAAGCGGTCTATTCAACTATAGTTTCAGGGTGAATTTTCACTTGAATCGCGTCACAGTTTAGCACTAAACGTTAGCTTTTTATGGAATTTATAAGAATTACCGTGTGTTGTTCGACAAAGAAGTTTTAAGCCCTTTCAGAATACCACAAATTCGGTTTTTCAGCTTCAAAGAATAGTTAGTTATCGTAGTCAAAAGTCGTCAAGTCCCGAATTTACGACCTGTATTGGACGAACTGTTTGTTCCTTTTACTGATACTTATACTGATACTGATACTAAGCGTTTAATAAGTAATGGCACTATGAATTGGTGGATACTGTTGTTATTCAATCACTCTCCACTCAGGACTTGTGGCTAAATAAGCCTAAGCTACACGTCAAGTAACAGCCTCGCCGCTACCTATAATTGTGTTAACACAGGAGCCTCAAACAGATTCCACTGGCGTATCAGATGCAGTGAGCGCGAGCACTCTCAAGCCTGAGCGTTCGAAGTTAAGCATAACTGTTCTCGCACTCATTGGTGGTAATAATGGTGGGGTTAAACGTTTGATTAGAGTTAACCCTGAAATCGAGTACGTGAATGCATCTCCATTGGCTCTCTTCCGAGTTCAATGAAATCCCGACCATTTCTCGTGAGATGCTTCGAGAAAATGGTTCAGCTGTAGCACCCTTTCGATACCTAACTACCATGCAACCAGAAGGAAACACGAGGGCTGGGATACTGCCAGGTTGCCCAGGCACAGACGGGCAATCGAGAGGCAGAGGTCGGCTTCGAAGCACGGACCTTCCGTTTACTGACCAGAGCTCATCGGCCTTAAATACCGCTGTCATCGCTCCTTGATGCCACTGGCGTCTCTGCAGAGGGATTGTAAGTACATCACTCCAATACACCACCGTTTTGTTGCTTGCTTCCACAGCAACCATGTCCTCTTTTCCGTAGGTTTCGTCTGTACCGTTCTGAAGTAGTACTGGGGCTGGGTGTTCGGGGGCCAGCCGTCCCTAATAACCGAACAGCACATCATTTGGACGGATGTGTCACGTGTAGGACACGGGCCAGACGAAGGCATACCCTGATTGGTCAGAATGCCAGCCAATCCGAGTCAAGCACCTTTGACTCGACGCTTCTCGCCCCCTCACGGACATTCTGGCACGACCTTGTGGAACGCTCTGTGACTACCCTATATATATACAGCAGGAATGATTTTCCACTGTCTCCATAAAGTGCTGTGTAGAGCTACCGTGCCTTCTGATATACAATAGTGGGCGGAGCAGGAAGCCAAGGTACCGATACAGGGTTGCACTACCGTTCAGCAAGACACAACACTGGGAGACTGCAAGGTTTACTGGGTGTAAACAAAAGCCATTGACTTCTCTAAGCTCAGAATTTTATAGAGCCTAATTTTTCCGCTTACTGATTTGTGTCTTCAGTCCCTGCTATATCGTCCGTCGTTTTTGTCCTATTCTCTAGGGAACAATGGGAGTTGCTGCAACACTACAGTGACGCACACCATTTATGCGCGGAATGTCGTGCGCAACAACGGATATCCTGTTTTTTGACTTCGGATCGTCTAGGCCTCCACCGATTTCAAGAACATCCTAACGAAGTCGCTAACGACCCGAATTCTTGGCTACCAGTTTCCATCCAGTTACCACCTCGAGAGGCCGCTGCTTCGCGGAGGTATGACAATTCGGGCACCCAAACTGGAATAGATAGGGTTGGCGGGTATCTAAGTAAGTCATGTAGTTTTTAGCTCTTGACTGATATAATTGTCATCCTAATGAGAGAAAGGCAACTTACTAGCCTCACCTGAAAAGCGGGAAGCCTTTTCACTGAATCGTGACTTGTGCGAGCCGTTACCAAAGTATCTAATGGATTAAGCTTTCTCTGAAAGGGCTTCTTTTAGGCAACTTATTATATGTATAAATTTCTGTCATGTTCACTATGAACACGGCCGAATTCGTTGGTTGGTTGAAGGGCCCTGTTTTAGCTACATTGACGCCTTTTGATCTTTGGGTGGTATAAATCATGACAAACTAGCCGTGATTTTTTAAGTAGGTATTCTCTTTTTTGCGCAGGTCAGTTTGATCCCCATTCTGTGTCTGCGTCTAGCTTTTGAAGCGGTCCTTCAAGGAGACCGAATGACAATTTCACGGTTTTGATGCTATTTATTTCGTGGTTTTTATTCGTCCTCGCAGCAAATTTAGACTGAAAGAAGACCCACTGAAATAGACCAACTGCACGAATTACCTGGTCTGATTTTGGCCAGTGGATATTCTTAGAAGCTCCCGATTGATTTTGGCACTTCATAGGTGTAAAATAGGAGGGGGGCGAGATGGCTCAAGTGGTTAGAGCCCGAATTTACTGACCGGAAGGTCCGTGGTTCGAACCCGACCTGTGCCTCTCGGCGTCTAGGCTTGGGCAACCTGGCAGTATCCCATCCCTCGTGCTTCCTTCGGATGGCATGGCAGTTAGGCATCAGAAGGGTGTTACAGCTGGAACGACAATAAATGTAAACTAAACATATACTCGCATGCTTGTTTCGTCGCCTTCCTTGTTGGGAAGGTAAACTGTCTCTGTGAGATGTGAGAGAAAACACTGCATGGTTCTGTGCACCTCTGGCGCTTTGCTTTCATTCCTTCTCTTATCTATCTGATTTAAGGGGCTTCTGACGGTACCTTGGTCGCTGAGGGGACAGGCGCGGGGGTTCGGTTCCGTCGAGTCAACCCAAGCGAGTGGACAGGTGATGATTTCCCAACCCTTGGGGCAAGTGGATCTACCAATCAACAGCCTGCTCCAGCGAGTACTCGGGATTCATACTCTAGGCCACAATCTGGTGCACCAGTTACAACCAGTGCTTCGACACCGCGTCCGGCAGCAACGTTGGCGTCTGTCGCCGGTCGTGGGCGTCAAAATCAACTGACTGCGGATGATTTCCCTAGTCTTCCAGGGTCTAACGTATCGCCAAAGGGTTAGTGTTTCCTACACCTTGGTATTTGCGGCCTCCCAAATGGTCCAGTCAACTTCCACTCCGTTTTATCAAGCTTTTGCGCCTTTTAAAATCTTCGCTTATATCTACTCAAAAATGTGAGACCATCATACTACTGCCACGTACCGTCTTCACGAGTCCAGGCTCCAAGAAAACCAGTGTAGCGATGTTACAAACGTCTTTGACTGTTCTGACATGTGCTGCGAGTTGTGCACATTAAGCTGATTTCCTTATACACACCAACTGTAACGAGGATCCTAAGTCTTACTTTTTTGGTTCTTTTGCTTTTGTGCCTATTAAGGTCCATCTGAGATCCATGTAAATCCCATTGGGATCTGGTGAACTGAATGACCGTTGTCCCAGCAGCAATCTAACAGGTGCTTCCTAGAGTTATAAAAGCGCGTGTTGGTGACGCACAACCGATTGAGTCCAGTGAAGCTAACAAGCCTGTCACCATTTCACAACGAAACCTTACTTTCCAGTTGCAAGCAACTATGATCACATTACTCTTCGGGATTTTTTAACAGCTGCTTTGCTGGTGTGCCACTCGAAAACAAATGTCGGCGCATTTACGGTTGTGACAATGTTGAGTGTGGTGAACTTTTGAACCTTGACAATGTAGTTCCTTAATTGATCAACTGGAATGATACTGACGTACTTTGAGCCCGGTTATTAAAGGTAAGGGCTACGCCATATTAGCCAAAAAGATCTTGCAGACCCCCGTCATGAAAAGAGAAAGCTTTCGGCAGATAGGTCCTATCGACCTTGAAGAGCACGAATGGCGATAGTTCGCTCCCAACACAAAAATATATTTACACTCCAGCATCCGGTTTAAACACGTTTCCTAAAACTGGTTTCTCCAGTATGCTTTGTTCAACCCAGTCATGGAGATGGCCGGGGAATGCTTGACATGAAAAGTATAGCTGATAAGAGGCATGTCATGAAGTCTGCAACCACCTGACCCCATTCAGTGGATTGTGTACGGTTGGACACTTACCAGCTAAAATAAAGAGGTCCATAAAGCCACTGAGTTTGTCCGGCTCCAACCAAGGGTCACCCGTCTGATTTACTTCATCCAAGGTCCTTCTTCGAACGCCTAGCCGACGGTTACTGTTGCAAAGTGGAAGCCGAAGATGTGCAGCTGTCCGAGGAACATGTAGCCAGTGCTAGACTGCATCCAACGGGCAATGAGCTCAGAGTATGTCTGATCCGCGCCGGTTTTGCTGGTTCATCCACGTGGTCTACATATATGAAAACCGTTTACATAGACGCACTTCACTCCACCCTGAGGACCGGGGAAAGGAGGATGCCGCTGCAGGCTCTGACCTGACAATGGACCGTCAAGTACTTAGAGAAAGGTTGCAACATATGTCTTCTCGAGCCAGATATTTTTGACCGGTGATTGCAAGTCATCTTACTGTCATCCAGCAGTGGTTACCTCGTTAGTTTCGTTGCAAGCCCTTTGAGGCTATTTTAAAAATAATTTTTGATCTCGTTGATAACCGGAGCACGCATGGACGAATTACGCTAAAAAACTGGAACCCTGCTTGGCATCCTTGGGTCTCGACACGACGTACTACTTAGAATATCGCTGAAAGCTTCGATAACACACTACCCATTTTGCCCTTCTTGGGACTCGCCGGGCATGCATAGTCACATTGCTTCGATCAAGCCTGCGTTCTAATTAAACACCGAATTGTACACAGTTGAGGAACTACCCTTAGTTGCAAACTACTTTGACGTTGATTCGTGACTCATTTGAATTCCTCGTTGATAATATTCTTTAACTGAATATAGTGTATTATACCAAGACAGTATACGCTTATATTTCAATGTCGCAAACACAAAGTGAATTTTGCGCAACGTATTCATTTAAAGAATATCATCAACCAGAGATTTAGTCGAGTTCCCCGTTGACACCAAATTAATTTGCGGATTGAATTGCAAATTCATCAATTACCTACCCCTTTGTTGTAGTGTTCTCATCGCAGCATATGTTTCAGTGAGAACTTGTCGCGCATGCTCTACTCGTTTGAGCATATTGCCGACTGCTTTCTTTGCAATAGATTTTTCTCAAGTGATCTGTTTTCCCCAAAACTAGCCTCTTCCCAACCACTCTGGAAAGCCAAAAGCCACAGTCAGCCCGCATCACAATCATCCAATACGGCTGCGAGTCGGACTCGGCAGGTGAAACCAACACAGCAGGATTTCCCCGAACTACCTGCAACCGGCCGAACAGGTGTGTTGGAGTTCATTTGTTTTCCTGTTTCACCCTTCGGGTCTGTTGCTGCAGTCTCTGGTAAGATTCCTCTTGTAATCCCCCCGCCCTCGAAGGCACCAGTCCCCTCAAAAGTCCACAAAATCGCCACATATCAGCCGTTATCAAACGTCAGACCACAGGCGAAAAGGCGCTCTTTTATTTTATATATA
>NW_008751685.1:2427777-2509930 GCF_000715545.1 Opisthorchis viverrini | reverse complement strand
ATATATATATATATATTCACCTTTTAACTCACTTCCCCGATGATCTTCACGGCGTTTCGGAATGGATCGCAAGGTATCTTCTGTTGCTGTATGCTTGCGGAAAGCTGGATGAGATAATTGAAGTCTCGAAACTTGAAGAGGAGCCTAAGGGATTACTGTGAAAACTGGTTGCCTTCCAGGACGTCCAGAGAATCTGCGGCTTTATGTTGATGACGTTTGCACTGTCAATTTCTGTCTAAACTGTTCGATTGAGTATTTATAGGTCTAGAGATGTGGAGTGCCTGTGTATCTCCATAGGCTTTATTTAGATAGGCTAGTATGGTCACCGGTACTCTACACATGCGGTACTGTCAGTAATGGTTTTTCGCTTCATACATGGCGCAAGTAATGGGGTCGTGCATTTCGACCAGATCGCTTTATCTAGTTGTTTGTGGTCTACCAAAGAGTAACCGATCAAACGGTACAATTGCGTCCATCTTTACGGGTTTGTTGCCTTGGTAATTGGGTCATCTGTCACTCTGGTTTACTTTGGGTTACGTGGTGTTTTGAGGTGACTTGATGCATGAGCTATGTTTAAAAATGTAGTGAGGGTGGCGTTCGAACACCTTCAACTCGCTTTTCGACATTTGACTACCCTAACCTAGTCCCCCACTCCAGTGAACCAGTAGGTTCTTCGGTAGCTATGTCGCTGTTAAGCGGCTCCGGTATATTATGTCTCACCAGCGAGGGTTGGATCCACAGACGTTTTGTTTAGACTCTTTCTCATACAAACCCATATGAATTATCTTTTCTTCTCTAGATTTCCGCGTATCTTTTGAGGTATTCATTTAATCTACTTTGAATGGTTGTACACCAGCGAAGCATCAGTGTCAACACTGATGTGCTGTCTTTTTCATTTAATCTACTTTGAATGGTTGTACACCAGCGAAGCATCAGTGTCAACACTGATGTTGCTGTCTTTGATGATGTGAAAAGCCGTGGATGGGCTGTAGACTCATGAACCTGATTTGAATTCGTAACTTTTGCAGAGACCGTGTGACGGGACAGGTGATATCTTCCATTTCATTCACGTACTCTTGCTTGGCAGAAATTGAGGAAGAACGAGGACGAAAAGGTTTTGAAGTGCTCGTGTCCCACCGATTGATTCCACTTGTACTACATTCTTGCTGGATATTTTGGAGCGTACTCAAATAAGTGCTTTTGTTCAGTCAAAAGGAGTCTCAGATGGTACCCACCAAACGCTGTGAATCCCCAAAAAAGGTTATACATCGTCTAGCTGAATAAAGGCCAGTAACCTATTTCAGCAGGCAACCGGGTCAAATGAGGTTTCCTGCTTGATCAGTACGGTTACCGTGGTTCATAACAATGAATTCGGATCACTCTGCTAAATTATCTTGCCTATTAGAATCGGGCTACAGCTGAGATTTCACTCTGGCGGTTTCCAATCCCTGTATCGGATGCCATGTGCTTGTTAGACCCACATTTTAACTCTGACATGTTTGGTGCATTTGTGCCGTCAGTTGATCGTGACCTGAGACGTATACTCTGGCAATAAGAACGAAAGCAGAAGAGACGGAATAGTGATGCCTAACTTTGTCGCTTGTTCACCCCACACGGTGTATAGGTGCTAATCATAGTTTTACTCATACACTGACCTCAACCACTAGATTTCATCATTCCCTCTTGTATTGTCTCACTAATAAGCCACGCGAACCAACGTTACCGCTGACAGTACACCGTAATCATTCATAACCCACCATTAAAGGAGCTCCGAAATAGCTCCTTCGGGAAACTGTGGACGGAGCATACAAAGCACCGATCTTATAGATAGCATTGCTTTTGGAGGAAAAAAGAATTTCGTGTCTTGAATATCAGCCCAGCTGGACTCAAGACGGCCTAAGTGTTGTATGCGCGCCTGGAGAGCACCGTAGACGAGCCGATTCTCGGCTGGATCTCCCTAATCAATATGCAAATGAGGGAATGTTGGTGGCCTAGGCTTCGTGGTTAGTTGTTATTCTGTTCGCTGAGTTTCGCAGTTGTTTTTCAGGTGTCTCCACATGTCATACTGACACCATCAGTGCGCATCGCTGTTTAGCAATGCTTCGGTGTGTAAGCTAGTTTGTAAGTGAGCTGTCTAGTGTTTGTTATTGTCAGACTACCCACAATCGCATCAGAGCAACTGGGCACGGAATACATTGCCGCCATCAGAGCAGTAAATCGATCCAGCCAATGGTCGCTGTTGTGTTACCCTCCTCAAGAACAAATGCATGGGACACACTGGGCAAGGAATGCACCGACAGCTGGAGCGAATATTTCTGCCAGCTAATACACTCGGTCAAGCAACAGCTACAGCTGGACACCTCTTGAGTTTGCATTCCTTCGAGTAGCCAACTGCTCCCACTGATACCATGGCTACTGCAGTTTTGCTGGCGACAACAGTAGACGTGACCTGCTGACCTCCCAGTCAATCGCGGTTGAAATACGTAATTGGCTTCGATATAGGCAGTTCCCGTTTCATCCTGCTCGCAATAAGAATTCTTCATTCCTATAAAATCAGTCTCAGGATGGATGATAATATGTTAAAACATTCTCTAATGTGTGAAAGATTACTGTTCACTGCTCATGAGCTGAGGTCGCATTGTGTAAATAAGCAAACACATGGCTGGATACTGAACAGTCGGTGATTCTTGTCCATCCATTGTCAGTGTAAAAATTCACTGCTAGCATCCACTGGCCACCAAAAACGGTCTCTTATAGGGAACGATTTCTGCAAAGGTGTCAATCATGCTTATGGGAACGTTGTCCTTTTTAATTGAAGGTTTGCATGTCGTCGTGAGATGTTTTGTACTCTGAATTCACTACCGGTTCCAATGAAATGAGAAGGAGGGTGGAATTTGCCCCTCTACACTCGAGTTGCTGGTGTAAACCTGAGCAATCTTTTCACCATTGTTGGGAAGTGGCGTCCGCATTGGACATCTGACGAATCAAAAATTGGAATCTTATCATCTTTGGGTCTCGAAGACCAGTCTTACGTGAGGGCTTCAATTTCATCTATGGAGTGCAGCTGTAGACCTTCCTGTAGCCCAGATGTTCACTAATCGATAGAAGTTACCAGGTTATTTGGCAACAGGATAATGGTTCGAATATGCGTTGTACGGAGGAAGAATGCGTGCTCGTGTGTTTAAACACCCATTAACGAGTCACGCAAGTACACTGGCGTAAAATTCGTAATCAATGCAGAGGAGTGACTTACTCAAGTGCGACATAATGTCAATGTGACTTGGTGTTCGTCCCGGCAAAAGAAATCGTCAATCTATCACGATCCCATCCTTAGTTATTGACTTTTTTAGAACAAAACGACTGCTTGTTGTTCGGCGACTATTTATTGTCCTTTGCCCATTGTTTTTTCATTGATGTGCTTCTATAAGCATTGTCCAGGGATCCCGTCTCTGATAACTGGGGTCCACCCACCCACGAGCAGCCGTCTTCTGTTCGACTTGGCGTTGATCAGTCTTCATCCAACCGTATTCAGCAGCCTAGTCGTCCCGTTGTTCCACTTGCGTCTGATTTTCCTAGTCTTTCCAACGGTCCATCTGCTAGCCAACTGAAGTCATTGTCAAGTCCTCTGCCTTCATATACCGTGCATAAAATGCACAGTGTCGACAAGAAGTCTAATGGGAAGAAAAAGCGCTCAGTTGTGCCACCATCAACTGTCGAATATACAGAGGATTCCTCACCTGGTGGCCTCAGGACCAAATTGCGTCAACAACGCAATCCCGACATCAGACACGCTTTGTCTGTCAATCCGCTCACCACCGTAAGTCATCGTTGTTGTTCTACCTGATATTTTGCTTCACTCATTGTAAAGTCATATCCCCCGTGAGGCACACATCTAGTCGGGCAACCTAACTGAAACGTCTTCCTTCGAGGGGCTTGAAGCCAGTGAAGGCGAAAGTCTTTCGCTACAAGGATTTGTAATTTCATTCCCTCTGTGCGACATTTTTCAGTCGCGAACCATTATAAGATGAGTCGAGTGGAGGGTGACAGGCTTTGTGACATGGGAAAACTACATTAAGTCGCTAAGCTACTCATGAGTAGCCAGGACCCTGTGTGTATTTTCCGTCTAGTTTGTGGCTTCTGTGAACATCTGAAAGCACATCCTGTGGTGATGGATCTATAGCAATAATATGCCAATTCCCATGATATTCCAGGGTAAACTTTCAGACGTTCTTCTGATATGATCCTCCTGTGTCCCCGCACAACTTCTTGTTTACGGTCACTAATACAGCAGAACCAACAGGAGACCGTCGGTCATTCGCGATCAACATTTCCATATTTTTGCAAGGAGACAAACTTGTTTTAAACAGCACTTCACTTTTATCAGTGATCATTCCACTACATGTGCACGATGACATCACTTTCACTGTTTATTTCGTTTGTCTCGGAAGGTGTACACCGGCCAATGCATTCGCTCAACCCTGGTCACGGTAGATTCGCGTTTTGTGCATTGAGGTTGCATGCATTCCACTTTATAGCGTCTAATTTTCTGCTCACTCCATATTTCTCAGTTTCGTTGTTTGTTCTTGAACAAGTATTCAACGAAAACACGTTTTGTGTGTCGCGTTCACATTCCTTCTAAAAATAGCTCTTGGAATGGACATCGGATCGCAGTTGAGAAGCGGGCGTATCTTCAAAACTATTCCGCCGTATCAGGTGTTCTTGTGCCAGCTTTACTTACGAATAACGTGTTACCGCATTCCTAGAAATGTCACTTCAATACGTGTTAGGCGGAATTCCACACGAATCCCGCTTTACCGCTCGCAGTCAGGTGCTGCTACGGCCGAGAAGCCTATCCCGCGCAAGATTGGCCAAAAATTCGGCACTCTTGCCGGTCCGGCATCAAGCTGAGTCTGATTGACCGAAGGTCCGAAACCGCAGACAATCATGACCCAGTATTGGCTGAGCACCGGTTGTCAGTGGCGCATCCAGAATTTACAGAAAGTTGTTGCAGCTTACGCTGTATATATGAAGCGCTGTACAAGTGTTCCTGACTTTGGCTTAGGCGTTGATATACCCTTTGTACTTCTGGCGGTTGTTTTGCCATGAACGCCATCTTGTGAGGCTCAGACCGGCTGACAAAAATACCATTACTACAGTATGCACAGAAAACGAGAACTAGTCGATCATTAGACCATGAAACAGATCACTTTTAGAGAGAATGCTAGCCAAGACCATCTTCTAGGACATCAGTTTTCTTCCAACTTATTCAGTCGGGTGATTCATACGTCAGAACTCCGTGCGGCGATGTTTTCCCGATCATTCTTCTAGACTATTCGTACCTGGTTTACTGAAACCCCTAACATGACTGCTCAAATCTACAGGAAATATTTGCACCTATTGAATATCGCTGAATGTTTCTGCAAACTTATAATTCCGTATGAAGTTTTCCGTTGTGCTCCATTTTCATGATTCCGATGTCCCAGTTGTTCACCCTTCTACACTTTTCTACAGGCGTTCATTTCTGATTGCTTTTTTGTTCAGTTGCACTAAACCAAGTTTAACCCTACTATGCGCCTATAAGCAAGTTCACCAGTTTAAACAGCTTGTGACTGCTTAGTATAGGCTGGTATCCCCTCTGTGGATGAACAGAACTCAACAACATACACACATGTAACTGCCGGTGTACTTGTTTCGATTCTCGATGGAGAGAGACGTGGGGGTTAGCTATTTGATACTGGCACGGCACATGCATCCGAACAGAATTTTTCCATTGTCTTTCTACTGATTTCGGGTCGCTGCGTTGTTCAAAACAACTTGTCTACTTGTGATCATTCGCCACGATCTCCTTCTTTGACGCTACCGTAGGCTTTACTATAATTGTGCTCATACCACCTTATGTTACCGATTGACGTCTTCTACGGGTCACCCTACCGCATTTTTTTCTCACAGACTGACGGAGATAATGCTGACAATCGGTCATCATTCAGTCATATCCAGTGTGCTGACTCACTTCCTCGACCGGCGCCATGCGACCAGCCAAGAGCCCAAACAGGGCCCACTCCTGATGAATTTCCTTCATTATCGAACACTACCAAACCGGAGAAAACCGCAGTTAATGGACAACAAGAGACTGCGAAAGACAAGCGGCCTGCAAAGAAAAGCTCTGTCGCCATCAATCCGAATAAAGACACATCCAGTCCGAAGAAAGTTCCCGACGGACATTGGCCGCTTCCTCCCAGTGGTCTGGTTGATACAGAGTGTATATTGTATGCTGAGGTACATTTATTGGTTTAGTGAGTATCACCGAACAAACTGACTGTAAAACAGTTCTCCAGTATCGTGCGAGTTGCGTTTGAGTAGTTTGACGTGTTTGAAAAATTTGCGTCATGTGTTTGTTTCCTGCCCCGTTTTACGTTAAACTAGCGTACACGTGGACGCTTTACCCCCTCTTATGAATTCGTCGACTCTGTTTTGCCACTTGCCGTGTTATTTCAAGTCACCTTACGCCAGTAGTACTGACAGTGATAAGTAGGAGTAATAACCATTCAGCTGCAACACTCTTTCGGTGCCTAGTTCAACGCACGAGGGCAGATGTACTGTCAGGTTCCCTAAGCCTGGGCGGAAGCAGTTGAAATGTCGCAGTTGGGTCGAATCACGGACCTTCCGGCCACTAATTTTGCGCCTTAACTACTGAGTTATCTTGAGCTATTACTCTTTAAAGGTAGACGAAATTTGACGGCTTCTCTTAGCTCACACCAACCCGTCCATCTTCACCCCATGTTTCTTCTTCCGACACAGGCAAAGTATGTACCTCCTTTGGATGCAGATATTCGCAATCGAGACTTGATACGCACGGTGGAGACTACTCTGTTCGATCTGGGTGGGAAGACTACATTCTCTCGTTTTGCGGATCTATCCCGTCGATACAGTCACAGACAGTTGACCGCTTCTGCATATATGGAGGGCCTTTTGGGTCTGTTGTCTGTCGGTAGCGGGAATAAAGGTAGGTTTTTGCTTAACCAGTTTGTAGATTGAATAGAATCCTGATGAGAATGTTTATTTCCAGCCCAAAATTATGTCACTGATAATATCTTTTCCCTACTGTTACAGACTCATATTGTGGTCAGAAGCTGTATTCTTAAGAGACCAAATCCACCAATCCACCTTCCGTTTGCAATTCTTGACCCTAGTAGTGATTTTGCTTTCTAAACAGAAGTCGGGTTCGAACCCGATCCCTGTCTGGGCTTGGGCGACCTGACAGTATCCCAGCCCTCGTGCCTCATTCGTGTGGCATGGCAGCTAGGCACCGAAGGTCGCTACAGCTGGACGGTACTATACGACCAGGTTTAGAACATTCGCGTGACCTGTATCAACCGGCTCCTAAAAATCTACCGGTCATCCCCACCCACTCGAAACCTATTAAGTGCCTTTGTGCAAAATATTGCAGTTCGAAACCAGGTAATACATGTTAGAATGCCAAGCAGTGCATTTGTCTATCAAATCCTGAGTAAGGTTCGAAGAGTTCAAGTAACCGACCGAACCATCGTGAACCACCATCCTGTCCGCTGCGGTAGGATTATGAAGAGCGTAGAGTGTTCGTTCTAGACACACCAGATGGGCCGACGTTATGCGACGTCATAACCGGGCGTTCGTCCTACTTTGGCGGCCACGCCCAGGCAGTCAATTTAGCCTCGCTTGACACGCATCGAATGACAGTTCTTCACGATTTCACAGGCTTTGCTGTCCGACTGCGATTTGGTTTACTATGACCTGTGGCAGTGGGTCACAAGCGAACGTCTTACATACGGAAGCTGCCAATTTACGTTCTATAAAGTGGACATTTTTTACAGGGGACTAGTCACCAGTCTGCATGTAATTGAGCGTTTGATCCGACGAGGAATTGTAAAACGTGCGCTTTCGGTAAGGCTTTACAGTGTAACGAAGGCAGATTCACATGCATTTGAGTTTCTTAACACATTCGACTCATAGATTGTTTTGTTTATTGTTATCGTCAGCGACGGTTTTTTAATCTCAAGACATACTGTGACCCTGGCATTCTAGTTCGATTTGGATCAGTAATTTTTTTCGGAAAGGTCCGTTAAATCTCATGCACCAGGAGTTTTGCTATACGATCTTGAAGTGGCTGTCTGCGGCGTACCCCTTGAAAGTCTTGTTAGCTGGAGTTTGACTGTTTGCGCGTAGAATGTACAATCGGTTCCTCAACAATTAGCATGTCTAGCACCTCCTCTTTTCCTTTCTTTTCTCGTCCACAGATTCCATTGATCCGCCACTGTGGATAGCACCAATGATTGCCTTCCTCCCTGATATTGGTCTTCAACGAGCACTTTTGCGAGTGCTCCAGGGTCAAGGGGCGCCCAGGTTACCTCCAGAATTGCGGCAAGAAGGACAGGCTAGTCGTCGGGCCCGCGAGCCGCTTGTTGCCCCACCAGTTTGGGCGAAGCAAGTCGTTAGCCTGCTGCAGTGTTGTCGGACATGTGGTCAGGTTTGTCATACTGCGACTTTTCTCTGGCTTCTTTGTGTGTAGAAAATACTCGTTGGATTCTTTGGCGCGATATGGCCCCGCATTACTCACAATAGTATTGGCGAACATGAAATTTTCGCTAACGTCGGAAATAGTTCTACTAGACGTTCTACTTTGTAAATGTAGGCATTAGTTTTTTCTTCACGCAACACAGTACTAATAAGGTTTCCTAGGACTCCTCGACAGTCCGATTTCACCGTTCTTAGGCCCAGTCTCCGAGTGACCGTCAATTTTATGTTCTACTCTAACTCAAGTTAGCCTACAAACGAGTGTATTTCGCTAATAAGCATAGTGTATTTCTCCGCCCACATCTCCCCTCTCAAACAAAATGCTGTCTGTTAGTAAAGCATCGGTGTCTACGTTGATATTGTAGCTGTCCATAGCGATGACTATTGCAAGCGTGCTATGTGCCCACTAGTCTGTTAGTTTAGTCATTCTGGAAACTGATACCAAGGCTAACACTGATGTTTCATTACCGCACAAAGTTTCCTTCCAAAGACCACACAGTGAATACTAACCAGGACACGCCATTCCCTATTCAGAAAACGAGCCACATATTGCAACTAGACATCCACCACTCTCTACCGTACATGAGGTGGACTGAACACTGACTTCATTTCCTGTGCGGAGCTGCCCTCAGGTATCACTGAAGATTATTTGCACTCAAGGGATTACTGTATTGATGGACTCCATTTTCTGATTACTTTTATGTTTAGGTCTGTCTACGAACTGACTTCACTCACCACCATCAGACTGTTCACTCCGAAGCTTGATCGAGTTACACCGTTTGTTGGGTGCTCAATAATTCGATAGATCTTCCGATGGAATTGTGAGCTGTAAATTCGACTGGACGTGATCTTCCGGAGATCGGACTACTTCATTTCCACCCCGGCTGCCTTATTGCTGCGAAGCTTGTTGTTTCTTTGTTTTCTGTGCTTATCAGTATTTCTGATTAAGAAGTTTACTGACCAACATTTCCCCCAAATGGTATCAATCTTCCTGCATGTATTTGCAGTTCAGTCCCCTATCCTTGTTATCCAATTTTCTTGCACTCGGTGCCAGCAATACACTCTTCTCTTCGGTGCGAATTCTACTCAGGATTGATTGTGAAGTTGATCCAATCAGTATAGGTTGTATTGATTGTTCACTGGGTGGTTGATAAATATTCTAGAGCATACTACTTCGAATGGGGTTGCGCGTTCTCAGTTGGTCTACCAGAGTCATCTATTGTTGAACTCGCCCTGGTTGCACTGAAATCATATGGTGCCTGCTGATCTCTACCGACCGATTTGTTTTGTCCATTTTCATATTCTCAATGGAGCGGAATGGGTCTTGTCTGTAACACCATCTTTCAGGTTTCAGTGTGTGAATTCGACCTTTTTTCCATGTCACTCAGGTGCAGTGCTTTTAGGCGACTAACTCCCATGCAACCCAGTCTGAGGACTAAGGTACTGTCAAATCGGCCATGCGTTGACAAAAACCACAATCTAGAGGTTCGGATAGACGTGGTCCGTTCCCTCATCTCGAACCGTATATAAGTAGAATTCAAATGCTACGTCACCATGGGGCGCGATGTTTTTGGTGGAGTGAACGTAGTTTGAGTAGGCTAAGGTGTCCCAAATTTCTCTCCCTTATGAGGGCACTGTATGCTAACTCCTGTGGGCGTGTACGAGTATACGGGAAGCTCTCGCCTGAGTTTACCACGTCCGGTGTAAGCCAAGGCTTTCCTCTTTCCCCCCTCCTATTCCACTCTGTACATTGATATGGTGCTTGAATTTTCTCTGCCCGCCTCTGAAACCTCGGGGGTCGAAATCCCCAGGGACGTTCCCTCATAGACATTGAGTATACAGACGATATTGCTCTCCTTGGTTCAGATCACGTCCAAATGCAAACAGTTTGAAACCACCTAAATAACTCTGCCGCATGGTTTGGCATGCGCTTCACACATGAAAAGTGTAAAGTGCTTCTACAAGACTGGGTGGGATCAAACCCACATCTCATTCTTTCAGGTGAGCCAATCGAGGTGGTAGATAAATTTGTTTACCTGGGCATCTGCATAAATTCCGGTAGACTAGCTGGAGATGAGATCATTTTTCGAATCGGAAAGGCCAGGGCAGCTTTTGCCAACCTCCGAAATCTATGGCGCCGACGTGACGTGAGTTTGTCTGTCAAGGGAAGAGCTTACACTGCGTTGGTGCGATCCATACTGCTCTATGGATCGGAGATGTTGGCTCCGCGCGCAGAGGACAAACGGAAGATGTCAATGTTTGATCCTCGGTGTCTCCGCAGCATTGGTCAGGCCTGGATGGACCATCGGATTGGTAATGCTGAGGTACGCCAGATGGTCCTAGGAAGAAGGAAATCTCCCACGATAGATGAATTACTCACGCTTCATAGGTTGCGCTGGTCGAGGCATGTACTCCGCATGCCAGAAGACCGTCTGCCTCACAGAGCTCCTTTTACCCAGCCCTGTGCTCAGTGGAAGCGACTGAGAGGTAGACAGTGTATGAACTGGCAGCGAATTAAGAAAACACTAACGACTAAACTAAGTCGGGTGGGCAACGGCCTGGATTGATTGGGACCCCGGGACTCCAATCAGCGGTGGTTGATGGCATTGGCAGAAATGGCCCAATCGCGCAGTCAGTGGCGCTCATCAAAGCTATCACTGGCAGCGAATTAAGAAAACACTAACGACTAAACTAAGTCGGGTGGGCAACGGCCTCCCTGGATTGGGACCCCGGGACTCCAATCAGCGGTGGTTGATGGCATTGGCAGAAATGGCCCAATCGCGCAGTCAGTGGCGCTCATGTATCAAAGCTATCGCCTTTAATGCGTAGCCTCCCAATTTCCGAACAAACTGAATATTCTTTCGCCTCCAAGGCTTGGTTGTACATTGCACACCCGCGCTTTGCGGTGATCGAAACCGTAGCGGCTGGGACCAATGTGCCTATGGTATACGGTTTATAGCTGATAGATAGATTGATTGAGTTGCTAGATAAATGGCATCTTATGAATCATTCATGTCATGACGGTCAAACAAAACGCTCTATCCAGAGAATGGCGGTGGCCAAACCTGTGGCAAGTCTTGCACTCTCTCCCAATGTGAGATGACCTCAAGATTAGTCACCTCAATCTCAGTGCTGTCACTGAGTGTTCGCAGCTTACTGAAAATACCACTGACTGGATAGAGCTCCACTTCGTTACCACTTGTCTTTGACCGCCGATCCACCACGCGCTGTTCAATGATGACTTGTTCAACAAAAGGGTCAGACCACTGTCCACTTTCTCGGGATGGGTACCCGAGACAAAAGTCTGTTCCGCTCTGAGCGCTGCTTGCACTGTGGTGCCAAAATCATACTGGGTTGAATTGTTTATTTGATTGTTTGCGGGTTGGTGCAGGTGGTTTTTTAAAACACTTGATCATAAATAGCTTCACAATAGCTTCACCATACCGATCGGAACAAATCAGTATTATCGTCATATTTTGTTTGAGGGTTTTACAGCTCAATGATTACTATTGTTTTTATTTCCGTTGTTGATGTTGAAGCATCTTAGTCTTTGGCCTTTCTGCACTTGAGGATAGCCACGAATCTAGTTGGACCTGTTAATGACAATGCCCAAGTCATGACACTTGTATTCGACAAATAGTATTGCCAGTTAAAGGCTAAGTAACGCGGAAGAGCAAATAAATTTGTAATGTACTACCCATAAGGTTACTGAAAATCCGTTGACATCCCACGGTCGGTTTCGCCCTTTTTGTGGCTCATCAGGTAGGCGCAGTCCCCGGGTTTCGTCAACCTCATGTTCTACTTGAAACCGAATAGCACGAAATTAGCGAATATACACTCATTTGCGAACTAATTTAGTTTTTAGAGAGACTCACCTGGAACCCTGCTGAATCTTTCGTTTGTGATGTTTTCAGGCTAATTTCGTGCAATTTGGTTTCAAGTAGAACGTAAGGTTGACGGAACCCCGGGGACTTCGCCTGGCTGATGAGCCCCAAAAAGAGCGAAACCGGTCGTGGACTGTCGGCGGAGTTTCAGCAACCTTATGAGTGGTACATTACAAAGATCTACATGTATCGCGATATCTCGAATATCGTAGCGACTGAAACATGAGGCGGCCTGGTGCAGCACATTCAGTTGCCTGAGAACATCACAAACGAGAGTTTGCAGATGGGAGCAAATAAATTTTTGCTCAAAGTGATGTACAGAGGATGCTGTGCAGCTGGTGACGGACGATGATGGTGACAACTGTGACACCACTTTAGCACATAGCTACCATGCTCCCGAAGGACGCCTAAGGGCTGATGTACTTCCAGGTTGGCCAAGCCTAGACGGAAGCAATCAAGATGCCTGTGGGTTTTTCCGAACCACGAACCTTCTGTTCAGTGACTTTGCGCCTTAACCACTGAGCCATCCATGGCTTTAATGATGGTGTTCTACTTTAAGGTCTGTAGCAGGCGCAACATCAAGGCAGAATTAGTCCTACAGTTTCTTATCGGCCAACCCGGTAAAAATATGTATGTACATAAATATAAGGCGTTCAGCTGTAACACTTTCGGTGCCTACCTGTTATCCGGAGGAAGCACGAGGTCTGGTGGACTACCGTGTTAACCAAGCCTGGACAGGAGAACTCGAGAACCCAGAATTGGGTTCCATCCATGGACCTCCCGGTTGATTGCGCCTTAACTACTGAGCTTTCTCGAACCCAACCCAATCCACGATACACCTCAAGCTGAATGATCATTCAGCCGCACAATACCCTCGCTTCATCTCACTTTGCTCTCCCATCAGCGGTTCTTTTGTCAACTATCCCTGTTTGGTCATTTAATTGTTCTTTACGGTATCCATTGGCGTGGAGTGGTGTCACAACATTGAGCCTTGAATTGTAACTTTCTTGACGATTTCCGCACACTCTCCTTAGGTCAAAGACTGTGCCTTCAACTTGTGAGGCCAATGCAACCGCTTGTGAAATACACTTATGGATCTTCAGAATACTCATAGCCCTCAGACTACAACCTGCGCGCATTTGTGTAGCTTAATTTGCCTATCGTAATTTCACTACGCTACGGTTACTGGTTTTCGGTTGATTGCTGTGATATTTTTGTTTGATGGTCATGCTAATACTACCTTTCCATAGTCATTCGTGCAGTTTTCAGCTGACTGTTTACTCGATATACTTCTTTTGGCTGTTTAACAGATTTATTATGACCGGACGAAGGCGTCCAAAGTCCGTCCGCAAGGCTCGTGCGCTTGCGGTTGCACGAGAAGAACGTTTGTATTCAAAAGAGCCGCACAGTTTTGTGTTTGCGCGACCAGGTGTAGGAAATTTGGTCAAGCAATTATCCTTGGATATACGGCGAGTCTTCGAACCGAACACAGCCACACGACTGAAGACACATCGTGGAAACGTGCTGAAAGATTTTGTGGCTGTCGCTGGTCCGCTGAATGTTTCGCATCTGCTCTATCTGACCCACCCCCATGCGGACAAGCGAAATGAGAAACGCGCCCGACAACTGGCCAAAAAGGCTCTGAAAAAGTCAGAGACTTCTCAAGCTCAAGTTGAAAGTAAGTTTTTTCTCTCGGCGTGTTTGTACATTTATTGTTTTTTGTGTGTGCCATCATCTACTGACGGCAAACTCATCAACGACGTAGGCTTGCTGAGAGCCGGCCAACAACCAACTGCCCCTTTCACTCTATTTGACTTAATCAGTTAGGCGGTGCTCCCGATTGCACTTGAAATCTTGTGCCTCGACGTTCAGAAATCAACGAAGACTGACGTCTAACATGATATTATCAGCCGCCAGCGAAGGTGTATCTCATTGTTCTGGTCCACCGCAATGAGGCATTTTTAATCCCTCAGTGATGTAGCTCTCGTGATGGCGGATGTTGCAATCTGCCACCTGATGACTAGAAAACGGTTGATTTCTCACTCGAGGAAGGTGCAGCGTTCCGTCAGCTTCGACGACATTCGTTCTTATCGTCCACTCTGAGGAACGTCCTGTCTAGGCTTGAACAACCTGGAAGTATCCCAGCCCCCGTGCTTCCCTCGGGTGGCGTGGCAGCTAGGCACCGAAAGGGTGTTACAGCTGAACAGTAAGCTAAGTACCCTGAAGGACGCTTTTTTCGTGAAAAATCCGAAGTGGCACAAACCAATAAAGGGGCTGAATACTGACTGCCGAACTTAAAAGGTAAATCTTGAGAATTCTGATTGCCCTCTGTACAATGCATCAGTTGAACAGTGTGCTCTGGGGACGCTCAGAAATCAAGCTCACCCCGAAAGTTCACGCATACAGGACGGCTGGCTATCTGGCTGGTACTGCCACATGCATGTGAAACCTGATCCTCAAAGTTACTGATTTTCACAGTTTCGAGGTATTTTGATCACTGGTATATTACAGGCCAACGCTGACATCAAAGCAGTTAATTCTTCAGACAACAGACGTGCGTTTGGTCCTATATGAATGAAGTTCCGGCTGATTCCATCATTGTGTGCAAGATGCAACTGCCAAATGTGTTCTCAGCTGAAAGCCCGAGTAACAATGATGGAGGCTGATGTTTATCCTCTAGGATGACAAGCAGTCTGCAGACTCCATCGGTGTTATTGACATTAGTTGACCATCTGCGCGCCTATCTTGCTATGGATCGCCATTCGTGAACGACAGTGCTCTGTGGTATCATCGGAAGCGAGTCCTTACCTTATCAAACACTGTCGTCAAAGTGAAATAGTACGTACTTAGTTTGACTTCCAAACTCGGGTCGTTGTGACCCGCCCTATAGTTGTCTGAAAGCTAAAATACATTCCCTCAAATGTGTACCAGTAGAGTTCATGCCCAAACCTGGTGGATGCAACCGCTTTGTTTTCACACGTTTCTTTCGGCTGAGAGAATAGCCAATTCGCGGGTCGATTTGCGCGAAGCTATCATGGATACACCAGTTCGACTTGTATAAATGTATCAGAAGTGACACAGCCTCATAAACAATCTAGCGTCCCTCGACTTTTCCACTTATCTGCACACCAAATTGGTTTTGGTGAGAGACTCACCTGGAATGGTATTCTTACCCAGCTGAATTTGCCTCACTGGGCGGCATCATTTTTTATTTCTATAAAATTTAGTGCGATATCAACTGAAACATGAGACAGCCTGGTGCAACACATCCAATTGAGTGAGAACATCATCAACAAAACATTCAGTTGGGTTCCTGGTACGTCTCCCGTCAAAACCAAAGTAAGAGTATAAGTAAGAGCAAGTAAGAGTAGGTAGGAGCATAAGTCAAATTTTTCACAATTCAGGTTCAAGTAGAACATAAGATTGACGGAAACTCAGTGACTGCGCCTACTTGATGAGCCCCAAGAAGAGTGAAACCGGTCGTGGGCTGTCGAGGATTTTTCAGAAACCTCAGGATTAGTATATTAAACCCATTGTTCCGTTTTTAGCTTGGACGTGGGTACAAATTCCTGAGACTTATGAACCGGAGGTAGTAAATTTCTGAACGTTGGATATCTGTGAGATGTCCGCGGTTTGTTTACAAGACTTACGGTCTCTGACCTTACCTCTCAGAATGAACTAAATGTTTAGCACATCTGAGGCCCTTCTCTGATTCTTCATTGTCCACTCAATAGGTTTGGTAAATAAAGGTTTCTTTTTCGAGTGTGCGTATTTTTTTCATAGAAATCAAATCTCTACCCGATCGGGACTCGGACCACCCAACTGGCGGTGGTGTCTATCTTCACCTCGTCAGGGCTCCACACGGTCCCAGTCTCACATTCTCTGTGGTCGAGTACAGTCTTCAACGCGATGTACTCACCCTCGTGCGCCGTATTTTCAATTCGCATCAGTACAGCACTCCCCCACTCCTGGCAATGACTGGTTTTGGCTCTTTGAATCCGAACGCAGAGCCTCCAAAACAACCCCAGCCTCCTCCACCACATCTTCGTTTGGTGGTGGACATGTTTCAAAATATGCTGCCGTCACTGAATGTACAAAAGGTAAACAATATTGATCACATGTGTATGCGCTTGCCCGCTTAAACGGATCAACAAATGGCAACCCAACCCGCTTTAGAATAGTTCGCAAACGTTTTCTGCTTAGTTTTTCAGTTTACCAGCCCTAATTATCTCCTGGTTTCCAGAAATCACACTTCAGTGGCATGTGAGGCTCTTAATCTACCAACAACCCTATTCAGTTGCTTGTTTCTTTATAGCCTCTTCATGTTCGTCCTGAATATTGCCACGATCCACTCCACTTGTTTTCATGTTCGAATCAAAATGCACTATCGCGTTCTTTCTTAGCGTGGTTCTTTGAAAAGCCGACAACGAATCTCAACTAGTTATGGTGCCTTATTGGCTCAAATCGTGTCCTCGGCTGCGCAGTGCAATTTCATGGTCCTTCTATACCCAGGGGTCAACTTTAAGCAGCAGACAGCTGTACTGACCTAAAGGTGTGTGCCTCGAGCCCAACTGTGGCATCTCTACTGCTCCTGTCTAGGCTTGAGCTGCCTTGTAGTATGTTACCTTCCTGTGGCACAGTAGCTATTCACCGAAAGGGTTTTCACTGTTGAGGCACTGTTGCTATTATTAGTATTCAGACGGCTGTTGCACCCGTTGTGTCACATGGCTGGTTTGGTCGTGTTATACCCTGACAGCTCGTCCGTCGCTTTCTGCAATGTTTTCACTGTCCAATCTAGTAAACATCGGCAACACAGGTTCTTCTAGCTGGTTTTTTCTACTTTTTCCCAGCTGAAACTTAGCACTGTTCGTCGGGTACTGCTTATCAGTCGCGAAGTGGACTTATCGACCACCGCCGATTCGACAAATCCGGATGATGTCATCTATGTTCGTCACTACCACATCCGCACTGAGAATCGCAACGTCAGTCGTGCCCTCCGGCGACTGAGCGTGGGCGGGACACGGTTGAAAAAGCGAAAATTGCTCAACCCAACCGTGAACGGGGTCCCTTTGAATCCCGGACTAGGTCCTGGGGGTTCTGGGAAGTCCTCTAACGTGCCCAATTTGTCAAAATACTCATGCATAGAAGATTTCGTGACCAAGTAAGCACAAGTTGCGATTGGTTGAGACTTGTCTTTCGTTTACTGTCCAATGGGCTGTCCAAGTTAGTTATTTTTCATTCTCACCCGACTAATTGTAATAATCTGTGGATATTCGCCCCCTTCTCATCGGTGCTGATCGCACTTCTGGTCCTAGCTGTCGAAGAGCGTTGTTTTGAACTCTTTGGAGAAGTTGTCCGTCTTCGGATGGATTTCGATGTTATGCCGCATTTTATTTGTGGGTCTCCATCGCATACGACATATTAAATTAGTTGTTTGAGGTTCTGACACGATTTCCCTTTTCGACGTACTCAATATGTACCCGTTCCATTTGGTCATCATCAATCACGAGTTTCGCACCTTTCTCCAATCGTTGTGACATAATCGCGTCTGTTTCTGTACCGTTCCACGATACCTGATTCAGATAATCAGCAAATCCTGATGAAACGTTCCTCCTATTGGACGCTGCATTTTTTCTGATGCAACCTGTTAGAAAATCGTACGCTATTCCCAACAGATTACCTATTAGCTTGGGCTAGTCCCTATGACTGCCACACTACCAAACATCCTGTTACACTCGGCTGCTTCTCACATTATGTTAATTTTTCGGTAAAACTAGTGTGTTTCTGTTTCTACCACCCCAAAATTATCCCATATCTACCACGCACGTAAACTTACTATCTATGCGAATTCTGTCTAATGAGTTAGCAGGACTTATGAGGGACCAAAAGTATCGTCAACTAACACATACGTGTGAAAACAGTGGCATATCTGTTGGTGTACACACCCCGGACGAAAAAGGACTGTTTCTTCTTTGCGCACACAATGTTCAGTTTAGCTTCAGTAGTGAAAGATACGCGATGAGGCCTTCTTTGTGTCCCCTTCTGACAGATTTATGCGTGGGCAAACATGAAACGCGATAGCTTAGTCTTGTGATAACGGGTAATGCCTCGGCTCAATTCTCGGTCTGAACCTTTTGCGCAAAAAGAATCACCAAAGGTAAAGAACGTGTAATAACACCCAAAACCAGGTCACAAACACATTTACAGTGCCTCGTACTTGAAGTATGTGAGGCGACAACATTCTACAAATTCAGACGATTCCTGAACGGAGCGGATACTGAACCGTGATTGGCTGTTGGGTCCACATTTTCGACCAATCAGAGCTCGCCTGGGTACTGGACTGACAAGCGGCCCAGCCTTCTGGCCAGTAACGTGTGGGTTAGGCTTATTGTCCTTAGCAGCGTTTAGCTGCGGGCAGTAAGGCGGTTTTTGTGTGGGATTCCGTCTAACAACTTGTCCTAAGATTAGGTTTGCGTGGCTGTTGCGTAGATGATACATCTGGACTTACTAGTGAAGTGTTGCACATTTTCAGTGCAGTTGACGTGTGTTCGTGCAGGGCACGGTAGTCGTACAATAAGGCGCTTGTCAGAACAAATGTGAGAACGCGATTCAATGTCGTCGAATGACGGGGACGGAATGATAGCCTAAATACAATTGCGTCACATCGGCCGAAACTGGTCATATGCAAAATGTCCTGAATCGATCGAGGCCGGCACGATTCAGAACACTATCGATTTCAGGTACCTACGTCTCTGTCGGCAGAAGAATTTCATGTGAACTGTGAACCTTGGTTGGCCTACGGGCAGTATGTTTCTACAGACTGGCGTGGTTCATTTAACTCCGTAACCCACCAGCCCTCCTTCCTCCCATTTCACACGATCCTTGAATGTTTCTAACCATATATGTGATTTTTCCCATAAATTCGTGATTTATTAAATAAAAGGGACCTAGCACAGATCAACCACCAACCCTGACTTCCAAGAGTATCCTCGCCTGCCTAATAAATGATCAATGTACGTAGCTGTTTCGGATAACGTTTTCATGACTGACCATCAAACAGCTGTTCACTCTTCGGAAGATCAACCAGTCACGTGACTTTATGATACCAATCACATGGACAAAACCACGTTTCGTGTCAATGTTTGGATCTTTTGCTCACTTCATCCACATTACTCGTTGGATCGAGTCGACTCCGTACTCATTGAAACACCCATTTCTCTCCCATAGATCCGGAATGCTTTCGGACTCGGGTCTGTCCGATGCCCTTTCCGACATGGAGGAAGTTGAGCTTCCAGCCAGTGTATCCCTTCCCGGTAGTGTTCCTGGATCTCTTGATGGCTCAGCCAAATCGCGAAAGCGTAAATTTGTGCCATCGCATGGATTGCGTCATTTGGGCACGGCTAAGACTGCTAGCATCCGACTCACGGAAATTGGACCGCGTCTAACCCTTCGGCTAATCAAAGTACGTCTTCTATTCATGTTTTTCAGTTTCTGCTTCGTCCTGTCTCACTGCTTGGTGTTCAGGTGATTTACTTAATGTTGCCAGTGATTTGTTGGGACTCGATTGCCGGTTGATGTTGGCCAGGTGAGTCTTAATCTGCCAGTCCGATTCTGTGAGTGCCTTGTTTCTGACGGACCCGTGCTTAGGAAGGGCGACGACCTTCCAGACGACCTTATTTAAGTAGTCAGTTGTACCGTACAACACTTGTGTCGAGAGACACCTATCACATACGATTAACTGATGGTGAAGTTTACTTAATGCTTCCTACCACAGTTGGATGAATTTTGCAGCTGCATCGCTTGTGCGCTGGTTTCATGAATCCTCCAGAACCTGATGTGTCGGATACCTTTCGTTCACTTTAACAAAACAGCAAGATGAACAAGGTTGCTAAGTATCATCTCAAGTTAATTTCACCAGTCGCAAAATTAAAGCGCAGTAGGTAAAAGTCATGGCAACAAAGGACTGAAGACCAAACGTCATACTAGGTTTTGCGACAATAGTTGGGGACAGTTCCAGGATAGACAGGTGCGTTTCGTGCACGGTGTTGTTTCTTGTATGTGACCAAAATCACTTCATCTATAGCTATTAATGTTGATCTTCGATCGTGCAGTAGAATCTTGAAGGCGTGAGAAGTTTGGACTGCCCGGCCTGTTTGACAGATCTCCATCCCCAATTACTTATCACTAATGGTCAACCGTTGTTTCCAAGCTGCATGATTGGAAACTGTCCGCTCAATCGCTAAAAAAGCGCTAGTCCGTTCTGTGTGTATGTGAGTGTAAGTACAAGGGAATCGGTATGCAAAGCGTGCCGTAGGGTGCTTGAGCAGTTCCTTGGATTCGTGTGCTTAAAGGGAACAGACTTTGCTAGGCAGCTGAGTGTGGTTTAAGGCAGATTTTAGTTTTATTTCATGTTTTCAATGTGCTCACCACGAAATAGTGGACACATTAGGGTTTCTTAGGAAAATTACGAACTACATCCGACAGTTCTTTCGGTTTACTGTGAAGGATAACAAACCTACTCAGGCAGCCATTCTCGGTCAGCGTTGTTTTTGTGGTCCATGTGTTTCCCACTGTCTTTACTGGGCCTCACTTGAATGCAGTGGGCAAGAAACTGTTGGAATGTAGCCGTTGGCCACTCCGTGTCTGGTGTGGCCTCATTTTGTCCCATAAAAATATCTAAGTACCCTAAACTTTCATTCAACTCAATCTGAAGGGACACTGGAAGGAAGAAAAGAGAGATAGTTATGATCAGGGAAAGATTCAAAATTTTTCCACATAACTTTTTACGGATAAAGGCTCAAGTCCCTAATCTTCTCCTGAAACACATACGAACTTAAGTTGAATCCGATGAATGTCCTAAAAAAACGAGATTCGAGAAATACACTCATTTGCAAATCAATTTGGTTTTCACGAGTGACTCAACTGAATCCCTCGTTTGTGATATTCTACAACTGAATGTCCTGCACACAGGCGCCTACCTGATGAGCCCCAAGAAGGGCGAAACCGGTCGTGGGCTGCCGAAGAGTTCTCAGCAACCTTGTGAGTAGTTTCCTTTATGAAAAATGAGATTGTTTTGTGCGTGGAGCAGTATCAGTTGTCCAATTACTTCAACTAGTGAACCTAGTGAGGCGCGATGTTCGCTAATATAATCACAGAGACAGTCGACTCTCTCCGTCAGTAAACAGGGAATCAGCGTCAATGGGAAACATTTATTGTCATTGTCGACAGAATGAACCTGCTGATACTATGATCGCATTTTGAACGGATGAACGCCTTTAAATAAATAACGCACGGAACCCGTCAACTCGTCTCTTTTCGCAGGAAGCCATGGTTTGTGGCTACGAGTTTTATGGCCTAATGTTAGCTGTCTGTTTCGCACGAAGTATTTTCACTTCACGTGGGTTTCGACCCAGGTTCACTAGTGATCCGGCTTAGTGATATTGCAAGACACAGTTGTCAATACAAGGCAGTAGCCCTTTTTTACGTCCAATTCCTATCCATCCTTTGGAATTTCGGCGGATTGGTGTTTCCTTCATCTAGCTTTGAACTCCTGTTCCTATAGTCGCCTTGTACTCATTGTTTAGTTCTGTGAACGCCTATCGTATTATGCCTTGTAGAGGTCGAGCTATATTTAGTCCCGATTAAAGAAGTGTGGATCGAAGCTTCATTGCAACGGTTCTATTGCTCTCAACAGTCAACGATGATTCTGTTCAGCGGATCAGATGTGAAACCATACAGAGTTTATTTGACTTCCTCACTCTGTAGGTCGAGGAAGGCTTGAACACAGGCGCAGTCCTCTATCATCGATGGCAGTCTCGTAGTTTGGCTGAGGTCGTTAATCAGTCCGAGCGTCTTCGCCAGCGAGAGGCTTTACGTTCAAAGCGTCGGGCTGAACATGAAGCCCATCGGGCGGCGAAGGAAGCAGCGCGTGAAGCGCATCGCACTGCTTGTATAGAAGGTATGCGACGTGCTGGCCAACTACCTGTTGAAACCTCCTCGCACGGAGAGTCATCGGCATCCGAAGACGACACTGTCCACAGTGATAGCGATAAACATGTGAACGTGACTAAGAAATCCACCATCAGTCTCAATACAGGGAAGGCCAGAAAGCAGAAACACAAACGTTCGGTTGTTGCCGCTCGTCGATCAAATCCGGTAAAGATTAAAAGTGAGTTTTACTGTTTTTCTCTCTCCATCCCAAGCAGTTGCTTTTCGAAATGGCTTTTAGTTCTTGTGGTAAATTTTGTATGTCGCCATCAACTTCCTTGAATTGCTAGAGTTGCCGGACACTTTATTCTCTTTGGACTACTTTTTCAGTCAAGTTAACTTACATATCGCTTTTAGATGTTTTGAAAGTTTCTCCTTGTGTACGCAGTTTCAGGTGCCTTTACTCTAGGAGTTCCATGCCGACTGCTCCTCTGTACGTTCTTTTTGCTTTCTCAGTTCACTTGTTACGGTGAGCCTAACCTGTAAATATCGGCCGTCCCCACGAAGTGATCTGCTGGTTGAGCTTACCATTTCCATATCACAGGGATAATATATATTTACCAAAAAAGTGATCGAGCCATAAGCCGCATTCATCCAAGCACTGAACCTTCCCATCTGCACGAAAATGCAGGTTGCTCACAACTCAATCATTGCCACTAGTTCTATTAAGTGCGCCTTTTAAACTCCCAGGAACTAGGGAGACCGGTAGAGTGTTGGATGGATGAGAGCAGTGGAAAGGCCAGTCATAGGCTCGGCGATTAACCTACCGATCTCAGTAGGTTCACGAACTGCGTACACCCCGTCTAGACAAATCGAAAGGACAACACGACACTAGTATGATATCATAAAGCATAACACATAACTTCAAGGATGTTGAATCGACGGGCCGTTTTAATATCTCCAGTCTGACGCTTTATGGTATGTGTAACGCATTGGCGTCAATGAGAGATGAAACCTGTCCTAAATTTCCGTCACGCATAAGTTCTGTCTTTCATCAACGGCAACTAGAAACCGATTTTCAATAGATGTTTCATCCTCTCAGTGAAGCCAATCTATACTGAAAAACCGATGAGCACTGTACAGCTGTTTCTGCATCTGCAGTGCGCATCTCACGTGACTCAGAATTTCTAACATTCTAACATGTCTGACATTCTGACCAGTGGCTGAACACCTAACCGTTTAACCATGAGCAGCTGGTCTCCTCACTTAGACAGGACATAGCACCACTCACCCTCCAACCACGGTAACCAAATCACGTGGTCAATCACTGATCGTCCACTGACGACTATTTGGAAGGAAGTTTCACTCATCTTGTGAAAGTATTCTTCCTCTGAACTAATTATACCTTGATGGTGTGAAGAGGTTTGATCATTTTCAGGTGAGATTTCATTCTGCCTGTGAAGCTGATAAGCAACGTACAGCTGGATGTTTTGTTGACTTAGCTGGGCAATTTGATTGCAAACGTTTTATCACCAATCGTGGTCGTGGAGCAGAATGGGCAACACCAACCCATCGCTACGCACCACTACGCACTCTAGCAATGCAATCAAATTGCCCAGTTCAGCGAACAGACCAACGACCAATGTACAGCCGTCTTATCGCTGTTAGAAACCATCAGCAGTGCACATCTCATGAAACGCAGAGTTTCGAACCCGCAACAGATTCTTTACTGCCGTACGACCACGAAAGGTTGTATGGTATGGACGACTTAGAGTATTGTATTAATAATAAAAGTAATAATCGTTCATCTGTAACCATTTCATTGCCCAGCTGCCATGACACCCGAAGAAAGCACGAGGGCTGGGATACTGCCAGGTTGCCCAAGTTTAAACAGGGGAAGTCGAGAGGCAGAGGTCGGGTTCGAACCACGGACCTTCCGGTCGGTAAATTCGCGCTCTAACCACCGAGTCATCTCGCCCCGCTTGCCCATATCCAAGCAGGCTAGCAAATCTTCAGCTCGCACTAACGTGTGTGGCGTCCTACTTGCTTTTTGGTTGTTTATTGATACCCTAACGGTGGTGAGACCTGTGAGGCCTTGGGGGCAACGACGTGTGGGTCTGAGCAAGGTTCCTAGTCTCCGACGTCGATGATTCGATTCCCATTCACACCGCTTCTTAGAGTGGTCTAGAGCATTTTGTATCGCAGCTCATTGCTTCTAGTACCATTCAATCATTAGCTATATCAACAATTCTCTAGTCCGAAAACTAATACTGTTTCCGTTCTGTTTAACTTTCCAGAGAACAAATTTAAACCGAAGAAAACAAACCGCCCGTGATTTTTGAGTGAACGAAATGAATTGTAAATATGTTTCGAAGTACAGCTCATTGGTTTTTCAGCACACGTCTGCTTCTCTCACTGGATTATAAAGTTTGGGTTTTCACGCGGAAGATGATAAGGATTGTCGCGTATTTTTTCAACACCCTAACGCTTACGCCTTCGAAGCATCGGTGTTGAGCAATGACGCTGTTCTGTCGATGATGATAATGACAATGTAGCAGCCATTATCATTGGTGGGCTTGTTGTTCCGTCCTACGCGAGTTGCCGAGCGAAAGTTTGTTTGCTGTTGTGTGTTTGGTCCTGTGTTTCATGAGAGACGCTGTTGGCAATGTCGTTTTATTCAAATCTTCTGCTCAGAACTGTCCATGACCGCTGCTGAGGTTGCTTACCGTGGCCCCACTTGTTTTTACATTAATTCTCCACCTTTCTGTTTCAACTCTTTATTGGGCCATTCTTTTTTCTTCGTGGGTGCATTCCTGCGCTACCCTGCTGCTCTTGATGATGGTTAGGCGACAGCTGTACTCGAAATGTTTAGTCCACCTGATGAGAACGGTGTGAACATAGCTGATGAGGCGCCGACCTCTTCTTCACTCTTTACAGAGGGTGAAACGTGAAATTTTACGCCTGGAATATGGTGACAACGGTCGAAATAAGCATAATGGCTTCAAGGTAGCTCTCGGTCACCCGAGATCCACTCCATGAAATTAATGTTTTTGGGTGTGGCCTCTCAGCTCGATCTCATCTCACCGAGTGCTCGCGTTTAGAGCAAAACAACTGGGGCAACTAAGTACTTTACTATTTTCGATGATGACTAGTTGACAGCATGGGGATTGCTATCTGGAATTTCGAACCCACAGTCTTCAGTTTAGTTGCTGCACAGTGCCATTCGACCACGAGTGACTGATCTACCGCATTTACACAGGACCTGACGTCGCCATCCTTCAGTCACACAGTCCACGTTACTTGATCCGTTGTTGGTTAGATTGTGGATTCGGGTTAAACTCCGTTATCAATTGTGATTTTGTCCTGTCAATGAAGTTAATCTATGCTGACTGGCTGAGAAGCACTGTTTAGCTGTATAATCCTTACTGGGAATTATCAGCAATGCGCATCTCACGAAACTCCGGGGGGAAGGTTCTAACTCGCGACCTTCTAGCCAGTGGTTGAGAACGTAACCGTTCGGCCTCAAGCGACAGCAGAATGAGTAGCTCTCAATTTGACGAGATGTAGCATCGCTCTTCCCCCAATGATATGGAACATCACGTGGTTACCTATTGACGGGCTCCTCGAGTGACGACTTCTTATGACGAAGTTTCACTCATCTTATGAACTTATTTCGTTTTCGTCAATAGTCCTCCACTCGCACTTAGGCAACACTAACTGCATGCACAAGAAGCGTTGGCAACCCATCTACACGTGTCTCTTTCATTGTTGCCGTACTCGAGGCCAGCTATTCTCAAGAGGATAGTATCTTTTCATTAGTGGAGAGGCTGCATGGGAGCAATATAGGGTCACACTGATGATTGTGTATGATTCGGTTAGCGTTGCTGTACCCTTTAGCGAGATGCCTTTTTGAATTGTCATGTGTCTACGATCCACGTGGCACTCCTGTCGCATTCATATGCATGTGTCTTCGCTCGCTGCAATAGATTTGTGTTTCGTACTTTTCAGCTTTTCTAAACTCACCCACATGGCTTATGCATTGTTCGCGCGTGTTTATGCACATTAGTACACGTATCCAGGCCTCTATCAATTCGTATTTCTTAGCTCCGGGTAGGCTTTGCATCACGACGCCATAATAGAATGAAAACTAGTCAAAAACCAAAGCCGACTAAGTTCCTGGTGCGTGGTTCAAACGAATTTGATCACGCGCTGCACTGCAAACTACTTTAATCCAAAGTCCGTGCTCTAAAAATTCTGTCAGTCGTTTTGGAGTCAGAACGATGCATAATAACGTCATTCCGTGTTATGGAAAACGTTGGGCTTTCGCTCACTGCGTTTTCAGTATCGCATCAAGTGGCGAACGTTTTAGGTTCCTCCAACTTGGTTCTAGATATCTATTTGGCTGCTACTTTCCTCAATTTGTGGATCTCAGACTCTTCAGCTAGTGACCATCAACCGAAATCGCTAGTTTTCACATCTGGTAACCCCCAGGTGTAAACTAATACGGGTGAATAGGTAACGAGGTTCTGCATGTGGTAAACTCCTGGACAGGCTGGACACTGAGCTGTGCCTCACGGACAATGCTCTTGCTGGATGAATTAAAATAAGCTAGGGAATTTTTTCAATTCTATGCTTATTGTTGTGATCAGTTGGACTAGAGGGCTCTGTGCCCTGATGCTGTTTGTTCGTTCTACTCTGAAATCGTCAGTTTTTAGTTCTCCTCACCGTTGCGCACAATAACAGCCGTACAACCAGTAAAAAAGTCCTCTATGGTGAGCATATAGGGCAATGTGTTTCTGATAAGACTTTGTGCCCTTCGAGTCCAACCTGGACCTTACATTGCTTTCTGGTCTTGAATAAATTGACAGTATTTCCTTCCTATTCTGCTTCATGGCTTGCATCATGATCACGCCCCCAAAGGATTCTTCAACGGAATAGCTTTCTTGTACACAGCGAGTTCGATGATATTCCCAGTTGTGATAGGTCGAAGCGTATTAGTGCACTGCCATCGAATCAGCAATCTAGACAATCTATCCTATTTGTTTGACTGTTTTGAGTTCCTGTCCTACACTCACTTTGTCATTAGTTCTTGAATTGAGCGCCTTATCGTTGATATTGATTCTCGTTAGAGGCATTCCTTGTTTGGTTTTGGCGATTTGTCGGTACTCTGATTTTTGTACTGAAGTGCTTCACCTCTACCTTAGTGGCGTACTTATTCTTAATCTAAGGCCCAATTCTTCATATTTTGTGTGTGAGCAAATAGACCTATAATCATGCCTATCTACATCGACACTCCGAACGATCGTTGTGAACTCCGCTTATAGACCAAGAGTTCTAGCTTTTGTTGTTCTTTGTGGGACGCGCAGCCCGGGGACAGCATGGGGACTAATCGTGAATTCTCCCTAACAGCGCCATATCTTACAGTGGGCATCGTTGCTTATTCTTCCTCAAATCAACAGGTGTTCGACTCGAAAAGCCTAAACGTTGCTACGTATTCGCGTGCATCTAGGTACCACTTCCTTCTAAACGATACAACACGCGTCTACCAACTCCTCATTTTAGATTCATCAATAATGCGTTAATTAAGAGATCTCCGTGGGACACCCTAGTCTTTTGTGTGCAGGTGGAATCTCTTTTACGATCTTCGAAGATGAACAAAAGCGCAGCTGCTAGTGGATCAGCTTACCAGCACTATCCAATCTTCTGCTTGCTGTGTCTACTTGACTCTGTCACTGCATAATTCTAAATATCCGAGGAACTTGCACCAACCTGGGCTACACAAGGACTCTCCAGCATACCACGTGCACAAGGTTCTGTTTAGGCTTGGGAAACCTGACAGTATCCCAGCCCTCGTGCTTCCTTCTGGTGGCATGGCATGGGCAAAAGATACGGGCCACATTCGGCTGTCCGGTTGTGTAGAGTGGAATCGCCAAATTCGTAATTGGATGATAAGGAAACGGCAACTTTGTTACGCTTCAGGTACTTCACATGCGATAATCACCCAACACAATAGACTCCGCTAGTTTTCCATTTGCTGCCCATGGTGCCCTGTCGTCATCGAGTTGACTGCTACTGTGCATGTACATTTTGTTTTCGGTGCACATCCAAGGGTGAGCCATGTGTGACAATTGGATGTACAGGGCTCATGAAGTATTTTGGCGTCAACCGTCTCTCTAACCCAGCTCTTGGCAGGAGACGCCACAATATGTATAATATATACTATATGTATATATACGTCACAATATATACGCTGAGCGATTTTTACTTGAGGAGATATTGACGTGGCCACATCATAATAGTTGCAGTCTAACTGTATATTCCTTCTTTTCGAAATCATGTCCATTTATGCAAACCAGCTGTGGTTATACAAGTACCCAATGAATTTAGTTCACTCGAGGAAACGGTCCCTATGTCCTCAGGCCGGCCGCTCTAAATGACCGAACATCACGCCGGTTGGACGGATGTCACGTGCGACCTACTGATTAAACTACTAATTAATTAGTTAACCACTGTCGCTCTATCTGAATCGAGCTTCTCAGCAGCTCACGAAGAATTCAGCGTGATCTTTGAAACATTCCGTGATAACCCCATAAATACAATCGTAGTGATTTTCTTTGTTTCTCATAACTGGCTGGCGCCTTTTGATGGAACATGAAGCCAAGGACCGACATAGGAGTCGCCCCAGACGCTCGCTAGACGCACCACCCTGGTGACGCGTGCATTTTTCCTTACAAAAAGGCCATCCAGAATTGTCATCGATGTGGATAACATCTTTCTATCAAAAAGTTTTAAACGCTGCCTGGGCTAATTGGTATGGGATGAGGCATTTACCATAGGGAGATTATCGCGTTTGATCACTGTGATGTGCATAGACCTCCTTGGGACCCATATCTAAATAAAGATATTCCCTGTATCACCTTTCCCAGTCGGTCGAACTGAACAGGTGACAGCTTGCATCCGTTGTGTAGTGATTGACAGTTGATGGATGCCACTGTCCGCTTGGAGTGGTGTGATGCACGGATTGTGTTCGTAGTGATTCGTCTCCAGGTTTCATGAATCGATAACCGCAAGGTCATTGCGGCCAAGTGTAGTCTTGTTTGCGACCGACTCGTTTATTAAATCCGCAATACTTAGGTTAGGTTAGGGAAGAGAGAGACGTAGTATTTCGTATGACTTAAACGTGGACAAATTTGACGTCTGACGATGCGGTCAAGAAGCTGCGGACACTGGAGAACCAGCCTAACTGCAGTGTTTTGAAGGCGAAATGTATTCTGGAGGAGAAAGTTCGAAAAACCTTGGGAAGCGACTTTTTTGGAGTTTTTTTTGAAGGCTCTGAGTGATCGATCGTTTTTTGTTTCAGCATTTGCGGGCCGCAGTTTTTATGGGAGACTGGTCCGAGTATCTTGTGGACCGCTTTCCTCCCTTATTTCTCCTTTCGTTTTCCTGCACAGTAGGCCACGTTGACTTTGCTGTTCTTTAGATTTTCATACCCCCATTAAATAATCCCTTATCATGTGAACTGTAGCGGCTACCCTCCTGTCCGGGACGAGGCGGCTCAGTGGTTAGAGCGCGAATTTACCGACCGGAAGGTCCGTGGTTCGAACCCGACCTCTGCCTCTCAACTTCCCCTGTCTAGGCTTGGGCAACCTTACAGTATCCCATCCCTCGTGCTTCCTTCGTGTGGCGTGGCAGCTGGGCACCGAAAAAGTGCTACAGCTGAACGCTAAGACCAATCAAGTTTTAAGACCCTCCTGTCTACTTAACCCTAGAATTAATCTTACAGTATCCCATCCCTCGTGCTTCCTTCGTGTGGCGTGGCAGCTGGGCACCGAAAAAGTGCTACAGCTGAACGCTAAGACCAATCAAGTTTTAAGACCCTCCTGTCTACTTAACCCTGGAATTAATCTTATTAGTACACCCACATAGACTGTCTATTATCTTGTTTACCCCGGAACCACGAGCATCGCCTGCCATTTCATCAGCACCTACTTCTCTCCTTCGCCAAGAGGAGAGTGTGTGTAGCGGTCACTCATCAGATCACGCGTCACAAACACTCAAACCACGTGACAATTCTTGTCCCACCTGCAACCCTACCCGACAACATGTACGGTAAAACTTCCCAGCCATTTTCGTTTAAGCGGCTACCACTTGCGTCATACGCCAGGATTATGAACTTCATTCAACACAGAACACAAGGATCCAAAGGCTTGGGTGATTCTTTGCCTTCGCATCTCGCTCGTTCTGCTATCCTGGCGCGATTATTCTGTTAGTTCACACCAAATGGGTAATCACTGGATTGTAATATTGCTCTTATTAGAGGTCACCACCTGAGCATATGATGGGTTGTAAGGAGGTTTGAACTTAGCGAAATACACTCATCTGCAAACTAATTTGTTTGTTCGAGAGGCTCACCTGGAACCGAGCTGAATCTCTCGTGTGTGATGTGTCTAGGCAACTGAATGTGCTGCACTAGGCTGCCTCATGTTTCAGTCGCTACGATATTCGAGATATCGCGACATATGAATATTTGTAGTGCACTGCTCCTAAGGTTGCTGAAAATTCGTCGACAGCCCACAACCGGTTTCTCCCTTTGGGATTCATCAGGTAGGCACAGTCCCCGGGTTTCCGTCAACCTTATGTTCTTCTTGAAACCCAATTGCACGAAATTAGCGAATATACACTTATTTGCAAACTAATTTGGCTTTTCGAGAGACTTACTTGGAACCCAGCTGAATCTCCCGTTTGTGACGCTTGCGGGTTTGAATTACATTCACAAGGCCACACCACCTGAGTCGTCACTTCTGAGCTGGCAAGAATGTTTGTTTGACCGGATGACCCATTCGCATGCCAGAATTATCCATTTTTTACTTCTAAATATTTCAACAGCTGGTTTCCATTTTCACAGCTTGGACAGTCCCACTGAATGGCGCCACCGAGGGTAACGCAAGCAAAAGCAGTCATCCAGATGGTTACCAAATTTCCGAAACTAATAGTGTTCGATCTGGGTAAGCTGCGATAACATCCTGATTATAGCCATGCATTTGATCCCTAGACTATACACTATGGCCTTACTGGTGTGATACACACTTTATACCACCTTTGCGCAGAGAGTGTGATGACCCTGTTGTTAGGTAATAGTTCTTTCGTTTCAGAGGTGACTTCATCTATGGACGAAGTGGAATAAGACACGAACTGTATCCGGATTCGGATTCGATTTTGAGGTACAAGTCGTTTCACAATCTGTTTCGTTAAATTGCCAGATGTATCCATGAAAACCCAGCTGTGAAACTAGCCTGCGCCTCGCGGTACGTTCTGTTCCTGTTCCTGTGTCTGTTATCCATTGTTGACTTCGTTGGCACTCCCACGGTTACCGCGCACGCTGTCACCAATATGATCTCATGGCTGTACACTAGTGTCTATCCCAACGAGCAAATGAATAGCCCGGCTCCAGTCAGACCTTTCACCCGAATTCTAAATAGCTTTGTGGTTAAGGCGCGAACTTGCTGACGGTAAAGCCCATAGTTCGAACTCTATCTTGGCATCTTGACTGCTTCTGTCTACGCGTGGGCAACCCAGAAGTAGCTCAGACCTTGTGCTTCCTTCGGGTGGCATTCTAGCTAGACAACAAAGAGAACTTGTGGCATGTATTATCGTAGCCAGTGAATCAGTACAGTTCCTTCTTTAAATCAGGCAGCTGAATCGTTCCGAACTGGTAACTCCAGTCACGAGATCTTCGTCACATTGCACTTTACTAACAGATGCGACCAGTGTTCATGGACATCCAATTTCTACTTCACACCATGCAAGATTGTTTCTACGCAGTGTTGCTAAACGAGTTTCTAATTGCACTTACCGGATCAATTTGTGTGGTATTCGTGGCTATCCAAACGGTCCGCCTGTAAGTTTCGTCGCTCATGTCAGGACGCTGTAGCTAGTCATTTTGTTTCCTTTTTTCAAAGGGACACCGTTTATATTAGTGCTCTCGGGCTCACCTGCATGCTCGGTAACCGATTGCCCAGCCCTCCTGCGCGTCTTTCTGATTTCTATCATTCTTATCTCCTTCCAAGCTCAATGTACTTCTTGACTACACCATCTCCAACCCTAATGAAAAGGTCGTTCCATTCTCCCGTTCTGTTGCAGTACTGGTGCCATTGATATAGCGAAAACGCTACTACGCCTACTCAAATGGGACGAATTGTTCGACTATATGGAAATCTATCCTGGTTCAAAAGTGAAACATTTCGAAAGGTAAACTGATGCTCTTCCTGTATAGGAAAGCATGTTTTCACTTTGGACATGGATTCACTGTGTCTCTTATGCAACACTGGTGCTCCTGTCGAGATGAGGTTCATGTCGGGTTTCATCTACCGTCCCATAAATTTCAACTGCCCTAGCTGTTGAACATCCCACTGCCGTGTTACCAGTGACAGACTGCGAACTTTGCGAATATTGAGTACATGAATCTCGGCGTTTTCATGCACAGTATGCATCAGCTTTCAGATTGATGGGTGTTCCCCCCCGCCTCACCCCCACATCGATCGCCCCATTGGTGAAATCCATAGCCTATCATAACGCTCACCTCAGAGAACGTTGTGTATCTTCAGCAGTGCCTTGACTAATACTGATGTGTTGGTGCTCCGATGAACAGAAATTAGGGTGTAAACCGCGGAACAAAGAAGCTATCGCACGATGGGACAATTCGTGTCTGGTTCAGTCTACAGATGCGGATAGCCTAATAGCATCATCCCACCGATTATGTGCTAGATGAAAGCTTATTCGATTCTTACGTCTGTCATATCTAACGATCTTCCTGCCTGATTGACAGGTTTATGATTTTAGCTGCATTCAGTTAACCGAAACCGACATTATGCGCCCTTTTGTCTCACCGTTAGATTTCACAGGCTCTCCGGCATCCCTTACAAGGAAATGATTTTCTTCGATGACGAGGATCGAAACATCAGAGACGTTTCTCAGTTGGGTGTGCACTGCTATCTGGTAGACAACGGAATAACCGTCAGTTTGTTCCACCAAGCTCTGGAACGCTTTGACAAGAATACCGGTCTCCAGTAGATGTTGTCAGTTCGGTCAGCTACGTGAACTGTCTTTCAAACGGTCTACAATGCATTTGTTTGTACTGCTTCCCGTTAACTCTATGACCTCCCCCCCACACACACACCTGTTCTTTTGCTTCTTTCAGGAGTTCACATTATTTTTAGTATCTAGTTCCGTTTAATTACGTTGTAGTCACCAGACTGCCTTTTATAACTAAATTTATTTGGAGGTAATTTAGAAGACGGGATCGGTTCCACAAAACCCTTCTGGGTTTTTCTTTCTTTAAAGATTTATAGCTGTAAAGAACACAGTGCTCTGATATACTGTTTCAATGATAGAAAATTTTACTAAACGTTTCAGGCTTGGGGGAACTTTTTTGTTCGAACAGTGGGAGAACTTCCTGATGACACGGCTTATCTCAGGACCACTCTGCGTCACGTGGTTCGAGGAGTTCTCAGTCAGATGGTCTATATGCTTTAGGTTGGTGTTATATAATCTGTGTTAACTGTTAGGTGCTACTTGTTCATACACGGCCAGATCATTTTCCGTTCTTTTCAAGTGTTATGACTGATGTTTTCGTGGTTCTCACGTGGTCCTCGCAGCAGCGATACAAACCGCCTAATCCCCACAATTTGCTGTTGCTATATCATTACAAACCGAATCATTCAGTCAGACCCAAGGTTGATCCCAAAATTCAACTGCACTGTGACGATTGCATGCAAACTTTATCACATAACCGGGGCCGAAATGACCCAAGTGGTTAGAGCGCGAATTTACGGGCCGGAAGGTCCGTGGTTCGAATGTGACCTTCGCCTCTTGACTTCCCCTGTCTAGGCTTGGGCAACCTGGGAGTGTCCAGCCCTCGTGCTTCCTTCGGGTGGCATAGCAGCTAGGCACCGGAAGGATGCTACAACTGAATGCTTTTTTTATCACAAAACCAGGGGAAAACATCCTAGTGTTAAAATTTCGGGTGCTGTTTATCATTCGAACCGCAGAGGTGATAAACAGCAATGGAGGAATCCAGTAGATGGTGACTTCTGAGAAATCTGGAAAATTGCCGTTGGTCCATTATTCGGTCGATTTGTAGGCTTTTATTTCTTGATCTTCTCAATTTGCATAAAATGCGTTACATCATGCTCTAGCCCCGAACGATTGCTAAGTTCGCTCGACACGCTTGTTTCATTACCCTTATTATAACTGTTGTTGGTGTCTGAAGCTTATTCATGACGGTAACAGCCTCGCCAAAACTCTGGAACCAATGCAGGCATCCATGACTCTGAAGTTCCAAAGGACCAGCCTGTCATTGCATAACACGATCTGGATCATTTTTCGAGGAAGTACAAGCGCCCGCTTTGTTCTGCCTAAGATTTCTGGACGGTAGTTGCGGTGAATGGTGAACAGAAAGCTATGTGCAGGACTCACCTTCGCTTGGTTGTTCACGGATAGCTGTACATCCTTCTCAGTTTAGTGGAAACTGTCATTGTTCAGAAAATGCATTTGACTGTCAAGAGATATGTTCAGACTAGAGGTATCAAGATGGTGCAAAGCGCATCTGCTTTCCTTACCAATCGAACCTGAATGATATAAATAACAAAGCAACAGATGACGATGTGGTCCTCCGACGCCAGTTTGCAAAAGTGCAACTGTTTATCGTGACAACCGTGGCCTGTCTATTGCTGCTTTCAGGTCGTTCGGTTTTGAGCTTGAGAATGTAGCATCGCAGCTTTAAAACAGTCTTTACTTCATCCGCATGGCACCCTGCGGGATAGGGCTCAAGAATGGATCGTTCAGGGATTTTCGGCCGGAAACTAGGTGGGTTGATGTTGTGTCAATCTACAAAAATGTGGCTAAATTTGACCACAACTGGCCAGTGCCAATGATACAACAGTAATTCAGTAATAGCACAACAAACCAAGTAGAAAAGCGATGAAATATGCCGTGGATGTATGGGGAGGTTACTTCCGCTCAAAGTCGATTTCAGCACAAGGCGTTGGCTCGCTATTTCTAGTATCAATTGCTCTTTCAAGATCAAATGCGGATTTTCTGACCAGTGGATCACTAAATTGTGGGGGTTGTAGCATCTTTCAAGTACCAGCAATACATGGATTTTGGACTTGATCAGTTGAAATTCCTAACTACTAACTATCCTGTAAGTATTTGATCTCCTGCTGCATGGTTGTCACCCAATCTGTATAATATCCCTTGAAATCAGTGACCAAGCAGTTCACTTGCGTGCCAGTACTGCACGCTCCTAGATATAATCAATCCTATGGAAACATTTTGACGAAGAGTGACATTCGAGCACGTTTCAAATCAAATCAAGCGTTTGGCCTTTTGGGTTATTCCAGAAAAAAAACGATTGGAGCACGGATGTTATAATACCTCCCACTTACGTCAACAAACCAGGACGGGATTCGATTGGTTTTTAATCAGGGGAACGTTCCGGTGCGGAAGCCCTACCGATTAAAATTTGCAGGCTTGAATTGTGTATTGGACTAGATGTGAATCTATGACCCATTACTTTCCTCCAGCGGGCTGTCCTAGGAGGATCAGCGTGCCAATCAGTCCAGTAGCAAAGCTAGTAGGTGGAAGTAACAGATCTCTGTCAGAGACGTGGTCATCCGGACAGCCTTGGAGTGAATGGATACCCGAGTTTTTATGGACTAGCCAATTCAGTCGCGTAGTTTGATCCAAATCATCAATCTTCACGAAGAACCTTTTTCCTATCAGATGTTATTATCAAACGCCCAGTCGTATGGTGTATTTTGTCTTTGCCAGTACTTTCCGGGTGTGCGGAGGGAGGGCGTATCAGGAGCGTTCGACTGTCAAACGGTATCATTTGTGCTGATGAGCTTTGGAAAGCCTCGCGTGACTAGGCTTTTCAGGAACCAGACAGCTTCACTGTGAACTTACGGCAAAAGTAAAAAATCCTTGTTGCGTCCTTCTGTGAGATTCGATGACCTGATCACTATTCATGAGTAATCAAATTGTTTTAATAAATCCACCGCTGTTCACACCGATTTTAGTGTTAGGTCGATATGGCGTAAACTTATTAAATGACTGTGATACACATATTTCCATAATCTAACGAGTCACGGGACGCAAGTTTATCTGTGTCACACTGAAAAACTGGCCAAAGATTCGAACGAAGATTAAAACGGTCAAACATCGGGTCGCTAAGGCCAGGGGATTGACTAACGACAGGTGTGGATAACAGTTTTATACTTGAGGATAAACAGACGCGTTATTACACAGTTATAAACCAAGATCATAGTTAGCCACACTGGTCGTGGAAAATACAAGGTTCACGACACAATCAGGGTGTCTCTAGAAACCCGGACAGTGAATGCAAATCCATCCTTGCTGCGATTAGCATAACTATTTGAACTTTCCGATAAAGCAGTCGCGTAAACGACATGACATGCAGCCAAAGTTATAACGTCAGTAGTGTCCAGTTTGAGATTTTTCAGTGGACATTTGATTCAGTGAGTGAGAATAAAAGAAGCACTGTATAGCTGTTTCATCCCAATTGGAAATAATCAGCTGGGTCGATCACATAAAACCCCAGGGAGCTTCGAACACGCTGCATCCCGGATAGTATTTTGAAAATCTAACCATTCGGCTATGGGCGGCTGATCAACAATATGTTTACCTCTTACTTAGCATATAGCGCCACTTATCATTAACCACGAAATCCACGTGGTCACGTGCTGTTTGGCTACAAACGAGTGCAACTTGTTGGTTTTCGGTAAATGAATTTGATGTACTTCCTCATGAAACTAACGCTTTTAAGCCTTAAAACGGGGTCTCAAGGGTCCCCTTTTCTCATGTCTTTTCTAGATTTGCTGAAATACGGCTTCAGTCAAAAGCGGGAGTAATTTTGGCCCGACTAACCGACGCTTATCTCCAATGTGAATTTAATGACCACACCACGACACCTAACACACTTTTAAAGTCCTTGTCTTTTACGCAAACCTAGTTGTGATTGGACATACAATCATTGCAGTTTTGTAATCCTAAGGGAACGTGTGACAACAAAGGCTTAGGTAGGTGATTACTCACTTAATGGACGGCTCCGTTGTCAGGATCGGTTCCAACATTTTAGGACAGGTTGATTTGCTCCAGGTAACCCGAAATGAACTGTCCATCACCGATGGACACCATGGACCAGAGCAGGCATACATGTGTAAACCTTAGGTAAGATGACATCTATAAACGATTAGCCTTGCACTCACTACGCCTCTAAGTAGTCTTTATTTGTGGATCGTTATTAGTTAAGGTGAGGAGGTCCCCTTAATTTAACGGAGAGGACTGGGATATTGGAGGGAGTCTTTATGTGAAAGTCACCCTTACATAAAGAAATCTTACTGGGAGAAAAACCACACGTGTTTGTTGGTAAACTACTTTGTTGTGTGGTTTTTAATTCAGTTTCAGTGGCCTGATTGATTGATGGTGGACATTCTGTACGGACTCACTGAGATGCTTCAATGAAGCACTGAACTTCGAAGGTACACGGTTTTAGCGCATTCACAGCAGATGGAGTGAAATATGTTATTGTACGCTCATACAAATTGTACCGAACAGTGGAAAGTGGTAGGCGTTCAGTAATCCAGTGCAGTACGCCTGTGTACGGTTGCTATTCATCACCCTATCGACGGAGGTTCATGTCACAACCCCAACCAGAAACATGGCTTCGTACTACTTGAAGCCGCCTATTGAGAAAGGGGTGTTCTGTGCCTTTCACTTCCACCTTGTGTTGAAGAATGGTTCTGAATTGTAGTGGAAAATTTGGTACTTGAAAAGAATGGATTTTATTTAAGTGAACGGTTCACATGACCAGTAATTGCGTCTATCTCGGCACCTGCAAAGGAACAAGGGTGGAATATGTTGAATGGAGGTTTACTGACAGGCTAGCAAAAAATAAGCCAAAACATTTGCAAATCGATTTGTGCTTGGCGTTACGCAATTACGGAAACCTACTCTTTTTCCTGCAAACCCGGTCTCACTCCCAACCAGCTATCCTCAAATGGAAAGACCATCTTCATTCCACTCGGGCGATATTTGGCTTGAAACCACCTGAAATTCCTGACAGTAACCACTCCTCATGTTTCCGTGGCGCAGCATACCATGTCAACAGAGACCAAGATTAAAACAATTGTGCACTTGGTTTGCACGTATTCTGGCTCCAAATGGGTATCTGATGCATGGCACGATGGCATCGTAAATAGTTGAAAATAGTATCGTATGTTCTGTTTTTTATCCACACAAATGTCACAAATTTATCCATCTGTAAAGACCACCCGTCTTATGAAACCCCTTCATGATTCTTCCGGTATTTAGGCCCTTCTGGAAGAGACCATTTTTGTTGAGTCTGTACAGTGCTCTATCCAGGGACGTCTCTGGTATACCAGGAAGCGAAAATACCTACTTGAAAGTCATGCACAAGCTTTGATCAGATGGTGTGTACGGCCTCCTAATCAAATTGTTCTGACTCTTACGACGATGTCGATTTTTGTGGGTGCTAACAATGTTTATATAAAGGAAAGGAGTAAATTATTAGGAAAGATGGCCATATTACTACCCTAGCTTCAGTTTCAATCGTCCTCCACCAATAGCCTGAGACCTCTCAACAGAAGGTTCATAGTTTGCAATAATTCTAATGCTCCCCACCCTACATTTTTGTGCCTCAGTCTTTTTTCATTCAACCCCAACGAATTTCCTGTCATCGAACTAACCAGGCTACCCATTTCTTCTCTTTCCCAGTCATCCTCTACGTGATGACCTTCGAGGTATCTTTAACTCGTCAAGGCCCACCTTATGCGTTTTGCTTACACAGTGGTTCCTGGTCACTTAGCTGCCTTTTCTCTGCCAGTCACATCACTGTCAGCTCTAATAACCGCGTACTCTTCCTACAGTGGCTGTAGCTGCCACAGTTTCACTCACCGATGGTTCAGGGGAATAAGCAGATGCGCACTGGAGGCTGGAGCTGATTAATTAGTGCGTATAATACAACACTGTAGGTAGACTGTTGAGTGGGGGGATTGGGAAGGGAGCTATGCATTGAAGGCAATAGCTTGGATGCATGAACGCCATTGAGGGCGCGACTGGACCATGTCTGACAATGTTTCTAACCATTGACAGCACAAGAACGCCTGGTGGTCTTGATGTCGCTCAGTTTAGAATCCCAAGACGACCAATTCGTCATGAGTATGGGCTTCCCCGATTGCATTTTTTTCGTGTGATTTTTCGTCATTCAGTGCACCAATAACCCGTGCATTCTTGAAAATTTTGTAACCATTACTTCACTATCTCACTCACTACTGATACAATGAACTAGGGGAACTATCTGATTGCAATGGGGTGCCTCATATCGGTTTGGGCTACAAACTACTCCACTGCTGTACGCCTTTTTTTCAATCATACAGGATGCACGCACTTAGTACAAACTCAGTGTGGCATGTTAGAATGAGGCTCAGTGGGGCGAATCAACAGAAGCAATGAGAAGTTCGAATCATCACCTTATGCATACGTTTTTCTGAACAGATTTATCCGTATGTGAATAGATTTGCAGTCCAACGTGTCACAGCGTTATGTAGAACGGGTGACAAACTGACTATAGTGTGTCGATGTATTTCACTGTTCTCTCACACGTTTATAATGGCTTACCAGGATCAGTTGCCTGAAATGAGAAAAAGTATTTAACTATTCTTTAGAGTCTAGAAGAATTCACATATATGTGAAACTATCCGTCTATTGTTCACTCAAAAGTTCGGCGAGAATTTCGTCTCAACCTACGAATTACGAGAATTAAGTGGGCACAACGAACCGACCAGTACACTTCAATCGCCTTTCGGTATAATTGACACGTCTAGCTTGTTAAAAATTCGGACAACATGACATCTTGAACGGGCTTATATTAGGATATCGTATTGTGGCCACAATCAGGCTTTTGTTGCTTTCAAAACAAAGAAAACATATCTGGTGCCTAAAAGTTGCCTATTTTGGAGAAGATGGATGTTTTTGTGTGAAATAAATTTATTCAAATTAGGTTCTTTGTGTTTATCCCGGTCGAAATTTACTTTAGATGGATTTTTTGTCCAGCTGAATAAATGTTAACCGGTGATCTTCAGTTACATCCAGAATCTTCTAAATTCCTGAGCCGTAGTGGACAGGGAATGTGCACGAAGCTGACGATTCTGGATGCTCATCGATTGGAATGGTAACAGGACATTCAGTATGAAAAACTGAATCAAGACTCCAGTGGATTTCGGTGACACGGCTTGACTACAAATGTGACGGTGGATACTACTGATGAGGCATTCGAGTGGTGTGTGTTTTCTCGTAACTCCGACTTCATCTAATGGAAGGTGGAATTTATTACGGAATTTGTGGAACTGCTTTGCGGCATTGGTTTACCATTGCGTGATAGTCAATGAATATACAGGAGTTTTATAAAGGAGACTATTCACGAGGTTGCTGAAAACTCTTCGACAGCCCACGACCGGTTTCGCCCTTCTTGGGGCTCATCAGGTAGGCGCAGTCTCCGAGTTTCCGTCAACCTTATGATCTACTTAAACCCAAATTGCACTGTTTAGTTGGTGTTTTCTAATAACCAACTCCGCGGCGGAAGGCTTTCCTCCTCACACTAATAGCGGGTCTCGGCAATAAGCTGGAAAACTAAATTGTTCGGTATTAGTTCACATCTCAGTATCCTGATTTTCAGTCATCTTTGTTCGACTAGTTTGGGTTCGTTTGATATCCCAACTAGTGTCCCACTTTTCCACAGTTTGTCCGATAACATTGGAGAGCTATCTGGCCCAAAATGTGGTAGGTCACTGCTATTCGAGAATTCTTCAATGTTCATCCATTGAGCAAGCATAAAACAGAAAAGCAATAATCAGAACCGTACATACCAGTTTGCTATTCATGGGTTAATGACAGAACTCACAGACTGTTGTCAGGAAACCTTTGCCCGTACCTAGAAATGGAGGAAATATGAATTATGCATATTGTGCTGATGTTAACGCGAGCACGCGAGTCACGTTATTCTTTCGGCTTCGCGCCCTTCATCCAAGTGGACCTTTGAGCCGACGGCTCTCACTTTTCTTTCACGCAAAAAAAAGCATCAGTGTGAGTTACTGCTGAGTAAGTTCCAGTGGCCAACCTTTTGGTAACCTTGCGTCTTTCAAATTAAGAATGTTGTACCTCGAATGGCAGGCCTTCTCTGAACCTCCCTCCGGTTTTTTATTAGTCTTTACTCAAGAGAGACGCTTTCATGCATTGGGTATCCCCGTGAGATTTCATGGCACACACCGCTTCCAGGAATTTCAAAAAATTCCCCAAAACTGGCCTTCTGAAGGGTCTACAGTCTTTCACGTCAGAAAATAATTTGTCTTTCCTGCCGAGAAAATCATGACTGCCATGACTTGAGGACATTGAGCAAAACAAACGTGTTCAAAGAGTCCCCTAGCAATTACGAATGGACTATATTTGGGTTACAATCATCCATCCCTTCTAAAACAACCTTCAAATATTGGCTAATTTACATACTCCAGTTTGGGTCTAAAATCCTATCGATAAGTTCAAAGCCTGTGCTATGCTGCAAATGTAATTGCCTAGATAACATCAGTACTTCACAATGGTTTTGGTTGACACTGACTATCACTTTGTGTCCGCTCATCGAAGAATGTTAATACTTCATCTCCTGTTATGAACAAATGATGTATTCTATGCCAGTGTAGACAGAATTTAGGTGAGTTACGTTTTAATTCAAGTTAATCTCAAGGGGCACCTCCTTCCTTCTACCGGAGTAACAAAGTCTACTTCAGCTGCTGCTCATGACTGCTTTGAATAAATTGCATTTGGTACTGTAAATGCCACCTTGAAACTACCCATAATTGAACGGGATGTTAAATCTATTTTTAGGATCTATTTCTACGATGCCTGCTGCATGATTCGAGGCGTGATTTCGGACAAAACACGATCTCGGAGTCTGTTGTGACAATAGCAGTTTAGTGCACACGGTACTATAGACACGTGATACGTTGCTGACTCATTCATACCCAGAAAAGCACTTATCGATCGAGTGTCACAGACGCAATCATGAGTTATCAGCCTCTCGTGCCACCTGACGAAGCGAAAAGTTGCTCAGTTAGAAACTACAGATTGTTTCCCAACCCTTTCTGGAACGCCACCATAGTTCTGTTCGACTTCAGCGCCCTAACTCCAAGCACTAATAGCGGTCCTTTCGGCCTACCTCCCGACAAACTCCCTTATCTTTGATAAAAGCGGTTGACCAGTTGTGCACTATCACATCTTTAAACAGGACCCCCTGCGCAACATTTGTCAGCTGAAAACAAGAACTTGTCCACCTTGTTTGTTTTCCAAGATCTTGAAGGCGGTTTCTAAGCCTACAGGAGAGTCTTCAAACCGGTTGCTGCGCCTGTCCTGAAAATCTGTACACATGTGTAAGAGTTGAAAAAAGCAAAAAGCATCTTCATTAATTTTTTTTACCTGGCGATTTTTTTTATTCAGAAAGCTGAATGCTTGCGACACTTGCCTTCTCAGGTAGGACTATTACACATGGAATTGTGAACACTTACGAGCTATTTTTACCACGTTTGGATTGTCTGGAATACCAAGTAAAGTAAGTTAAGAGAGGTAGACGGAAGTACATCAAAATATTTTGTTGGAACGAGCTTTAAACGCAAGGCAGGAGGTTACGTACTTTTTTCACCGTATCCTATGTGGTGCTATGTGCAATCCCCTTGTATCGAGTTGATTTGATTGAGTGGTTAGATTGCTTGGTAGGCTAGTTGTTGAACCAGCCCTATCATTGTAAAGGAGTTTATCCAGAATCAAATCAATTTAAGGTTGCCTCCCTTCCGCACAGTCAAGTAGGAACAGGCTAATATACCGAATGATGGTATTATTATGATGCCACTGGGAAGTAGTCTGGTTTACGTCGAACTAGATTACTTCTCTTTAGAGAACGAAAACCTGAAGGGTTTCCAAACTCTTTTTCCAGAGAGCTCGTTCCCTGTTTGTAAGGAATTCGAAAATAAATTACCATATTTCGCATTTGAGATCTTCTAATAAAACCACATCATCCACAAGTGTTCTCGATATGTTGTACCACTCTGAGAAAAGGGTGGAATGTTTTTTACGGCAGTGTTTATCATCTTCCCGTTGTTCATTTACTTTTCTCTGCTTGTCGCATCCATACGGTCGAAAGAAAACATTTTGACAGGCTGTTCATTTTCTTTTCTCTGCTTGTCGCATCCACACGAGAGTAGCAATGGTCAAAAGAAAACATTTCGACAGGTCTCACTACTCGAGCCCAGATGAACTACAGGTCGTTACTCACCAGATAGTTGGACGAAGCAACTCCTAAACTGCTTCTCGGCTTGCTTATCCGTCCGTTACTCGATGTCGAAAGTCATGGTAGCTTTGTCTGTAATCAGACAAAGCAGTAAAGGAACAGTCCGCTGTGTCATGCGATAAACCTCGTGATGATGCATGATGCGCCCAGTTAGAGCTCTTGACTCCAGTTGGTCAACGCTCTATACAATCATAGCGCGCCTCCCTGGTCGGTTCGCCATACATTTATTTGTTTGGAGAGATCTTCAGTTGTTCCGAACGCCTGGAGTCATGTCTTGCGGAAACAAGCTTCACTCCTTGTGAAAGTCGTGTGGACAGGCAGATGTCATCCACCATGACTGTGTTATTTTACCCATTACAGCCCAATAAACATTTAGCTCCTCGGTAGCCGATACACGTGCCATATGAAATTGAAAAGTAGAAAAATATACAAGAATGCTGTTGGTCACCTGCCCCAATTCCATCAAAAATTCTCAATGGTAGGACGGATTGCATCTGTCTATTGCATTCCGTGTTTCTGCTTGTGATGCATCCATCTCCAGAGGGGGGCGGGGGGACGGGAGGCGACAAATCGATAGTGGTAACTAAAACTGTTATTGTAGCAGTAACAATGAGGATTGAAGTTAGAGTGATTCAAGTTTTCTCACAAACGGGCCCGTTGGACTAGACGGACCAGCAATTTGATGCACCAAGCCACAGGCATCACAGCCATGTCACTGCAACAATGGTCTTCGTTTGTATGTGTTTTATTCCGATGACGTCAGATGACCAAGACAGAATGCAGTCTTGCCCCTCTATAGTGCTAGCGTACACGGCTAGGTCATATGCTCATACTGGCGCTATCCCAATAGAATCCACTGGATCAACTGATCAAGCGAAAAAAAATTCGTCGGAGCCAACAGAAGTCAGTAGACATCACTAGACAAGTCTCTATTCCATCAAAATTAGGGTAATTTGAAATTAAGGGGCAAAAACATGCTACCGTGTATCAACTTCTAAAAAATAAACCCTCTTTCTGTTCAGTAGCAGAATTGCGTTACTGCATTCAAACAAAACCTCCAGTTCAAAACGACTTGGTCCAAAGTTTGCGAAGATTCGTCAACATACAACAGCTACCACCGTTCTTCGTAAGACGATCATCCAGGCACATGTTTCAACAAACCTGATCTGACTAGCTGAAACAGTTATGCTTCTCTGATAATGATATCAGCCATTTCGTCAACTCATAAATGTCGGTCGATGACAAGGTGGACACTTCGGCAACTGGAAAGTCTTTCCTTTTTGTTACCGAGAAGTTACTTTCCATGAGGGGAGAATGCATCTGAGGAAGACCGGGGTTGCGAGAACTGTCTCATCGAAACGTTTGATTCTTCAAAATGGAAGCTTTTTTGGGGGAATGCACTATGCAGCAACCACGTATAGATGGTCGAAGCCGGAACCTCAGATTCTTGGAAAGTTCATCCAATGATAGTGTAACGTATGACGGTTTCCTTCACGTTTTAACCCTCATAATATTTTGCCTGGTGACTTTGTGGACTTTCGCTATCACAGCAAAACCATGTGCAATAAACCTTGGTCCTAAGAAATAACCAATGGAAACGGGATAACTATTCGGGGGGTTTCCCTTACAACGAATCTAATGTGCAACATCTCCTTTGAAGTGATCCTCAAAACTCTTTAGCCATTGCGCTTTGTCTCGGAATGATGGTTAAAACAGTGCTCCTAAGAGCTCGAAAGCAGTGATTTCAGTTTTCAAGAGGGTGAACTCAGTATGTTATCCTCTCCAGTGGAATTTTGGTACGTTTGAACTGAGTTTCCCAATTTTCAGTGGCACCGCCATCTGTATCGGAATTAATGCTGTTCGGTACCACGAATATCCATCTGTTTGTGATACCGGCCGAAAGGAACTAACTACAGACAGCACCTTAGTCGACTCATATGATTAATATCCATTCTAGAGAACGACTAAAAAGAGCTCAGCAAGAATTCACCTCGAATTCAGCATCCACCAGCCGACCAAGCCAAGAAATGGCCGATTGCCAACACCCCAAATGTTAGAACGTATCAACTCAAAGTCTCTGACCGGACCAAGCTGAGGATATATTCGCAAAAATTTGCCTACGTTCGTCGTCCTTCTCTATTGCTTTGTTGTTCAAGGACACGTGTTTCATTGGGAGTTCTCCGTACACCAGATGTAGTCGGCAACACGAAGAGAGCAAACACACATTCAACAGTTCTAACTTACAACAGTGACCATGTGGACCAAGCTGAGGATATATTCGCAAAAATTCGCCTACGTTGATCGTCCTTTCTATTGTTTTTGTTTTGTTGTTCAAGGACACGTGTTTCCTTGGGCGTTCTCTGTACACCAGATGTAGTGGGCAACACTTGTTTCACGAAGAGAGCAAACATACATTCAACAATTCTAACTTACAACAGTGACCATGGTTATGCTTTCTCGAGAGCCTTTGTTCTGAAATATGCGAACCTGTATTCACTAGGAGCGAGGTCAAGTAGATTTCCGCTGTGTGACATTTGTTTGACCTAATTACCAGTGGAAATACAACTTAAAGGGCAATATTTCTCTCCAGTTCAACGTTTCGATTACCATGTTGTTCAGGCCCAAATTAATCGAAATCAGAAATGACAGTTGAAACAGGGTTCGGCGGATACTTGTTGGTGTACGGTCACCCTCCAAAATGCTGGTTGTGTTACAGTTAAATCTGTGTGTACTCAAGTTAGCTAGTCACGCTATCGGTTGGTGTTTATGAGCATGGATCTCATGGCGAGTATGGGTTGAACGTCGTTGTGATTGGCGCAGGCTGGTTGTGTATGAACTGCCATGACACCCACAGAGCACCTTTCTGCATATGATATCAGGTCACCGTGAATCGGTCAAGTCTAGTCAAGGAAAACTTTTTGCAATTAGGGTGTGCGTAGCAAGTGCTCGGTCACGGAACTGAAGCACCAAACAGTAACATAATCAGATGACTTCAGCTTCAAATATGCTACCACACCATAACCACTCAGACAACCTGTAGAAGTGTATGTGCTGGAGTGACGCTGAATACTACTGATGAAGCATTCAAGTAGTCCAAGTATCCAAGCTCCCTCCGATGGGAGGTGAAGGCCACTACGGAAATAACGGGACCACTTTGTGATGATCGTTTGGTACTAAGGGATTTTGAAAGTCAAAATACAGCGCAAGCGAATAAGATGTCATAATCCAATGTCTCGCTTGCAATGGCCAACCTTTTCCGTTTGCGAGTGTATAATATTCAATGGACATCCAGGAAAGGGGACGCTTCAGGCCCTCCACTTTTTAGAGATTCTGTGCAGATGTGATGTTTGCTTTCGTGTCTACTGACTTGCAGTCGCTTAGTTCATGTTTGTTAAAAAGTGACTTCGGAGTTAAGGGGTATGCTCTTTTCACCGGTAGGTACCAGTCAAACACTTTATGATCCTGATTGATTTGCTCCTCTTGAGGATTATGCATGATGATCGAAATTTTTAACGATAAAACGACTCTGAACTTAACGTTGTTTATTTCCACCAATATTCAGTAAGCAGCCCTGTCTACACAGAATAGCTATTCAGGCTTTGTGCATCCGTGTCTCGTGATGTTGTGCTGACCAATCGTACGTGACCTTGTAATTGATTGCCTGATAGGTTCGAACCCCTCTCGAATGAATTTTTCAAGTTGACATTGCAATTGCACACATGAAATGTCATCTAGTTTGACAATCATTCATTTCGTCCTTATAATCATGGTGTTCACATGAACCCTGTCTTACCTTCACCAATGCTGTTTTCAAGGAAGTCTGAAAAGAAAGTCAAGATAGGCTTAATGAATATAGGTTTTCTGATAAGATTTAAACGGCAACCTATTGGATGCGTTTAATTTTGGGCCACTTTGGCAGCCTCTTCTAGTATATCAATCAAAGTCCCAGCGAGATCATCAATTCGACTTGATGTGGGAATCCATTTTCCAGAAGAAATATACCTTGTAAATTCGAAATGTGTCTCTCAGTGGATAGCCTGCATAGGGTGTCCACCGGTGTCCTCAAAGCCCGGCTCAATTCTGATGAACTTAACATTTTTCAATCGTGATTTCGTCTTGTAAGAAAAGCTTATCTGTGGCTTGCTTTTTGATTGAAAGATAAGTGAAGCTGTTTAAACGAGGGTTACTCACTCTGCTGAACAGTGGCCCCTTGAAGAAACGTCAAGATTTCGTGCGACTAGCCGAGACGCCCTGCTGGTGTTCCCAAAAAGGATGAAACAGCTGTAGAAGGTCTCGACCCTTCAGCCTAGATTGGCTTCACTTACAGGACAAACTGCCCATAAAAAGACCAAAATCTCCTCACACTTTCAACTTATTCATAAATTCCGTCGAGAGAATGTTTTGGACACTCGGGACAACTCGCAGATTGCACCGAGTGAGTCACAGCCTAAGGGTGTATAGCAGAATGCGTTCGTGCACAGACCTTCAAGACCAGGGCAGGGGCGGTTTGTGCACGAAAGCCCGATTTCCATGTCAAACAAAATTGTTATTGTCGGTAAATAATGTCTGCAAAGACCAAGAGAGATGTGGTTTTATAGTCGTTTCGAGACGCCAATGGCCTCAGTAGCCTTTTCTAAGTTGATGCTATATTCAGTCCTTGAGCATTATGTGCGGCAACCGAGGTTTACCAAAAGAAACGATACCCTGTATTGCGAAGGGGGTAAATCTTGTTATCAGGCCCAATGAGAACTAATCCGGTCTGAAATTGCTTACTCGCCTAGCCGATAATATTTCGAACCAGGTTGGACCGGAATGCACATAAACAACCGCAAAGCATACCAGCCTACGGTATGAGCAAGAGCAAAGTTGAATTCGTTTGACTAGGCATCCATATTTGGACAATAAACTAAGAGCTAGTTTTAACCCTGAAACTTGTTCCGAAAAAGATTATTGCACGCTCACCCACCTATCTTCTTCGCGCGGGTTTACATCGATAGTACCACACTCGGCTTCGTGGAAGAAACAAATATAGCTACCAAAAAAAATCTCTCGTAAGAATCAATAAACCTTGGAGAAGGTGGACCACGACGCAACACAAACTAACCATTCGGGGCGGCAACAAAAGGCCTCGGATATATGCCACTCAATGCAGTAATCGAGTGTAAGGTATGCAAGGTAATACAAATCGAATCGGACCAATGAGATTCTGAGATTCCAGTCAGCCAATCACAGCAACAGATATCGGCCACTTTTTGAAAACTATGTAGACTGAACCACGTTACGACAAAACACTCGCCCAACAGTGTGCTGATGATGTCACCTTGTTTGATGGTGGCACGTTTACAAGCTAACTACGAAGCTTGGCAATTCATCAGCCTGATCAATCACCGTTGAGAGAATCCGAGCCCCCACTATTCCGGCACATTCCCACGATTAACGTATTGAACAGTAGTCACATCCACGTCTTCGAATGCAATCCAGCAGTAGAAAGTTTAGCTTCCATCACACATTCAGGTAAATGTATGGTGGTTGTTTGCAAACGATTGAACTTAATCCATTTCATCGATAACTTAGTGTTTTTATTTTTTTATTTGGTTGTTTGCAAACGATTGAACTTAATCCATTTCATCGATAACTTAGTGTTTTTACAGGCTTGTATAATTTGATATGTTGGTTTGCGTTTACCTTGTACAAACTACCTGACTAATAATTTTAGAATGGTGGTATCAACACATTGGCAGAGTTTTCACCCTCATTTAACTCGTGTGGGCAAACTAAATTTGCGTAGAGTTTGGTAGGGTAAATTGCCTACCCCACGTCTGTCAATGCTATTTGCGGACTCACACAGTCGATAACAGCACTTAAAGAAAGTTCAACTGCCATTTCTGTAATTTCACTAATTTTCAACAGCTCAAAAACAAACCCAGTACGAATCTTATTTTTGGCGTAACCGGACAGTCTTCCTTTCTTAGTTGAGGGACCAGAACTACTTGTTTCTGATAAGCTAATCGTTTATACATTTTGGCTATTTAGCTAGCTTACTAGAGGCACAATTCTACTTTGTCGCAAACCTAGAATAAGCACTGGTCGATTAATGCTTTATGTTGAATCTCGTGATTTTCAAGTCATAGAACCCGATTTTGCGCAATAAGTGATTAGGAAACTGTGCTCTTGTAAATCTTGTCTTACCACAATAAAACAAAAATCGATTTTCATGTTTGCGTTCCCAGTACTAAGTACAAAAGTGCCGACACTTTGTGCTTCCCATTGGTGGGTTTTGAAAATAGTATCTTAGAAGGAAGATCCATATCTAGCGGAGAGAAACTGGGGGAGGGGGCTTCTGTGTCTGTAGTGTGGTGACCACAACTACCAAAATAAGGTAGAGCAACAGCTGATTAGTGAAGAAATGGTTTGCCTGTGGTGAAATGCAACGTCATCAAAAGCGAATGGACTAGTCGAAAAAAACATGGATCACTGACTTAAAAGTACAGGCATTCGATCATCTGTCTGAGTGAGTTAGAGTGCCCACGAACATTTTTCATACGATGCTACTCATAAGGTCGAATCCACCATTGTTGAAAACAAATTTAATCGACCTTACAAGTAGTTTTGCACCAAGAAATATGGTTGAAATGCTTGATTGTTGTTCTAAAAGAACTGTGGTGCTGCCTCGAAGCATCACGTTTCTCGAGCATTATTATAAGCGAAATATTCAGCTGATCTCCGTGTCATTTCTTTTCATCATGGAATTAACACGGATGATGGCTCCGTTTATGTTGCGACGCCTATGTTCGGCAAGTGAGACCCAGGTCCGAGAGCATCAAGCAGAATTCTGACTTAGCAGATGATGCATCCGCGCTACCTTCACATGACGTCCAGTACTTGCGCAGTGTCACTTACACCACCGGCATTAAAAGAGCCTCCAAATATGTTGAATGAATAGCTTTCCTGAATGTCCTTGGTCCGGGTAGGATGCACTTGAAGTTTGTAAAATTTAGTCGTGTCAATGCATGCGATCGTGTTAAACTGTGCCATAAGCTGTCCAGAAGCTTCCTGATAGTTAGTTAGATTTGTCCATTCTCCAGTTTCTTTTTCAATTGAGCCATAAGCAGCATGAACACGTGCACTCTACAAGGAGCCATGAATCTAGATAACGAAGTCAGGTCTAGAGAGAGAACAGTGGAACAGGAATAAGCGGATAACATCGCTTTATTGTTTGCAAAAAGTACTTTAAATGGAATGTCGGACGATTCGGCATGCGTTTTGCACCATCGAAGTTCAGAGTGCCACTTCAAGATTTCTCGTACCCTTGTGTTTCTCTGAAGCTTCAGAATGGATATTCTGGGTTTTACTGGTCGGTCTGCGCATCCTGGCAGCCGTATCCGCCGTGGCATCTACTGTGCCGAGCAAATGTTGGCGGTTAGTGCGCGGGGGACAAACCATGATATGACAAACCGAAATGAAAGTGTCTCCTGTCAACGTGAGTACTGTGAGATCTTCACGTCCTTCCACTTGTGGCTCACGTAATGCTGCTTGCAGATGGTTGGAACCCCTGCAGGATATTGCCATCATGTATTGCGGGTTTTTTGCAGCCAATAATGATGGCAACGATAGGATGAAATCAATTTCTAAGCTGAATCCATGATTTTAATTTCGTAAAGCTTGGTAATTCAGTAAAGAACAAGATTAGCAGAAACTTGAAGGTTTGTCCAATTTGATGAGCCCAAAAAACAAGAAAACGGTAGTGAACCGTTCCACCAGTCTGGGACAGACTTCCGTTCAAACTATTATTACAAGGATCAATATTGCCATGTGGGTAAACATAAACCAACCAGGTATATGAATAAAGAATGATCAATTAACAAGTAGGTCAGGGATGAAACAAAGACACGAACTAGATAGATTTCTTAAGCTCAATAAAGTTCCTGGAATATTATACCGCAAAAACTCTGTTGCTCACCTAGACCGAGGTCCATAATACCAGCTGAAAAGTGAAGAGCAAGGAACCGATTTAAGAAAGACTAAATAGATCCGAGTGAATTTGCTGGGGTCAGACAGGGCCCCCGATAACGACCACTTCTTCAGGCCTCTGGTTGTTTGTTTGTTTCAGGCTTTTCATTGATTGAATTACTATGCCATGTCGCCTTCACCACAGTGACTTACTTTCGATTTCTTGTTGACATTGTGCTGTGTAATTCATAACCCGCCTGTTTTTTTGGGATTGTTTACCTGCCTAATCTAATTCCCAATGTTGACCATGGGATTAATGCTTGATAAATGCGGAGGTCAATCTCGCCGTTTCTTTCGACCAAGCCTGATATCCGTGCAGCTTTAGTTATTCATTCATTCACTGCTTTCAGCTAATCTGGTTTGTAGCAATATGCAAGTTGACCACGCATGTTTTATCCGGTCGGTCATTGTCAAATTAGGCAAACCTTACTCTTTTCTCAGAAGAATTGCTTAGTTTTGGCAGTATCTATATATCCTCTAATCTTTTTCTTCAGAAATCCATCAGTACCGCGATTGACGCTGTACACTGCATCACGTCTGTCAGTAACAACCAGAACAGCAAGCGTCCGATAAAGGAGCAGCGTGGTGGGACGTTTTTACAGCCTTATGGTACAGGGTACACCATATTGTGCAGTCCAACTCGTTCTTAACAAGCGCTTTATCCCTCAGTTCATTGAAATAAATAAATTCCTCTGTGAGCAGATCGGCCAATCAAAAAACGGGACAACCCAATGCTTGTGAAACTACTCGGTTAGCTTGTCCGCTTTTTCACATCTACGTTTAAATCACGTGTGACATACTCATTATTTATTAGATGTACAACTGTCACATTAATTAGTATCGATGGCACAAATGACTCAGTTGAATCACAGCTGAATCTCTCTTCCGCTGCGTTCATCGAAGGGTGTCTGACAGTTTGGCTCTTCTTGAAAAGTAGCATAAAACAGGAATAGGCAAATGTCTGCATGTTCCACCAATTATATCTGTACTTATTTGTGAATTTTTGTTTTAAGCGTACAAAACACACCACTTCGTCTTTTCAAAGCCTAACAACCTAGAAACTTGATCAGTTTGATCTGAAGCAGCGTCCCCGAATGGAAGTTTCGCCAGTCCAAGAAAAGAACGCTTTGGCTAACCCGTTTATCAATGTTGTGGAATGTAGGTAGCTCGTCAGTGGACTGACATCAGGTGTACTCACGATGTCACTTCGATTGGTGGTGAAACGTTTGCAATCCAACTGCCAAGCTCGGCGAACAGACAAACAATCAAGTGTCCCATGTATGTCAGTGTCCGTGTGTGTGAAGTTGAGCTGGCCAGTGGTCAATGAGACCAAAATTACTGAACAAATTGGTCATATCTAGGCGAAACAAACAGTACTGCAGCACCCAGAGTGGAGAGGTAGGTGGCAAAATCTGTGGTCGTTCAGCTTGTGTCAAAACATGCAACACTGTACCATTTACCCTAAAACAAATAAAAAGGTAAACGCTTTACTACATCTAAGCCAGGGTTACTCAGTGGTTAACATGGCGGTTTCCCTTTCGAATTCCTGCGTGTATTCCTTCAAATTGGCCTCTTGCTATCCGTATTGGAACTTTTTTATGGATGTTACCACGTTAGGGATAAAATAAACTGTGTCGTTAACTTTTTCATCCGTGGCAGAATTTTGAGTCATTTATCCCGCCAATCTATCCACCGATTTACGACGTGTGACTTGAAGACTAAAGAAATCACAACTGATGATAATCGGTGCTAGGTTTCACAAGCAACCAAGTCAGTAATTATTTTTTGGTTGACTTACATCCCATGGAATTGTAACCATTACCTAGACACAAGAATCGCATTATAGTTTGAGGGGAATAAAGTTTGATGATACATTGAAGATAAGGACAAAACTAGAACCGGTGATACTCGTGTAGCGCTAATTCAGGTGAGATAAACAAACCCATGGCAAATAACTCCAGGTTGTCTTCAGAGAAGTACAATACATACTACGTTGCTGTACTGCACTACAATGAACCAAACTTAACCACACTGTAATACGGGACATGATATGGTAATGCATTTTAAAACCTTGTATTATGCCATACCATACGACAAAAGTTTGACATGAGCACTGTCCTGCCCTTGCTTAGATCGACAGAGTTTAGCAGCGCTCAGGTGCTTCCAAACAGGGGCGTCTTCTTGTGAACTATCCAGTTTTACATCGAACCAAGGCAAACTGAAACTCATTTTCCGATAGATAATTGTTGGTGACAGCATCAGCAAATTTGCCCCGGCAGGGACAGAGTTAGGTCGAAAGAATGTAAGACATGGATCTGAGCAAGAGAGTGATAAAAAGCGTCTGATAGAAAACTGGCCATAGTGAATGCATATCCAGCTAAGGCGAGTGAACTGACGCTCATAGTGAGTGCAGAGGCATCGATTCGGATTCATCCAGTTAATTGGGTGAATTTACTTTGAATATTTCAGTAGTATCGGATCTAATGCCGTCTGTCATGTAAGAATATGTTTAGGAGAGTACGGAGTCTGGTATGAAATATCTCAATATTGATTAGCAGTAAGCAGGCTCTGAAATATGTTGTATCGGTTTGTCATCTCATTTCTACCGGGAAGGTCAATAGAGATATTCCACCGTTTGCTTTGTCTAACAGGCAAATCGTGCTTTTCTAAAAGAAACTCTGGACACCATGGTGTCCCTTGAGGACTCCGAAGAGTGTTCGTTTCCAGTGGGTGTGTGATCACACGAAAAGGTATCCACCACTCAGGAGTTACCAGTACCTCCTTCTTTATGAAGCGTCTTATACTAAGAATAGCTGTGACTTGGTATGGTGCCATATACGCATTAGAAGCGTGAGCACAATCTGTAAATTGCTCTAAAGGAAAAAAAGATATACACATAAGACTGAGTAGGACAATGACATGAAAATAATGGGACTGAAGAAGTACACTCACAAAATTTGTCCGACACATTTTCGGCTATGGGACCAGAATTAAAAGAAACGGTAACATTTACTTGTATATAAAGTGTCGAGCTGCGTGAAGTTTTAGGGTTTTGGTTTCGAAACTCGCCAGATCCTGTCCACTTGATATCCATCGCACATGGCGGTTTACGTATACGAATGATGTGACCTTTTGAGTCACACTGTCGAAACCACACTACAGGCTCACTGATGGCGCTGACAGAGATCATTTGTTGACGCTTAGGCAGAGATTTGTCGAATAACATATGAAGTGCATGTGTGTCAGTGGGACGAGCAATGGCTGAAGTTCGATTTTTCATTCTTTAAGAACTTCCAATCATCAGTTGAAGAGCCATCAATATAGTCTTTGCACTCGTGTTTTACTGGATCGATCTCAGAAAACGCAGAACAACGAAGCGCTGCGTCTTATTGTTTGATTTCTCTCACATACTAATACATAGATATGCACATGCACGTTCATCACTTTTGTATTTGTGAAGGGATTGGTTGCATCGATTTCTAGTCAGTCATTGGTTGAACTTTATTTAATACCTAAAGGAAGTTCACGGCGTCCACACCGTGATTTTGAGTTCGCACCGAGGTAGCGCAGTCAAGTGTTTATCAATTTCTTCTTTACTCAGATAGGTACACTACACTGGCGACGGATAAGGGATACCAAACAACAGGCTAATCAATACCGGGTTGAACTTCACCTTACAACTATAACCGGATGAATAATCACATAAACTCACCGGTGGAGAGCAGTTGGGCTGTGGACAGGTAGATAGAAAGCGATTTTATGACATCTCATATTAGAGGATGGTGTTGTCCACTTGAAAAGCAGAAAATAACATCGGTTCTCCGTTCAAACGATTAACGCAGTTCCGTATTCAAGATGATGACATATTTTCTATCCAAATATAAAAACTGTGGGAAGATCTAGTGGCCCTATCGAAATCTAATTTCATGGCAACATTACGGACGTTTATCCTCTAATGTCAAGGGAAAATATGACTAAAATATGCTTAAAAACAGTCTATTTAAATTTTTTTGATTCCGACAAAATTCAGCACCTTCATAGCAAGTAAACAAAGGGCTATTTTCTGAATAGAAGGCTTTGTAAGGGTAGTCTAATGGACGTATGCACGGTTTCATCAATTTGCACGTGCTACTCACTCATTTGTTAGTATTCACGTTGATGAGATTAGCATTTGGCTTGTAAACTTTCCGTCACTATCTCGAGGGCCTCCATCAGAGGGCCACTGCTTAGGTTTTCATCCACCACCAATCGGGGTGTACCTTACGGCACTACAGCTTCAAACCAGTTGAGTAGCTGAGTAGCTGACAACTGAGTGGCTAAATGAGCCGTTTTAAAACCACCTTACGTTTTTTGGTTTAATTTTTTGCATCTGATGGGCTTGTTGACCACTGCCTTTTTGTTTTAACATGGCCTAGATAAGTAGGTAAACAAATAACTAAATAAGTTAGTTAAAAATAAGTAAATGACTTACATCGTCCGAAGAGTCCTTTGACTGTAACGATATTTCAGCCAGGTAATCAATATTAAAAAAAGATTGAAATGGGTAGCTAGTACTACTAATAATAATAATAGCAATAGCTTTTTATATCATTTCACAATTGGTAAGGTGTGTGCTCTAGAATTCTCTGGTGGCCCTGGATGCAGTGCAAGAAAACGTCGAGTGGGTTATTATCGTGTGATAAAGTCAAGTAGGAGGGAGAGACCAACGATGATGTTTCCCGCGTGGTTGGTCTCTCTTGGAGTGAGTTTGTTGTCTATTTTTACTTTGGGATATCTACATCTTGAGAACTGCCCTCCCTCTTGTCTGTTCTCTTCACGGGGGTCCCCATGTCCGGCCGGAGTGACGATTGATCGGCACATGCCATTTTAGGTCTGTAATCACCCGCCATTATTTCAAGCATTCTGAGTGTCAGCCACCGGAAAATACAGCAAAGATAGCCACCGTGCTAGCGAGTGAGAGGAAAACAAATCAAGAACTTGTATGACTCCGTCAATTTTTCCTGCAGACCTATCAAGTGTGGGTCTTAAGTTTGCAAATTCACGGTACCAAATGTCGACCTCTAAAAGCCAAGACACCTTGTCGCGTGTACAATGCTGTAAGGTTCTGTGAATCGATGTATCTGCGTTGTCATTGTGGTAGAAACTTTGAGTTGTGATCAGGATACTTGAAAAAAATCAGCACTATCAAAGAATATGCTAGCCAATTTAATGGTCAAATCTCTTTAGTCATTTTCCACTTCTTCGAATAACATCGTTACTGTACGAGCAGACCAGCTGTCTGGTTTGCTCTTCATACGATGCATGTAGCAGACACCTTAGCGAGCGTTTATGGAACTGATACCTTGTAAAAACACCAAGAAGCGAAGCAACAGTGAGAATGTCCTCATCCATGAGTTGCTGTTTCAGGCCATTCAACGTCATCTTTATGATTGCATGAAGCTTGTAAGAATAAAATATGTCCCCTTAAACAGAGATACTTTACAACTGTCTATGCAAGCACTAGACATCATGTCGAAATCGGGGTCACCTACCGGAACATGTGCACAGATGGAGTGTCGAAAGTCAGATACGATGGAACTTGTTGGCACAGATACTAAAATCCTCGATTAGTCTACTGGGGTTATCCCTTTTCTGCAAGAACTCCTTCACAAAACGTTCCGAAAGTCTTTTACAGCTTCACGGAACTCAAGCGGTGTTGAACGACAGCTTTCATCCATAAAGCCTCTGAGACAAAACCATGGCCACTTGCTTTGTTCCTGCTTCTTCTGTTCGTCAGTCTTTTGGCATCTTGGAACCGCTAGCTGGTTAACGGGACGCAAAAAAGACAAGCAAACTAAAAACACTGGCAGTGGAGTTAACGTTGTACGTCAGTTTTCGTTCAACGCCAGCCTGAAATCACCGAGTTCCAGGCTTGGTACGGGCAGTACATTCACATTGACAGGCTATCAATTATATATCCAGTGCAGTCACAAAAAACTGAGGTGACTTCAGTGTTTCGTTTGCTTCCACTGTGAACCCTAAGCAATATACGGTTTCAATGTTCCGAAGGTCTTCTATTCGAACCTAAGCGGTGGTCGTTCATAAAAGTCTCACAAACACCTCCTCAGACTTTCTGAAAAAGTAATCTTTGGCTTCAGTGTACGAGACCCCGTTCTAACATTAATAAATGGTCAGGGTATCTTCCAGCACTTGCGTTTTTTCAACAATGCATGAGAAATACTACCCAAATATCCACCCAGAATGCCTCAGAACAGACAATCAAATCGCTGAATCACTAGACCGATGGACCCCAATTATCCTTCTAGCTTTGGAGCAACCCAACTTTGTACCGTTTACTAATTCATTCTCAGCTTTACTTCCATTATATTCATCATAACCGGTACATACATCTTACATTGCACCGCATAGTTCGGTGAATTCAATCAGGAACACGTTGAATTAAAGAGGCAAATATTCATCAGTCGAACTAGAACTGCAATCTGAAGACAGAATCTACAGTTTTAAAGTCGAACATTATTTCGTTCGCTTACACTTTAGGCTTGCAATATTCTCCGTCATAGATACTCCTTCAGCCAATCTGTGATCTGTCCATCTAGCTTGGCAATTCGGTCACAGCAACTTTGCAGCCATTCGAGGAAGCGGATGGATAATTCCTCTCCTGCTTGCGCTCATAAAGTTTTTTGCCTCTAAGGTGGATGACTGTCATTAATCGTAGTTTGATTGGTTCATGCACGATCTATGTTGTTTTGTGATTTGTGAATCAATCAAATGATGGGAAGGATAATCTTTAAACGAAAAATCACGTTAGAACTTAAAGGTACTTTGAAGAAACTATGTAAGCGAAAGCACGAAGAGAGCATTACCTGCCCAACTTAGCAATGACAACATCTCCGCGAATAACGTCAAACTAGGAGAACAGCTCATGAAGCCCTGATCGGTTACCAATAATGCACTCCAAACTAGTGAGCTATCTTGACACTGAATTTTTTTGAATGACTGATGATTTTATGTACGAACAACTTAGAATCACTCACTCATGGAAAAGGCTCTAGAAACTTTAAAATGAAGGTAAAAAGTTATCGATTAGAAACCACGAGGTTCTGAGTTTGAATGGTCCAGGTTACTACAGACGTTCTCACACTTAGTTCTCTGATTACCAAATATAATGTGTTCAGTGTTATTGATGGGGTATGGAATGCCCCTGTCTGGATCGCCGCAAAGACCATCCTGTCCGACATTTGTGCATTGGTATGTCTGTGTGAATGTGCGCAGCTGACTTACTTGCCCATTCGCGCTCGTGTTCTGTTTGCTGAGCCTGTCTTGACCTTGATCACAGCCAATCAGAATCACGAGACTGTCGTCGGAAGGGACGATCGCAACCCACACTAGCGAGCCAACATTCCACTCGCCGTGTTTGGCGTGCGGCGTTCACCCTACACCGTGCCGGTCAGTGAGAGTCTTATGCACTGATTGACTCAAAGAACGTGGATATTTAAGGCTTGTTGCTTATCCTGCTTATCTGCTTATCCTTATCTGCTTATCCTTGTGTAAATAGTAACCCGATTCTGGAAGGTCGAACCTACGCGTCCTTATCGGAAGCCTCAGCACTCATAAGCATACACTTAACTCGTAGGAATAACGCGTTTGGAGAGACAGAAAACTGCAAGTTCGGTTATTTGTAGAGGTATGTTGACGATTTTTCTGCTTAAGTAAGCAACGAACCGGGATCAGTAATAACGCTGAATGTTTCTCCCCCCCTCCCAATTGCACTGGAATGTCATCGCGCTCTTTGAGCCACCAACTGCGGTAGGCCAAATCCATGTGCTTAAGCGAATGAAGGCAAAAGACAAAAGAATTAACTTCTGTAGCCAGATAAGAGGATATATGCAATTCCGTCACGAGGCCACGGTTATCTTCGTCTCATCACGAAAGTAAAGGCCAATATGGTTTGTTTGACGAATCAGCTGACATCTTGCCTCGCCCATCTAATAAACGGTCATGTTCAGACTATGTAGCTGAGGAAGAGCAACCAATGAGTGAGCTCCAAGCAGCTGTTCGATTCAGTTAACACGGAACAGCAGTAAACCCCCCTCCAAGGCAACCACTTGCGATCCTGTTCAACCACGAAATGTTCAAATCAAATGAGCAGAAGTCCGTTATAAGCTTAGTGTGCCATTGATGAGACAGCCTCTAAATAATGCTCAAAACATCTTGAGCTGGAGTACGTCCCTCCCGGGCCACCTAAACGAAGGTCCAAGGTGTTAGTCAATGGGCAGTCTGGATTAACTTTATATCTTCTCGCATTACAGAATCCATACCAGTGTTGACTTCTTATGTGAAAGCAGTTCATATGACAGAATTCCGTGCCAAGATTTCACCAGTCTTTGAAACCTTTTTGCTACGTCGTCGCAACTATGTACGGCGGTTTTCGGTTCTCAACAAAGGAAATACCGAAAGCAGATTACCGCCATAACTTTGCGCTTTTACGCTACAGCTGGCTTGCTGTAGTACCAACAGGCTGTGCCCCATTTCATGACTTGTACAGTCTTCACTTACTCTGCTAATGCTGTAATGTTATTGAAATGAGTCAAAAGTGGTCGGGGTATCCTGTATTGTACACTTTCCGAACGTGAGGTAAAGTGGCCCGACACAGATCGATACGAAAATCAACCAATCATGTAGATGAATGTAGTTGCGTAATTAGCCGCCTCTCCAGTCATGAACGAATGTTCTGTATGCATTGACAGATTGGTCGATGGGGTGACTAACACGATGCGTGCTCAACAAGAACTACATGCTGAAGCACAAGCTGAGCAAACGGTGCGTTGTTCTGCTTCTTCGCGCACACTCTACTGGATGTAAACTACTGTTGTACACAGATGAGAACCGGTTCTCCTAGCTTCTAACAAGTGCCTTGCGAAGGATGATTCCAGTCCTCACGGGTCAAGTGAAGGCTTACTGTAAACGTTGAAAATGATCACATGAGGAACCTAAATCAGAGGTTTCGAAAAAGACTTCAGAATAATTACAGTCGGACTGCAGTCGATGGCTGCACCGACCGAAAATAATCATTTGTCAAACGACGCACTGTGGCAAATGTAACCTAACAATAGTTGAAGGAATCTTCAACCGCATTCTTAAAGTACTAAGACAAAATATTTCACTCGACCAAAGTTCGAAGACGGCACGGTTATCAGGGCAACCACAAGCCCTTTGACAGGTTTCTTTGAGATAGCTAATATCTGCATGTGACTTCCGCAACAGTTCATCTTAAAAATTCAACACCTTCAAAAACTGGTGACCTCACCCGCTGACGTCTTAGAAATGCAAGCAGCCTTCTTGGGGAAAAACGATCGTGTGTTGTTCATCTCTTACTTACTGAGAAACGCCCCGGCAATGGGGATTTTGTAAGAGACTCTCTGAAGGCTGGATGCAGATAAACCTGGAGTAACGTGATTGCCGTCCATTATCCTTACTCTGTTGAATTTAATTAATCTCATTACAGCTGAAGCAACGTGTTGACGTTTGTTCCAGAAGTTTCAATTTTGACCCCTCTGAAATTCATATTCTTTCGAAATTCATCATCAACAATGTCAGCTGTAATAACCGTGTACTTGTCGTATTGTGGTTGTAGCTTCCACTGTTTCGTTCACCGATGGTTCAGGGGGGTAAGTAGATGCGCATTGTAGGCGGGAGTTGATTAATTAGTGCGTAAAACACTGCACTGTAGGTGAACTGTTAAGTGGGTGGACTGGGAAGGGAGCTATGCATTGAAGGCAATAGGTTGGATGCATGAGCGCCATTGAAGGCGCAACTGGGCCATGTCTGACAGTGTCTCTAACCATTGATATGGCCAATCTCGGAGTCTCCATCCAGGAAGACAGCACTGACCAGCACAGCTGAGTTTGCTGGTAATGGCATGTGTACTTGAAATCATCAGCAGTGCGCATGCCACGAAACTCAAGAGAGTCTGAAACCTGCAGCATCGTGACGATCAGTCTGAACACTTAGCCATCCGGTCACGACTTGGTGATCAACAATGTAATTAACTCGTACTCAGACAGGATTCGGCGCCACTGGGTCCTCATGCATGGACTCCACACCACGTGATCGCATGCGTGTACTGGTTTGTTAAGTGAAAACTTCTCAGAATGTCCAAACTCCTTTCGTGGTCAGGGCATACATGAAACAATCAAACCATGTGCACAATGTGCACCATCAGCCAGAGGTGATTGCAGTTATTCGCCTTTGTGTTAGCGTCACTCCTGTCTACAACAGCCAACTTGGAGTTACGCAGCAAATTGTCTTTGTCAGCGGAGTTCACAAGACAGACTGGCAAGCATGTGTGTACATAGAATTTTTCTCCTGATCTAATTTACGGACTGATTGAACGTGTTGTACTACTAAGACGTCAATCAGTAGGAGATTGAACAAAGGTACTTGCCAGATATGTCTGATTGAAAATGTTTCAGTCCTGACAAAAAATTGGTCAAATTTTCAAATTTTTTTGTCTCCTACGATTAGTATGCTCAGGTTTTACTTACGGAGTGATTGTTCTTGAGTGTTTTAGAAAGAAAAGAAACGCATTGGAAAAATAGAAAATCTTCAACAAAATGGTCGGGCTGTCTAAATCCACAGGCCTTCCAAACTAAAAAAAATGTGTACTTATCGTAGGCAGAAATACTTGTGGGCGTGAGAAATTTCACATAAGAAAGTGAGTGTTTTCCTGAATTCTGTTAGTGGAACCCTTTGGCGGCCGTACTTTCGTGGAATCTGTGAATACATCTTAAACATCCAGACCAGTTCATAAATATTGGTTGGCATCGTTTGAGCCTCTGTACTATTAAGCTTACCGGTAGGTAGCGATTCGACCAAATCTTCTAATCTTTCTCACTTTCATTTTTGAGTTAGTCATATTCCATCCGAGTTCCCAAACAAAATGACATTTTGTAAGGCTTTCGAAAACTTTCCCGTCCCTCCGAACTTACCTGTCTCTTCGTCTGGGCATTACTCGACTGCACAGCGTTCTTGGCGTGTCTGATTATTGGACCTTTTCCAGGAAAACTTCAGGAAAAAACTGCTCCCCACATAAACAGTTTTCTATACAAATCATTGTTCATTTCAATCAAAAGACCTGGGACTATCCCCCTTCTGTTTGCGTTGACCTGTTGAACTCATCTTTTCCATGCCCTTTACTTCCAGTTGGCTAAGTATAAGATCAAACTCTTCCAGACTACTCAGCTCCTTGGTTTTTTGACAGTTGTTGGACATTCTTCGATTGTTTGAGACTCAGAGTACCATAAACCTCCGCAACCTGACCCGATTACTCCGATCTGCGATTTGTGTCGCCTACACGTTTGGTCTACCAAAACGTAACCGCCGAACGAGCTACTTTATGAATCACTATAAGACTACGGTATGCCGTGGCGGTTGAAAACGGTAAGGCAGCAGATCAGACAATTAAAGTCAGACAGCCGTTGGCCGATGGGTTGAAAAGAAAACAATAATCTCGAGAAATACACTCATTTTCAAATCAACTTGGTTTTCACGGGAGACTCAATTGAATCTCTCGTTTATGATGTCCTCCAGCTGAATGTGCTCCACAGAGGCACGATTTTCCAGATGTTGCAGTATACTTTCATAAAGGAAACTACTCACAAGTTTGCTGAAAACTCTTCGACAGCCCACGACCGGTTTCGCCCTTCTGGGGGCTCATCAGGTAGGCGCAGTCCCCGAGTTTCCGTCAACCTTATGATCTACTTGGTTGAAAAGAAAACTAATCTCTTTTGCGTAAAGGATTGATTTACCCCCCATTGACAGCGAAGATGTTTTTGTGAGAGAAAAATAGCCACAAATGCTGGACGAGAACAACAAAAGGAAAGACTTTCTGGCTGCCTTTGAAAAGTCATTCATTACAAGCGAGCTGAGATTAAAAAATAAAGACATGAATAATATGAGCTAATGAAGGTTGAAAACGAAATCAATGATTCTTTTTGGACAATCGGACGAATAAAAAGATGTTTTGTCCCGTTGAAAAGATGACCTGCTAGTTTGATCTAGCCGGAATTCAGGTCAGGATTGTCTACAAGACTAGTAAGTGTGAGCTGATTCCGGACGTGAACTTCCAAGCTGAAAGATGGGCAGCATGCTACAGGTTCCACTAGTGTACTTACTTTTGGGAGGTGCTGAAAATCCAGAGAATATCGGCAACTCAGTGGGGTTATGCCATTGAGTCAAAGGACCAAGAAATAAGTAATAAGTCATGGTCCCACTGTAATTCAACTTATCCAATTGAAGACAACTTGCTAAGATATAAGACACATCTGAGCTAAGGAGGACTAATATAGCCTTTGAAGCATAAGCATCTTGTGTATACCTCCAGAAAAGAAAATACCTTGAGAGTGGATTTCTGAAATATATATTTTTTGTTTTTCTATCCATAAACATAAATGTTCAACTGTAGGTTACCACTTAAATAGGTATGTGGAGACAATCAACTCTTTTCGGCCTTTTAATAACCGCTAAGCTATGAAGAAGTACTTTCTTCTCCCTCGTTTTTTATAACAGTTTTCGGCTAAACTGCCCACGAAAAGTTTTTGTTCAAGCGTCGTTCCTGTTTTGTCCAAATGCTGTGTACAACTGCCTCGTCTGTGTTAGGAATCATCCGCAGTAAACATCTCGCGGGCCTCAGGGGCGATATCAGTCTAAAGCTAGATCACTGAGCCATGAGTGGCTGATCAGGAGTGGGGACAACTCGCAATCAGACATGACAGAGTCCCACTCGTCCCTCGATCACAACCCACATTGAGTGGACACTTGTCACTGTAGTTTTCAATTGGTTGTTGAACCGAAGTTTTACTCGTTATGTGAATTCGTCTACCTTTTGAGGTACTTAAACTTCGTTGATAACATGAGAAGACTTGAAAATTTCATTGATAAGCGAACCTATTCCAGCACAAAAATCAAAGTACTTTCATACATACAGCTGAGAAGTACACCCGATCAGTACAACTCACGCAACTCAAATGCCACCAAATCGACTGACCATATTAACGCGAATTGATTGGTTTTGACTGATTAGTTTTGACTAGTGATCAGATATCCCATGTCTTTCTCTGCAAACGCTGCATCACGTGATATGTGCTCTGTGCATTGAGGATAGAGAGAGAGAGAACAGTATCTCATATGATTTCCATTCAAGCATAATGCATATCTGCGAACACCTGTATAATTGTGCAGTCCTCAGTCTCTAGTCCGTGCGGTGTTGCCTGTTTACTTTCTGTGTACCTTCTAGTATTACATTTTGGTACAAGCTGGGGGTATTCACCATCGGCTGTGCCAAAAACCAAAGAACTTGGCCGATTTGTATGAAATTCCAGAAACGGAGGCTAAAAACTTCACGAACAAGTAGAGCGGCAAGTGGAAAATATAAAATTAAGAAAAGAACTTACATGGGGTCCCTTTAGTTAATAAGAGTCCCAGAAAGACAATGCATTGTAAATCTGTGCTTGAGTAGCCCTAATTTTTTACTCATGTGTTACTGAGCTTCTGATTAGGCATATGTCATCTGACGACCAGCTTTTTACTAGCTACTATGGCTGCACAATATCAGATCATTCCTGAGAAAAACTGGGATGAGGCACTCGTCTCTGACAAAATAATCTGACAGTCATCTTAGGATGTCACATCAGAGGTTTAATGGTCTTGATAGATAAGTAACCGCGGCTGAACATCACTGAATTTTTTTCGCTAAAATTCGAGACTGTTGCTACAGATCTCAGGAATTCTACCGATGTACGATGAAAAAAGTAACAAGTTGTATTAGACATAACTATAAACAGATAATATGTGTTTTAAACCGACGGGTTCATCTTCAAACTCAAACCTCAAGCTAAGAAGCTAGCAACAGACAACGTGAGGTGTATAATCATTGGCTTTGAGCACGATTTGTGTAGGCCAGAAGAGACTCTTTGTTTCAGATCAATTTATGTCAGCAACAAAGGCAGTGATGCTGAAACAACGCGAGTTCGAATAGTTGCGAACTAAATTCTGCCACACGTCAATGTTTAGTGTGAGCTAACTATTCCTCATTCTTGACTGGTACTTTTGAGGTCTTCTCACAGCTGAGCGCTGCTTGGCGGTCTAAAGCCACTGTCTCCATGATCCCAATGCTTATTCCACTCACCATAGAATACTTGGCGATTCCTACTTCTTCGGGTATCGGTTGCTGTGACATGGAAAAACTTGGGAACTCCAACGTCCCAAAGTCTGCTTTGCAGCTGCTCAGTCTTTCGAAGGTGCCCGATATTCATCTGCGTTCTTTTATCGTACTCACTGATCCCCGCGGAACATCCTGCGACAGCCTCTCCTATGTGGACATTGGTGCAATCGCTGTACGTGAATTTATGAACACGAGAAACAATCCCTCAGTCACACCACTGAAGATTGCACGGTGTTTCTTTAATGAAGGGTTACTTCAACCTTAACCGCATCCTTGGTTTTCGGATGATTTCATATATCCCTGGAGTATCTTTCTATCTTTGGCGTCCTTCATGAAAGCCCAGTAGTAGAATCCTCACTCTCTTCGGAAGTCAAACAAAACATTGTCAAGCAGGTAAATCAGGAACAGAAAAAATATTTCTGAGTGATTTCCTTTAGAGTTTTGTTTGGTCTTTGCCAGGTAAGACAAAACACTGGGAGAATAGTTGAGTAAAAATCAGAACACTCAGTGATTTATTGTGGATCTTGTCACACTTGTGTCCTACGGAAGTGCTACGGAGAGAGCATGATCTTTGGGTGATCAGGCCCTTTAAAGTTTATCTTGGAACCTACCTACACCTAGCTATGGGTTAACGCATTTATCCTTTGAAAATGAACATATGATTTATTAGCCGATATCCTCATCTGCTAGTGTCGCACCATTTCGGGTTCGAGATCGTTCAGTGATTAACGCGCGAACCTCTTGATCACAAGGTCCGTGCCTCCAACCCAAGTCCAACATCTCGACTGCTCTTGGACAACCTGGTGTTAAAGTTGAACCATCATTATTTGTATTCATAGGGTTGTAGACACTGTGCAACGAAAGTATCAAGTAAATAACGCTTTTCAAAAGTTACTCAGATGACGCTGTTGGGACGGCCTCTCAGGGGTTATTTGGATAAGCTTGACATGCCAAGTTTCTACCATGAAGTATGTGCTAATCATATGGTATTATTGTAAAAACATCCATCACCATCATTGTAAACAAGCAATCAAGACAGTAGATTTCAGTAGTATATACCACTGCACAGAAGAGTTACTTCGAATTTGTTTACCAAACTGCTATCTTTTAAGAATCACTTCTCCCGAGAGACTGTTCAAACCCACACCGGTCGTACTTTGCCTGGGGGAAACTCACAAATTTATTTGAGATTCAGCTATACAACTTTGTTCAATCGTCATCAGATCCAGCTGAGAACTATTCGCTAATTTGTGTACAACATTGAGATTGCAAACAGTTTGAAAAGCTTTGATGAAACGTTACATTTACAGAGAAAATTTCTTACAGTTTGAGTTTTCTGGAATTTTACAAAAGGACAAGAATAACGGTTTATTTAGCCTAGCGGTCATAATTCATGAAACAGCTGGGATTGAAAATCTAGTCCAGACTGTACACAAAACCGCTCTATCGGTGGTGTGTAGTCTCGAAATATGTGACTAATGTGGCCTTTGAGCAAATTTTACCTCTTTTTGTTTTTAGACCGCCTACAAACTAGTACAATGTATTTTGACGCGTTTTCCAGCCGATAGTCTAGCATTTTCCGCGCTTTGGCCCAACGGATACTGTTTGACTGGTCCACTCCGGTCACACAGCTTTTTGCAGTTGTTCTGTAAACCACCACATCGAAAAGAACCGTATTCCTCTGTTGTTTATTAGGTTTGCTATGAATAAAACCTTGAATTGATTTCAGTGTACATTGAATTTGCTCTGGCGGTATGTGTAGCGACCCAGTCACCCACATACTTGACTGTTCAACTCACAGTCGCTCACTGGATCGCGAGGCTTGTCTTTTTCTCATACGCACAAACACGTCGCATTAAGCTGACACATCGGACATCGATTGTCTGCACCGCCTAGTCAGCGCAGCAACCACTCATGTGCCGACGCGCCCACATACACGCACTGGGACCTACATAAAGGCAAACCGAACCCAGTCAAGACACACAGACTCGCGCGCGCGCAGGGAGCAGGACGTCAACCTCTCCACAAGTCCACGGACAACCATGGAGTACGTGTAGCAGTCTAACTGCGGAGAAAAACACGTTCCCGCCGTCCGGACTTCCACCAAGGGACTCTCGCATCCGATAAGTTCCCTTTTTGACTTGCTCCCATCCTCGCACCGTATTTATTTTCATACGTGTCGCAACCACACAAAAACTTTTATTAGTGCACATTCACCTTCTGATTTGTATTATGGCTATCACTACCTGTGCACTAATATATGATCGATCTTTCTTGAGACATCTTGGTGTGACTGCGGGAGCTCTTAAAGTGAAAAGGTTATGATTCTTGGATAGAGAAAGTGTAACTATTGTCCGCTGGAAGTATATCCATACATAAATATACTACTAATGTGGCATGCGAGCAGGATGTTTTCTCGTAAATCCGCTTCGCGTCTCTTGAAAAGTGAGCTCAATCACGGAATTTGTGGGGTCGCTTTGTATCATTAGGTTGCATTTGAGTAACAGTCAATGAATATCCAGGAAAGTTCAGGAAGACGTGTTCAAGGAGAAGATGGATATTCAGTTTTGTAAAAAAAAATATGCATATGAGAGGTTTGCTCCCCTGTCCAATAGTCTATAACTGTTCAGTTGGTCTCTAATAAACAACTCCGCAGCGAAGGCCTTCTTCCTTTCACTGTTGTACAAAGATGTCGGGTTTCAGTAGGGAACAAGGAAAAATTAGTTGAACTTTTCTGCAGGATGGATACACAAACTGTTGCCATGCTCGTTGACTAGTTGATACGGTGTCTCCAAGACCGATCACGTCGCTCAGAAGTGATAGTCCTGCAAACTCTGCATTACGTTGGTCAAGTAGTGGTAAAATGATGACCTCAAATGCCAGATATTCGTAGTCCATATCCAAGCACGGCCGATCCGGCGCCTCACCCTTTTCTTAAGGATGAACCGGAAGAATTGTGCAGACGGAGTAGGACTGGTCAGATGAGAGTGATGTGAACACAAGCAATGCGCTTATTTTCGGCGCCACTCATCGGGATATTATCTTGCACGTTTTCACTGGATCCCTCAATCATCAGGCTAGTTTCCTTCTTTACTAATTCAAAAGTCTGTGAAAAGTCTCCATGTTCCAGCACTCCCTTGAGGCTCATCAGATAGGTCTAGCACGTGAATTTCTGACAAGCGTATTACTTACTGGTTTGCTTCTTTTTTCGTATGTTAGGACAAAACATTCGTTTGCAAATAAAAGCCGTCTTCGGTGGGTGTCTCGTTTATACCACTCCGCACCAACCTTTTGAGTAGTATTGGAAAAAATTTCAACATCTCTAAAAGCGCTTTACTTAAAACATGAGGCGACTTCTGTGCAGCACATTCAGCTGGAGGACATCATAAACGAGAGATTCAATTGAGTCTCCCGTGAAAACCAAATTGATTTGCAGATGAGTGTATCTCTCGAAAACGAGAGATTCAACTTAAACTTAAAGTAGATGTTATCTACTTTCACCACGATATACGAGAGGTCCGAATTTTGCCACCGTTCGTTTAGAAGTCGGCGGGTCGGGGTTTTGCGAATTCTCCACATGTAATAATGGATTTGTTACTAGGATTCAAAAAGAACAGGAAACATTCTAAGTGTGGGAACATTCGAAGTGGCAAGTCATATCGGAGGACTGTACGCCAGCCTATTAATCATTCAAACAATCAATATTCAGCAACATAAATCACGCTACCCGTCCTTTCACGGGTGTCTTAATCGATCGCGATCTAGAAAGCAGTTACCAAATAGACTGTTTGTTGTTGTAACTTGATGCTGCCTGAGTCTCGTTCTCTAATCTGTCCCGTGCAATCGATTCCCAGCCTACTTTACAGTACAGTCCAAAAACAAACAGTGGACTTACTCTCGGGAAGCGCTGAAAATTGTCATGAGAACGTTGGTGAGCTGAAAAATTTATGCCCATTTTGGAAGACATACGTGCAACGGACAACAAACGTGTAACTGATGTTTCCGACTAGCTTCCTTGCTGTCATCCGGCTAAAATACGGATTTCAAACATATGTTAAGCATGAAGGTGAACTTTGACTGTTGTTCTCGTCGCATAAGTTGACAGAACGTTCGTGGGTCAAGTGGGACGTGGACTGTACTTTTTATTCATACTCAGTGTACCGGAAAGTTTTAGTCTCCAGCAATTCCGAATCCCACTCTGTGGTATGCCAGTTTACTCCAATATCGCGCAAATGAATGGACACTATCAGTGTCTGACTATTCATAACACAAAAGGCAGCCACAGTTCGTTTCCTACATTGTCCCTGATTTTGACCTTCACGACAGACTGCGCCCGTAATTATTCGCCGGATAATTCTGCAAGTATGATGAGTTACACGAGGTGATGAACAGAGATCTTTTGGATGGCCGTTGCCTAGGTTGAATAGTGACTGAGTAAACGAAGCCAACAGTCACAGGATTTCCGGACTTACACGTATACCAGCCAATCACCACTAGTTGTACTGCATTCTAAACAGCACCTCCATTGTTTTGATGAACATTGTGCCTGAGTCCCTCTAGAAGGATGTTGGACCACTTCAAAGTACATAAATTAAGCATAAAAGCTTGTGTTCTCGTATACCAGTCCGATACAACGGTCTAGGATTTCGACGCACCACAGGGTTCCTCCACAATTTCGTCTTCCTCGTTATCTAAACATGGCACACACCCTTGAACCTGCTTCTAGCACAGCATCGTCATTGTCCAAGTCAAAAGGCTGAGCTGCAGATCGAATCTTTTGAGCAACTTGATCCCATCCTCTCTTCAAATATGCCAGAAAAAATAGATGCCGGCTTCGAAATCACTGTGCAATTTAAGAACATTTCATGGATGCTGCTAGATATTGAAGCATCGAGCACGTACTCTGGTGGCTCATCCCGTAGTCACATATGAACTCTTCAACCCAAAGGGTTTTTCAGCCTATCCATATTTGACCACTTTTTTGTCCGAAAATATTGAGGGCACATTGAACAGAAAACACCCATTCACTCACAATTTATGGTCACGAAAGTTGACGCCTGTGAACGGGAGGCTTGAAGAACCTGTCGGTTTTGAGCGTATACTGCCTACAATGAAATCTTAACCTGACTACTCGGGAACACCGTTTGCTGCGAAGATCTGGCACGATGGCATTTCTTGTCTGTCTTTGCTGTTTCAACGGTAACGCTTAACAGTCCATTATGTAAGAACCTCCACAAACTGACTTTCAGCTGCTCTGCCATCGCAAACAACCCATCTAAATCAGGAATCAGTTTGGATGTGTTGAGGTTACTCGGATTTCATTGAAAGACTCAAAAGGCCTGTTGATATTGGAATCTAGCTAATGCAATATTGCAGGCAAGTAACTAACTTTTGTATTTAATATATTTGTCTAACTAAACTGCAATCCAGGTTATCTGAAAATTACTCACTGTGTTTTCCACCTGAAAGATATTGATGACACAACATAACTGATGATAATTTAGGTATGCTCATGCGATCAAAGGGTAGATATGCACCACGGTATTCCACGGACTAGGTCGAGTCTGTTCAGGTTCAAATAGAGTAATCCATCTGCTGCATCATGTTCCTAAACAAGATATGCCATTATTAGAGGATAACTGATGGTGCCGTTGATGCGCTTTGGCGTTTAATCCATTAGGAAGACATGAAAATTTTCGGGCCTGCTTCTCAGTCGAATTTCAGAATATAATAAACATTAGATATGTAAGGCGATATAATGAACTGCTCTGTCTTCCGCTGCATTGTCTGCACGCCTAAACTCCACTCAGGATTTCTCTATCACCATTTTACAAGTGGGAGTGATTACTAGGTCACGTTCAGCCAACTTCATGTGTGTTTGTGTGTGTTACATCTGATTTTATGGAAGACAAAACAGATATTACACTCCATTGCGCATAGTGAGCTTCACTGCGGTGTAATATCGGATTGTTTGCACCAAACTGGTAGTTTATTACAGGACTAAATGTACTTGAGTTTTCGGTATTTCAGGATCTTTATGCTGATTGATCGTCATCATCACTATCGACAGCGTGTTCAACACTGAGACATCGTAGTCTTACTCCTATCAATGCATACTACTGACACTGAGTAAAGTAGCAACCAAAGGTTCAATCCGTTTGGCCAAATCCACACGGCGTAAAAACAAACATTCTTATGGATTACTCCTGAAACCATAAAATATACTCGCATACAAATAACTTGCCGAATACAGTATTATTCAATGAGTATTTTCTGTTACATAAAAATCAAACACACCGTGAATCGCTGTGAAGCGCGTGTCCGGTGGTTATACATCGTGAAGCTGATTGAAGTGACTAGTCCAAACTGTTTGCTCAGGGGCAACTTAATTATCGTCTGCACTGCTTCTTTCGTTTTTTATCAACTTCTTTTTCAGCAGTAAATACTCGCAGTTCTCATTGAACGTTCTAAACAAACCATCCGGCTAGTATTCACCTCCCTGAGCACAACACAGAAAAAAAATCTGCCATTGCGCTAGGACCATTATTTTAAACCTGAGAACAAAAGCACCCCTCTAGTAGCTGACAACTGTCTACTGGTGTGCGGTCGAAGGATTTACCGAAGCCGGATGGGGGCCGATTTTAACACCAGTGGCTCGCCAACCTCATTATACCAGAGCGTTCTTAATCCGTGTTCAAAATATATATGATATAGATTCCCAAGCATCCAGACGATAGAAAAACTTAGGTCACTGGCTACTTGTAATAACTTGATGAAAGGGCGCCAATCCTTGCGCACCACAAATTGCAGTAACGATTCCGAAGCCAACACGATAATGCATTTGCCTGTGGCTCTTCTCTGGCCAGAAGTGTATAGATCCATTTGAGCGACTTAATTACTAGACAGACCCAAATATTAAGCTCGGTGAACAGAAAGACAACCAAGCATTTCCACCCATTGGTGATCACCCTTGCTGTCTTTTATTCGAGGTTTCTGTATGCCAACACGGCCCTTACTCTCCCCGTCTCATCTTGTGGTCTATCTATCGAGTAAGCATTACTCATGGCAAACTGGATGGGGAAATGCATACATTCTAGTCCCATCTCATCTTGAATTCACTGGAATTTGTGATAGCTTACAAGTGAACATTTGTAGTCTAATTGATAGAGGACAATTTCCCACTTTTTATTTCCATATCATCAGTTGTTGGTATTTCGGGTTGCTTAACCGCCAGCAGAATATTTGCCCCCCCCCCCCTGGTGTGTCTAATCTCAAGGCGTCAACACTCCTGAGATGAACTAACTTGTAAAGAATAACAATGCAGTGAACTAGAATTCATTGTTTTTTTTTAGAAAAGTCGAATAGTGTCAGACTTACGGTAGTTGTTACCTGCATTGTGTCGAAAGTTAGAAAAATCCATTGTGAGCGGAAAGAAGTCTCACTTCAACGAGTAAAACCAAGGAGTATGTAGTGCATATATTTCAATGCCAGAAATCCCAGGTGGACCTTATCCAATTGGATCGTGGTGAACCGGATTCGAGGCACCTCACACTAACTAGAAGTAGATCAATTCAAGAAAGTCAATGGTCATTGTCAGCGGCGTCAACTATGGGCAATATCATCAGCTACACCTTTGAAGTACACGTCAACTGGTGGACGAAATGGACTCACACAATTTTAGATTTTTGAGCACTTAATGAGAGATTAGGATCTTGTCCCATGAACGCACTCATTTGAACATGATGTGGGTGTTCCCAACTAAACTGAATTCAAGCTGAATATCCTGTTTACGATATTCTTCAAGGAAGTATGCTGCACGAAGGCTGCCCCATGTTTCAGTTCGTATGCTATTATAGATATCGCAGCATATTCCGTTTATAGAAAAAAAAACACTTCTCCTTGGTTGCTGAAAACTATTCGACAACCCACCATCCGTTTTCTTAGGCGCCATCAGTTGATCACATTCCTCGCAATTTTTAGCGAGTTGTACCCACCGGATACACCTGACATTTTTCACGGTCTCTCACAAGATGGACTTAAAATTCAAACGCTTTCCCACTCTAAATGTGTGTGACTGTGAACCTTTTCAGAAAATTCCTCTTGCATTTGGAGACTGGTTGCTGGAGCCAACTATCCCCTAACAACAAGGATTCGTAGAGGCGGACATATGCTGCTGCACATATCTGCCAAAATAGGTAAAAAGTGGTATAATCAAGTCTTGTATTTCTAAAAATCGATCATATTATTAGCGGACTTACTGTATTCGTAGTCTTGAAAATGTGAAAAAGCGCAAGCAAGGGTATGATGTAAGAAAGTCGACAAGTCAAAATATTTCACTTCTATATTAGAAACCTGAGCCTAAAGACGACAAAAGTGGTTTGGCCCAAGCAAGCTCTGGCACCACGCATTGAGTGACCCTTAGGTCACTCTTCTGGGCCAGTTTTTGTCGGTCAGATGTTTCCAGATAATTTTCTCGAAAAAATTGTAGCTGCACTGCTCAGAAACTCTACCCGAGTGAGTTAAGCAACACGTGAAGTCATTGAAAAGGCACATGTTAGTGAGGTACATTGTCTTTCTAACAAGTGAACGTTCACACAATGTGTAGGTTTTTTCTAGGTTTATCGTTTCAGAGGTGACATTCGTGCTTCATGTTTCTTGCTACGAGGGTCGAGTGCTTGAAATTATTTTACATGCAATTCTATCCACAATTAACCATCTGTCAGCACTTTTAGATTTACCGAGGCTAATTTCGTTATACTGAGACTTTCCTGCACAACGAAACTACCCAGAAATGAAGCTGAATTCCAAAGGGAGAAGAATTCCGGGTTTCCAGTTCTTTTTAAGATTATCCTGAGAGTTCAATTTCAAACGACTATATTCGTGGCTGTTTGAGGTCTGTCCTACAGTCTATCTGTCATCCAAAGATTCAGAGTGGTTAAGCGACCATATTATCACCAGTCATCCGTCCCAAGTAAACCAGTACCTCCTAGCAGTTTGAGAAACTCAGATTTAATAAACGGCACTCCTGAAGTTTTATCAAGAATGCCACCTTGAAGATCAGAATGTTTCATACGAAATGTATAGCAATCGACTGATAGGTGTTACAACTCTGCAATTTCGGTAATATTCTTCACTAGACTGACTGAAGAAGCCACACTAATCTGGCACCTATAGATTGTTGATGAACCTCAGAGAATGAGAAGAGTTGTTTTAATGAGCAAACTGTGCATTCAGTCTGTGTCAAGCCTTTAAGCATTATTTGATCGCCGTCCACAATTTTTGAAAAGGCTTCTGGTGACTTGGAACGATTGTGCCAATCGATTGGATCCCAATGGAAAGCTATTCAACAAAACAAAGTTTAGGACGTATGCGATATGATATAATAACAAACTCTCACACCTGATATACATTTATATAAATGTAATAACTAGTCGGCTCAACATACACAAACTTCTCTTACCGTTGGACTCGTCTGAATAAAAATTAAGGAAGCTGTTCAGTACGTACTCTGTTGCATATACGACTGAATGTGAAAGTTAGCTACAAAGAATCAGGCCAAAATGAAGTCCGCTGGCAACATAGTTACAGACAAATTATGGTGGACTCACCGTAGTCATTACCTAAAAAGCGTAGTTGACAGAATACAAGGTTAACCTAATCATGCCAGCTGTTCATAGTGTATCACCTATGAACTGCGTGTGAACTCCGTGAAAGAATTGTGCCGACCTCTCTTGTTTGCGGCCGAAGATCTACCCAGAGTGATTGGAATCTAGTGCTTTTTAGCCAGTAGATGTAAACAATAATGGAAAATAAAACTGTGCGAATTACAAGAATATTACTCATCTAAGTTTGTGTAAAAACACAGTAAAGAGAAAAACATCAGTATCTTAGTTTCGCCGGAGATTTTGAAAGTATATTATAATCAACCTGCCTAGAAACCTTTGAGGAATACTCTTCTGAACTTTTAATCACAGCGTGAATAAAGATTTATCGGTCGCTCTTCCATTCCAACACGGGAGCAAGACTTCCAACGTTGAGCAGGACCGTAATTAGCTACACTTGCTGTCACTGTGGTCCGCCAACCCAAAATCGGATAAAATACAGTGCACGTGACCCCAAGTATCGCGAAACTCAGCAGAATCCAACCGTTTGCGACAAGGAATTATCTTTTCTATACCCCACAGTTTCCGTTTGAGGCAAAGAATGCTAAATTCAGGTATTTCAGTATCTCGGAAGCCATGATCTTATCACAGTCGAACGGTTATCATCGCGAGGCTCTGTTTGGTGTTATGACTATGGAAATCCGTAAAGAAAATTCTTTGGTTCGCTTCTGGGACTTTTCACTTTATTGTTGGAAATCAGTGGTGCATTAGTATACAAGTATTCTTGTTTGTTACCCTTCCGAATCCTGCAGTAGCTGTTTGGATTTGATTGACTGTGTTTGGTTCGCCTTCTGATTGGAGGCTTGTGTCGCGTGGCAACACTTTTGCGGTGCGCTGGCTGTTCAGATAAATTGTGGATGAGTACGAATGAACTTGTTAGTTGGATGACCTTGGCTCGTGTTGTCCTTTACTTTACACGCTGTGAAACCGGATTCGGACAGTGATAGGTTGAATACGTTGCTTTGTGACTTGCTTCAGACTCTGCATCACTTCCTATCCATGCATTTTGTTTGATGCCTGCATTCTGGTTCCCCTCCCACGACATGATGGTTCCATACACGTTGTTCGATTAGCGGAAGACTGAAGCATATGTCATTTCCAACAAAAATCTAAAGTATCATTTTTCATACAGGACGTTTTCACAACCAAACCTATAGCTGGAATCGAAAAACAGCTCAGCATAAATGCTTCGCTCTAACTAGGTTGTGTACCCTGTGGAATACTTTATTTCGTAGTAACTTGATGCACCTCGGGAGATCTGTTAAAATGAATGATGTCAGCTGACATTCTGAAAAGATCCAGTTGCAATAAATATGTGGCATTATTCTGACTTACTAATTTCATCAACTGTAAACAATGCGCGAAACAAAATTCACCTGTTTCCGTCCAAAACAATGATTAATTTGGTAAACCATGTGCATCATATTTGCGACTCCAAATTCAGTGGAGTGTGCCAAAGGCGGTCACAGCCACCAGTTATTTTTTCGCTCATTTCTGTCTGTCTCTCTCTCTCATTCAAATGAGAATGGTAAAAAACTGTAAAAGCGGGTCTACCTTATCTCATAGGTTTGCTCGAAACACAACATGTTGCAAACAAGTGCCTGATTCCGTAAGCACATCACACAGTACCCTGAAGGTGCGAAAAGTTTTTACGAGTAGGACAGTTCAAAAAGAGAGCAGTGATAGATTCGAAAGAACAACAATCCCTCGAGAGGATCCATCATTCCTGAAAGGGATGAAAACTCTTTACCTGTTCATTTTTGTCCTACTTCAGTGTCATCGGGTCGGCTCAGTTCCCGAATTTCCATCAACGTTGTGTTCTAAATGAGTAATGTGTCACGTCAACAAATTCCGGTTCGATATCTTGGATATCACACTCATTGAAAAGAACATGTGACTTTCGTACAAGACTTTTGATTAAGGGCTATCATGAACAAGAGTTTCATTTGAGTCTCTTGCTAGAACCAAATGAGTGTATTTCTCCTGAAGATGACGTTATCTATTATCGATTATTGAGAAGAATTATTTTGATGCACATTTATCAGACATGCTCGCAAAAGCCCGTCTACATCTGGCCATTACTTTGTGATGTTTTAACCCCAAACACCACGATCGTGTTGAAAACACGTCTGTGTTCATGTAGTTTTCACCTACGCCCTCCAAGTTTGCTTATTTCTGTTTTCCACATTAACGCCAGAGATGAAACCAGATACTGCTGCCAACTACACCACATCATATTCCACTACACTGTGTTTTGACTTTTGACCCCAAGGAAATATACACCGAGCAATGTACCGAGGATGTTAGCTTTTACGGAAACGAAATACTTGCAAGCCAATCGCAGCTCATTCCAACTGCAACCTGATTAACACACGAACCTCAGCTACAAATTTCATGCATTTGAACACTAACCGGCAGTCAGCCTTGTTCCATTACCGTCAGTGGCGAATCACGTCATATACTGTGATTAATTCAAAAGAACTACGGGACACCAAAACCTGGTATAAATATCTCGCACGTGATGACCACTAAAGGTTGATACCCCGACAGACATGACCGGTAAACCGTGATATTCGCAACTGGGTAAAACATATGGAATGACGTTGAGTTGACATTTACCATTTTGATTCGTTTTGGCCGTAGTAGCATTCCGCCTGCAGACAGTCTGCTGGGTGGTATTTCTACGTATCTATGCATTCAAATCAACGGTTTTTAGTGCATATATTAACTGCACGAGTTCGGGTTGACGCATGTCAATAGCCATATTCCTNGGTACACTCGCGCAGCCGGTCAACCAATAGAGAACGCGCAGCCTGTCAACCAATCAAACCCGTGCGTGGTTGATCGCCAGCCATTTCATTCTGACTGGCGAGCCTCAGTAAACTTTGGATGTACTATTTGGGGCCCATGATATGATTCTCCCTGAATGTCAAAAAAAGGAGAGATAGAGGATACAAGCACTCAGAGACATCTACTTGATGAGTGACGTAGGTAGTTACTAATGACCCACAACGAAAGGAAAATGGTTGCACACTGCATTTAGCTTTCCGGGTGAGATTTCAGTTCGTATTTTGTTATATCCACTTCCTGGAATGCCCGAAATGAACGGGAAAATAAAACTCCGGAAAAGTGAACAGTTCAAACCAACTTACCGGCAGCGCGACCTGGAAAGTTGGTTGGATATCAATTGCAAAAAAAATTTGAACCCACATATCTGACAAAATATGTTTTCAAAAAAGAGTTTCAAGTGTCAGTACAATAACTATCGTTACATCCGAAAATCAGACTGAATTCCAGATTCGAAACTTGAGGGGACTTTTAAACAATCGCAGTTATTCACTGATAATTGTTCTTTAAACAGTGGATATCAGATTGGCGAGTGAAGTAGACAGTTCGATGGGAATGCTTGCCTTCCCTCGTACACAATAACTACTCTCCCGGAATAAAACAAAAATCTTGGTCCGGAGTAATGGGTCTGTCAGTTGAAGATATTTGCAGCTGGAAGCTGCGCTACTCAACCCCAGCTGTCGATGAATCTGTTGAGAATTAAAACCACATCGAGTTGAATTTAAAGTAGTTTTCGCGCCAAAAGTCGTCTTACTTAATGGAACATGAGGAGAACTGTTACAAAATAACAGCCTGCAGAAGAAGCCGTCCAACGAACCCAGCTAAACTGTGATCTAAAGATGTCTCCTCGAATGGTGACGAAATGTTTGCAAATCAATCGTCAACCTCGGCGAACAGATCAACATCCATCTGATCAAATACCAGAATATGATCCTTCCACCATTCATTTATAGTTTGCAACAGAGTACTCCCTCTTCAAGGAGACTTCCTCTACAATTTAGGAGTATTCCCTGGATAGCGATGCTTTCTTCTGGGACAATGACCAATAAGTTCACTACCAAAATCCTTCTACATCGCAATGGTGGGTCTTATTCGGATATATCTTTTCACAGGCTCCATGAATACCGGCTTGAATTTTTTTATTTGACCCGGGTGAATGCCTCAGATATTCAGTAATCTTGTGTACCCGCCATCCACACAACATAATGACTCCGCACACTTATCATTGCCTACTTCTGTGTCATTATGAACTAGGGCTCTGTTCAGCGTGAACAGCAGCCACGAAACTTGGTCAACATCGTCGAAATCACAACGTCAGTATTCGAAGCTGAAGTTTCCCTGCCGAAGCAGCATAAGTTATCACAAAGGCGTGTATGCATGAAACAACGAGAACGACTATGGTTATTTAAGACAGGAGGACGAATGAGGAAGCGTTAGTTTATCCAATTAATGACGTGTATCGCCACATCGTTGTTTCAAATGTGAGATGTTCCAGTGAATTATGTTGTGGCATATTCAGGCTGCAAGATCTGTCAAACTAAGCCACATTCGTTCACAGAGTGGCCACCGAATCACAGCAATTCACACAACATCTCTGAGCAGGAAGTCAAGCAATAAATTTGTATCAACGGCATGGATAGTTTTCATTGCAGTATGTCTTGCTGAGAGATAAATTGGCGATTTGGGGGACCAGTAGCTACCTTGGTTGAAGTTCTGCATAATCTGTCACCTGGAGGGAAGATTTTAGCGAGGAAAGGCCCTCAGTAACAAAGTGTTCACCTCAGGAAAAGACTTTCCCGGTATGTTTCTGCATGGGGCAGTATTGCAGTGAACTCTGCGTTTACGAATTATTTTTTGAACTAATAGAGTGACCTACAACTTGAAACAGTTTTACCAGGATTTCGCTGTTCCACATTGCATATAAAAGTGCGTTTTAAACAAAATGTTTCATGTGTACTTAAACCAATATCTGAAGTCCCGCAACCAGTTTTGGAAATGCAGTTGTGACACAGAGAATACGAGGAAAAGAATCTCGGTGACGATGTCACTGTGACCCCTATACGAATCGGATATTTTCAGCAGTCTCTTCGCCGACATCTAGGTAGGCACTCAGTTGACACGGGAGATAATATTCATCAACAGCTTTATCTATCTGTGAGTGGTTATGCGCTGAAATGACTTCACGAGGAACCGATCTACCTTCACTTGGCAGGCTAGAGACTTTGGCACTGCTCGAAATTTCTCCATGCTTATGAACCGTTTACACTCAACAGCCACTCCTGAATTATATCGCCTATTCATAAACACATCTAAACCATGTCTAGGTTCTCGGAGCAATGAAAGACGAGGATGTTTAGACCGACTGATAAATAAAGGAGGGATTTATGTGTTCATCCAGTCGGTAAATATATTGGTGATTGATCACGTAACTGCTGATCTGTAGGCCGAATATGGCGAGTGGCTTGTGAAGGTTTCGTTACCATACGAGGAGACATCATCAGAGGAGGGTTGGGTGGGTATCTTCTTTCTTCATGTATGGATTAATAGAGTTTGTGTGGACCAGCTTTAAGCTATGATCTGATTCGCCGTTGGTGAGAATGTCACCTAGAGTTTGACTGGTCCCATCCTGATCTGATTCGAATTAGACTCTAATGTCTTGATTTCGATTGCTCTACAACATGGTGAGTGTCGTCAATTGTTTTTCGTTCTGGTTGGCCTGTCCATGACCAGTATTTCATCGTATACCAACTCCCCCTTGTTCTATTGGTTGATGTTGTAGCAGTAATTTGCTATCTTCTTCCTGATTGGTGCATTCTTAGTTTCTATTTAAGCTACATGAGTCTTGTTGGGTGATTTGCATGTCAACTCTCTGCGGAGCAGCCATTATTTTGGCTCATTTGGTTGTTTAATTTGGTAACACTTGATGACAGCTGCAAATTCCGGTCCAGTTACATTGTATTTTTAACCCATCACCATCATCATCATCGACACCATGACATCGGTGTTCAACACCGATGCTTCACTGCCGTACAACCATGACTTGTTTAAAAGCCTTATTGTAAAGAAAAGAGTAAAGGTGGACGAGGAACGGACTTATTGCTACCTTACCACAATCATTCAGAGGTGCATACACCTCCAGACATTCACTCAGGCAATCTGGACAGAAACTGACAACGAGAACGCCACTGACATCGGTTGGTAGCCATATCTTGTAGTGTCTCCAACCAGGCACAGTGAGGATCACGCGGTCCCCATCCTGGAAAGCGAGTAGCACCGACAGCACCCAAGCGTTTCGAGATCTTCTTCATAGTCTTCTGCCAAGTCAAGGGTTGGCCACAACTCTGTCCACAAGCATGACCTTACACTTTGTGGGTGCAAAGTGCATACCAAAGGACAGGATGACTTTGGTCAGTTCATCCAAGAGTACTTGCGCCTTTTCCTCCTCTTCGAACATGAGAACGATGTCGTCTGCATATTCCAGATCGACAAGGTTTTCTCCACAGGCTATTTGAACACCAGGGTTTTGGAGACCCTCCAGCGTTCGTCTCATTATTTCATCGATCACAAAGTTAAAAAGGAATGGAGAGAGTGGGCATCCCTGACGGACACCGCTTTGTGT
>NW_008751685.1:2409452-2425458 GCF_000715545.1 Opisthorchis viverrini | reverse complement strand
GTCATGGTTGTACGAGGGCTGGGATACTGCCAGGGCGCCCACACCTAGACAGGAGGACGATTAGGGTCCTCAACCAAAGCCTTTGGCTCAAAAGCCTAACCGCAAGGCAGCGGTGTTTGGCGGGAAATGCAAATGCATTACCATTTCTACGGAACAAGTCGCCACATGTTCCAACCCCCAACCTGGAAAGCCGGGAGACTGTGTTCGTCAGACCTCTAACCATTGACCAACCTGGTGTGAGAGACTCTGTGAGTGTCGCGGGACACTCTCCAGTATAGCTCAATGGATCCCTGAGGTGCGCAAACCGTCACACCACGGTAAGGTCCAGTCTCTTCGTGGCGCTGCGATGATCCAGCAGAACGAAAAACTGCCCCAAAAAATGGACGAGGTCACGGAAGATATTCGATATCTGAAGATTCGCATTGACCACTCAATGTTGACAGTCCATAATTCTGCTGGAACCACCAATTTCGCTTTCCCCCTTCGGAGCAAGATTGCGTGGAACAAGTTGGAAGCCACACCAATTCTAGCTGGTAATTCTGTGTTGCTGGTCTTATTTATTGGCCACAGGTGAAATGCTTTGGGTCCTTCAGGGCGACTACCATGGCGGATCTAGTGCGTATGACGCAGACGGGCTTTGGCTGACGAATTCGCCACCAATGTGGCCAGGGCTAGGTCTGCGGGCAAAATCCCCTTCCGATACACAATATTGTGCACCTTCATAGAAGGTAAATGATCAGAGATAGCTTACTATCTTTTCACAAACAGCCCTCAGGAACCCAGTTTTCAGAGACTGCAAGCGACAGGATGTGGGCAAGGAAGTCCAAAAACGGTTCGACGTAACGTCATATAGACTTTAGTCAATCAGAATGGGGATGACGCCGGAAATCCTGTTGTTTTTGTTCGATCAGTTTCGTCTTTGATTCCTTTTTTGGTTCAGGGGTTGATCATCCTGGGTTTCCTTTGTGTTAATAAATAGAGCCAATCTCACTTCAGCCGCTGGTTGTTCCATTGGTGGAGTATCACGAGAGTACCACGAGTACCAAGAGAATTCGAGTTCTTTCTTTGGTCTTGCCTGCCCTAGAAGGCTGGCGTATTTCCAGTTGAATTAGACCAGGAATTTGGGCCATCAGTCACGGGTCGGCAGTTTACGCAACAAGAAGTATGCGATTTCTCAAGCATTCATTTGTTCATTCTTTTGAAAAAATGTGTAAGAAAACATTATGTGGGACAGATAGGGAGAATACTGTCAATCAGAGCCAATGAACACAAGCTTGCCACTAGAAGACACGACCAGCTTTTGCTCATATCTACCTTTTAAAGTAATTCTCGATCGTTACCCTCGTTGACGTCGAAATAGATGAGTAACTGAAAACTGAAACTATCGTGGGCTAAATAGCTGTCGCGTCACGTGGTCTCAGCGTCTGGTTTCGATCGCTCATTTTAAACAACGACTTCGGTCCATACGTCGGTTTCGTTTTCTTCTACTCAAATAACGATGTTATCCAAGTTTGTAAATGAAGAGGACTGCCTTGCTATTGAGAACTGAACGGGAATCCGTCTTTGTCCAAGAGTTAAAATTTCAGACGATTTTTTGGTGAACTGTCCTTTCAAGGTCATGTCGAAAAGCTTTTATTTTCTTGACCGTTTGTCTTGTAGCTTGTGGGTTGATGAAAGTGTTTATTTCGCTGCTTGGCATCGCAAAATGGCAGTAAAAACGGATAGAAAATGAGTGGCTACAAACATCAGGTTTTACTAGTCACTTCAGAAATTTGCGTGCACGTATGTTCGGGTAAGAGAATTCCTACTCATGAAACATACCATATTCTCTTGCTGCAAAACGGATAAGAAAGATCAAAAGAAATCAGCTGTGAATCACATATGATTCTTCGATAATGCAGCGTCGAATGAGAATTTTCGTTCACTCGGCTGAGAGAGTCTTGGGACCGTGCAAGTTTGCAAGATTTCGCCTGCATCTGTCACCAAGGACTCGAACTCGGCGGACTAGTATATGATTCACTATTTGTCTGCCCTAGTAAACAACGCTCATCGACCCCCGCCAGAAGTAATCGATACTCAGGATGTCTGGGACTACACAACAATGGAACCATTGGAACGTAATTAAGATGGCCTAACCCAAAGAGAGAAACACCGAACCTTTACGTAAGGGCAGCAATCATCAAGCCGATTTGTAAAACCGCTTGCATACCGAGGAAAACTTGTTTTTCCGGACATAATCTTTCGTCCAAAATGATTTTTTTAGATTCATGCAAGCCCACCATCTTTAGAGGGAACTCTTGGCCCTGAATATGAATAAATTTGAATCCGCATTCAGTGCATACTTTCCCATGATCAAATTTTTGAGTATCGCCACCTCATTTCATCTGAAATTTTTCATCTTTAGAAGAAACTCTTGGCTCCTGAATATGAATAAATTCGAATCCGCATTCAATGCATACGCTGCCATGATCAAGTTTTTGAGTATCGCCACCTCATTTCATCCGAAATTTTCGGCGGTTTGTTTGTATTTTTGTGATGATCATTCGTGGATTCTGTTCCCTGGATATTCGTCCCTGATAATTCCCTATCTTAGCCCTGAAAGCGCAGCGGTGCTTGGCGCAAACCCTTTCTTTTGTGAGAGATCACCATTATTTCAGTCTTATTTTACTGTCCTGTAAAAACGGTAGATGACCCCGTATTCTGTAGGATGATTACTGTCCAAACCACGTCTTGGAACCACTTTTGTCTTGGTCGGAATTATTGGCAATCAGCTTCATTGAATTCCTTTTATCAAACTTTCGACTGTACCGTTGTTGAAATGATATCTTTTGAACGCTACGCTCCCTTATCTGAGTGCTGGCAAAATACTACTAATGTCGGAAGAGTAGTATGCCCTAAATGGACCGCAGCCTATCTCTGAATTCAGCATAGACATTCAAGATGTTGAGATACTAGTAGTAACTGTTGGTCTTATTGAGTCCGGTCATAGTGAGTGTGATACGAGAATACCCTTAGTGAGCACCCTACTGCGACTTGGGTATACCGATCAAAGTCCTCCAACCCACGATATCGGAGATGCCTGGTAACTTACTCATTGGGTTTGACAACTGAAACGTCTTGCAACGTTCTCCTTCACCAACTAATTACCAAACGATCGATTGTTGAGCGGCTGCACACTCTTCCCAAAGAACAGAAGATAGCGCTTCAGCTCGGCAACTTTTACTTCTCTCTGTCTTGATGTGCAAAGTCCAGTGTTAATTTGGAAAAGCTAGAGTTAAGACTCCGACAAAGCTAGCTTAGTTTAGGGATGTGATTTGAACTTTCTTCATGTAGCAAATGAAAAAGCCACTAAGCGATAGACTAGAACATAGTGTTTAGCAAAAGCGAATCTCCTCCACAATGTCACCTAGGGCTTTTATACTCTCAGGACAAACTTCCTTGACTGATCGCAAGCGCACAACTGAAACGAGTCCCAGAAGGTTAGACTGATCAGATACCTGGTAGTGTGCAAATTTAGGGGTGTGTGATTGACAGGCATATAGACATCTGAACCGTCAACTCTAGGATGTAACTAAGTGTTTCAATACGATTTCGGAATATTACTCCTTTACGTAAACAGATGTAGTAGGTTTGATCGACCTTCAGGACATTCCGTTGAAGAGAACGACCATAAAAACTGAGAGATTCAGCTGAAACAGTCGAACCTCCAGTCACAACTAAATTCTTGTGCAAATTAAAGTAGCTGTCGAATTCGGTAATTCGGTTCAGTTGGAACATAATGTGGAGAGAAATGGGTGGACTGCGCCTGCATAAATAGCCCCACGAAGGACGAAACTGCTCTTGGGCTGTCGAAGTTTCCAACGAGATTATGGGTAGTGTGTTACGTTTTGACAAAACTCAGCATTGTTCAATAAGCTTCAAATCGAGTCAATGTTTTCAAAAGGAGATTAGATTAATTGAGAAGAATCAGTGCGACGAACTCACCAACGTCTTCCTCTGGAAAGGACAAACAAAAAGGCGATTGGATGGAGTTTATTTAACGACTAGCGCAAACAAGCAGAATAGCATAACAGTCCAGTCATCCGCCAAACCCATGAACCCATGGATAAGGAACATCACGGGCGCTGTATTCTAAACATGTCTCAAGTAGCAGACCTTGTTCTTTGCGCATATTGAGCGGAACACTGGAACGGTTTTGTTCAGCTCTGCCAACATGCCTACCATAAGGGAGGGACATTTTTCTCAGCGACCTTTCTCCCAAAGTTAACCTCTTGACTTCATTGGCTTCACTGATGCTGGATTTGCATTGCGGAATATCCATGGTTGGACTTTAAAAATTAATAAAAATGCTATAGATACACGGTTTATTCTCTAACGCTTTTTTAATGGCCCTATATGTGGAAAACAAGTTTTGTCAGATTCTGTATGTAGTCTTTCTGGAAGGAAATTACAACATTCGGGGAAAGTGCAATTCATGCCCTCAAAGTCACCTTTTCGTGAGCCTGACTGATGCTGATGCATTCCGTTTATCTGCCCACAAACAGTGTACCGAATGTGCCCAGATTCCCTGTTGCCAGATTTCCCTTCTCGTAGATATGACGGAAGAAAATGGTTGCGCAACGGAGGAGATGGATAAATATTTGCAGAATTTTTGTCAATTCCGAATCGAATTGAAAACCGGAGCCATGAATTTGATTCTGATGAAGTAGATCATGTCCCTTGATATCTCCAAACATAGTTGAACCCCGACATACAGGTGAAATCTTTCAGCTTCAGAGCTTTTATTCTTTTTGGTCAACATAGTGATTCACTCCTGGCTCCAGATCACAAGCGGTTAGCGGGCAAGCGGTTCCCTGACATTCGACCTAAATATTGTGGTAACGTACTGCTATATTGAATGCTTTTCATCGTGGAGCTTCTGTTAAATTCTCGGATTTTTCAAGTACATCAGTTCTCAAAAGCTACTCTCTGAATGAGAAATGACATTGTCAACCTCGTTCTACTTTGTATTTCAGAAAGGTGTGACTTCTAGAATTAAACCACATATAACTGAACCTAAAGAAGCCTCATGTTTCATCGTTACCTTTTTAAGATGGTCTTTTAAGTCGAAACTGCAGCAAAATTTTGGCGCAACCTGACTTCCTTTTGTCGCGTCGAAATTTGTTTGTATGTCTGGTAGAATTTCTGACGGGAAAGAGATCTTGATATGCATGCTTCGGATTCAAGAGGTTCAAATCTAGTTTACTTGCTGAATAAAAGTTACGGAGAACAGAAACAGTCAGAAAGCATTTTGTCTTGAGCGCTTCGTCCGTTTGTGCTTAGTTCAACACAGATGGTTCTGATATGGATGTGATCGAACAGACTGTAGCCTGTCGCGTGATTTCACGAACACACAATCGTTGGAAAATCTACGTGGGATGCTGCGATGGTCCCTACTGGTCGAATCTCCATCTGTGTGAAGTACATGAAGACAGAATCTTCTCGACCTGAAACCAACATCCAACTCTAGAACACTTTCACTGGTCACCACTTTTCCACATCATGCAAACAGTATAGTATCACCAAAAAATTACTTAGTCTGAGAAACATGCCACAGAGAACAACTATTGCAAATTGATTTAGTTTCCCCAGTCAGGCTACTTAGTAAGGGGTAACTGGGCACAGTTACTTGTCAAAATGATTCTGTGCAAATGAGCAGCTCGAAACAAATGCCTGAATGACAAGCCATGAATTTTATGCGTTCAAGAAGCTGGTGTGAAATGAGAAGTAATGTGGCCGGTTACGCTATCCAGTGAAAGCATAATAAACATTTTGACTCACCAAAATCCTCGGCGGCTTCTGTTTTAAATGAAAGCACACATGAAACGTAAGTTAGTTTTGGTCATTTCATACAGTAACAGATTGACATTCTACCTTTGCGTTGNTGCAAGCAAACTGATTTAGTTTCCCCAGTCAGGCTACTTAGTAAAGGGTAACTGGGCACAGTTACTTGTCAAAATGATTCTGTGCAAATGAGCAGCTCGAAACAAATGCCTGAATGACAAGCCATGAATTTTATGCGTTCAAGAAGCTGGTGTGAAATGAGAAGTAATGTGGCCGGTTACGCTATCCAGTGAAAGCATAATAAACATTTCGACTCACCAAAATCCTCGGCGGCTTCTGTTTTAAATGAAAGCACACATGAAACGTAAGTTAGTTTTGGTCATTTCATACAGTAACAGATTGACATTCTACCTTTGCGTTGGAAACATTCAACTACGTAATGGGAGAAAATTAAGGCCTGCCACGTCCAAATGTGAGATATTAACCAACTTACATGTATAAATAAACGTGAGGGCGACCCCGTTTCTGTCCAGTTCAGGTTCAAAAACTTCCAAAAATATCACACTATGATTACTTGTCAAAAGGATTGACAAAAGATTTGCACAAATTGGAATTTCCATCGATGAACGACTTAACCATGTTCTGGCACTTCCACTCATTTGATTTGATGGCCACCCAAACTCATCATCATCATCATCATCATCCTCGACAGCATGACATCAATGTTCAACACCGATGCTTCACTGCCGTACAACCATGGTTTATTTAAAAGCCTTATTGTAGAGAAAATGGTAAACGTGAACGGGGTAGGGACTTAGTGCTAGCCTAACACAATCATTCCGAGGTGCCTACACCTCCAGACATTCACTCAGGCAATCTGGACAGAAACTGACAACAAGAACGCCACTGACATCGGTTGGCAGCCATATCTTGTAGTGTCTCCAACCAGGCACAGTGACGATCACGCGGTCCCCATCCCGGAAGGCAAGTAGCACCGACAGCACCCAAGCGTTACGTAACCTCTTTCATTCCCCTATGTCAGGTCAAGGGTTGGCCACCTGACTTGGGCATGGAAAGCACCCTTCTCTTCGGCAAACGATAGTTCGGCATACGTAACACATGTCCCAACCAACACAACTTCTGGTGCTGCACACATTCATCAGTGGGGGTACCTATTGTTCGACCGAAAACTCGTTTTCAATTGCCTCGTGACGTATTCTTCGACACCAAACCACACGAGCTGTGGTCCTGAGACAAAAACTGTCAAACGCCTTACGACATCTCAGTTCCACTGCTCGAAGAGGCCAAGTCTCACAGCCATACAACAAAACAGCCCGTAGTGTAGCTTGATACACACGTCCCTTCAGATTCAGAGATAAACCATTCTGACGCCATAGGTGTCTCAAGTTAGCAAACGCGGCCCGAGCCTTGCAGATTCGTGCATTCACCTCATCTGTCACACTTTAGGCAGAACTAATACAACTTCCAAGATACGTCAAACGCTCCACAACTTCCAGTGCCTCTCTCTGAATTGTAAATGGCGCCTTCATTAACTGCACGTCCACGAGCATGACCTTACACTTTGTGGGTGCAAAGTGCATACCAAAAACACCCGAGCCCTCCCCCCTCTTCGAAGATAGGAACGATGTCCTCTGCGAAGTCACAAATGTGGCACCGTAGATTTTGTTTATTTGACTTGAGAATTGCACTTCGATACAAGTTCACTGCCATATGACTCAACAAAGCAAATTACGAGCTATCTCCTAGATGTGGGCGCTCTCACGATGTCTTTCTTTTCTTTTTGTGTTAGGGAAATGTATTACTGTCATTTTAAAGTAACACAAAGAATACTTAAATTAATCAGACAATGGTTTAGGTTCAGCAAACCAAACGTGCAAGGTAGGGAGGCATGAGCGAAAGTTGAAAAATTCTTACTTCGATAAATGGTGCCTAAAAGGCATGCAAATATGGATGAAACGCGGAACAGTAGACTTTTCCACACGGATCAAAAATGAATAAAACCATCAATCTGAAAACTGCCTTCACTTGAACGGTGAGTTTCATTCGAATAGTTTCCAAAATGGCTGCATCTTTCAGACAAAGGCAAGTCGAAATTCGCAACCGAAAAGGTTGCAGATATATGTAGTCAATTCGCAACCGGAAAGGTTGCAGATCTTTATATGTAGTCAAACTCTGCTTGATCGGACTCTAGAGAAATCTTCCCTGAGGATGTCTCAGTGTACATTTGTCGCGGGTCGCCATATAGGCACAACTGTTGAACAGGACGCCCCACGGAGGAGCGTTGCGCCTAGGTTGTCACACGTCATACCCACAAACGCTGGGTGACTGAACGACAATCTAGAAGGTTTTCCGCACATGGCGAGGTTTATCAGACAGCGGTTTTTTCGGCTATATCCTCACTTGCTAGGCGATTTGGTTCTCTTTAAGATTTGCGAAAAAGCAAAGTTCGTTGGTCGTGAGGCATAACTGGGAACCGAGCAAAAGGTTCATTCTTCGAAATGTTGGGTGAACAGTCTGTTGATTAATTCCTGGGCAACGATTTAACTTTGAACCCAAAACCTTGATCGAGCCAGTTTAGTTGATTATCAGACTAGCCGAGTTTTGAGGGAGACCGACAAACAGTGAGTAACGTCTCTGATGACAATACCACTAAGCCAGTATTACGTTTCCAATCCTGTTGGTTAATTTGAGTCACTGTGTACTACCACCGATGCTTTGAGGGGTTTGCAAGTGTTTTATACCATAATAACCGTCTGTCTTCATGCATTCCTGATTGCACAAGACGTAAAATGTACTTTATAACATGCTAGTCTGCATTCATCAACACCATTTATGCCAAGCTAAGGAAGTGACCCCGCCACCGGAAACATACAAGGGCATTCGTCCGTGAGCGATGACAGGGGTTTGCTCAATACCCACAACGACGGTCTAATAGCTATGCTGGTTGTGTGAATGATAACCCTTCAGGACATCCCATTCAGGCAGTACCACAGACGAGAGAAACCTGCTGGAAAGTTTGGATTATTTCCAGGTGGTGTCCGTAGAGTTTCGGGTCATACGACGCTGGTTTGAGGACTCCCCCTCCTGTGGTGGCGCAAACATTCCGCATTACTGATGAACCCCGGTAAAAATGAAATTCAATTCTAATAGTTCTCTGATTAGTGTGGACTTATGAAAATGCTCACATGAGGACAGAAAAATGACTGCTCAAACCAGGATGATGTAAACGTGAACTCTACAGATCCAGTAACAACCTACAATCCATCGATTGGAGGAAATTTTTAGAATCCACTGTTCCTTAGGTTTCGCATCTACCTTCCTGAATGAATTTCCAATTGAATCAAACGTGCTTTGGCTGACTTAATGTAACACGGGCATATGTGTCATAAATAGGAAGGCGTGGCTTCAATATTAGATTTATATAAATGATATAAACAGAGCAATGGAGTGACACTTAGAAGGCCGATGGTAGAAGACGTGGTGTGGAAGCATCGTGATAACTAATGATGAAGGACAATCTCGCTAAATATTTATAGTTTAACAGATGTTTATTTGCCGCAACCTGTTTAAGCTCCCTGGATAATTAGACTTCTTGCTGTGTGAGGAAATTTATTTCGAAAATAACTCAGCAGTCAAGAGACAGGGAAACGGAGGAACGATGGAGAATTCTCGTCACTTTCTTTCCAACATACTCTGCGGAAAATGCCTAAAAAGGCCTCATCGTTTTCATCTCTTATTAGCGTGTTTTGAGTCTGAAAAAATAACTATTGTTTAATTTTTAACGGGGAGTAATCAGATGATGCGATTCATAGAGAGATTTCTCCATCACTTGAATGGATTTTTCCCCGCTTACACTTTCGATAAGCCACACTCGACATATTGAGACTGCATAATAGCTTTTAACCATCGATGATCCCCACATTCACCAACTGATTAGCTCAAAGCTGCTTCATCTTAGGCTATTTGATGTTCGGACTCTAAGTAAGAGTAATAACCGCCTTACCTAATCGACTTGAAATGTCATCTTAAGTGAACTAGTTCAGGCGTGTACGTCGTTACGTCTTGATTGCTTTGATGCTAATTACAATGTTAATAACAGGACAGGTCCTTGAAGGGCGCAGGTTTTGTTTGGTTCATGGTGTGTGACAGACTTGAGTGCGAGATCTAACTAAAGACAAGTAAAGTCACCTGGCCTTTGAAGCTCTTCATTCGGAATTGTTACAAAAAAGCGCTTTCCAAACGTCTCCAGGCTAATCGCAAATCCTGACGAACAGAACAACAGCTACATATTCAACTGACAACTTGCGATTCTCAGCTCCCAATGAATAATCATGACATACTCTCCTGTTTTTTTCGCAAAAATGGATTTTACAGAGACGAGAATAAAAAAATTTCAGAAACGCCCCAATAGTACTAAAACTGAAGTCACGTTCGAACTCTAAAAAACTTGGGTTGTCCTCATGAACCAACCGACTTATCCCCTTGTGAATAGTGTTCATCCATAGGGAGGGTCAGTTGATAATTGTTCAGTGACTTTCACGGGATCAATTTTAGAAAAACGGGTCGTCGCAGAGCAAGTTTGCATGCAACGTAAATGGATTTCGAATTCATATTAGATGTGAGTATAGTAAGTACAACTGTTCGTCGCAAGCTGAACAAGGCACTAGATTCCATTTAGCTATTTGGCAATATGTATACCATCCGAATTGAACTTTATTCGACATATTTTTCTTCTAGCGCACGCTACCGACACCTCAGTCCCAAACTAGGAATAATACCATCTCCTTGTCACACTGGGGTGACTATTTATTACAATCGATTATTTTTCTCTGGAAAGCCAATATTTTCTTGCTTAGATGACTTTTGCAACTTCTTCTAAAACCAACTGTGTCTGTCACGTAAAGCCACGTAATAACATCCACTGCCCATTCGAGTACGTGAAAACTCAAGACTGTTATATCCTGTTCTTATCACGAGAAGTTTAGAAATAGTGAATATATTACAAATTTTATCTTGTAGACTGAGTTAAGACATCATTTTGGACAGTGTGCTTCTATTCCACTTTCTACCCTTGGGGTAATAGGTTCAATTTTTGCTACCGTTGCCTAGATTCGCGTGACCAAAAAGCCCTCAGAAACAAGCTACTGAGAGAAAAGAAGAGGGAAAGCCGCTGCGATGACTCCGAGAGGGTAACCCCCTAATTAAAGGCAAATTATGGAAAGGTTAAGTGTTCTTGGTCTTCATCCAAAACTTAGGAACTCTGTAAGTTGTGCTTAACGATTTTTTGTATGTTTATTGAACGCAATTTGGCGTAAAAAACCCACCATCTGCCTTTTAGCTTATTTCTGTACACAGGGATTTCTCAAGTCCCCCAAAATCTATCGTCAGAAAAAACTGAATGTTCGAACTGATGAAGATGATATGCTCTTTTGATGAATTTGAGACTAAAACACATAAGAATAATTTTCAATCTGTTTCTGTACGTCATTAGGTCGCACAAACTCCAGCGTCCCATCTCTTTTAACTGAAGCAAACCTAGTGCTATTGAAAATTCTTCAGATATACTTTACCAGTTCATGTGTTGTCCTGCACATGAGCCAGGAACATGCTCTTGTTTTGCCTCAACACACAGATCCACTTGCATAAGAATGCGCCCTGAAAGCCCTAAAGCACGACTCTGTCGATACATCTACAAGGTCTGGCTAATAAGCAAAATTTCAAACAGGCCCCTCATCGCTTCTGTTGAGTTGCTACTTTCATTAGATTCAAGAGGGACAAAAAAGCTGTCAATTTCGCGATCTGTTTTCAACAAATATACAAGGGTCGAACTTACTCTGCAAAGTTGGCTGAATGGCCACAGCGACAACGCACAAGAGAACAGCCGGATAGATCATACTTTGGTTTTACACTAACAATGAATCAGAAGCGATGTACGCTTATTAATGTCTCCGTCCTTCTTCCGTGCTATCAGCTAATTGGCTGTTATGATGAAGCAATAGGAGGACGGTCCTCGAGAAGAGCTCGGAGAGTGCGAAAATCAACCAATAGTGAGCGAAACACCAGCGGAGGTTGCATTCACAAGTGCAACCCTACTGCTAAGCAACCACGGTCCTCTGAGTACAGTTAGGTTGTTGCTGTGTTGCTGCAAAATATAAACTGCGACCAGAAATCCGGAATCTTCGAGAACAAGACATTTGGAAGAACCGGACGACATTTTTGATCTCAGGTTTCCCAAGGGTGCTTTACAATGCGCACATAAATTGCAATTGTATTTACTAATAAAATAAAATGGCTAGAAATGCGGCCGAAAAGTCTGCTTGAGCGGTCGATCTGATTCTCAAAGATACAGTTCACGACACTGTGGATTCTGAAACTCGTAACACTTCGATAGAATTGGTAGACTTCGTGTGTGGTTGGAAAGGTACCTGGGATGCTCAAACAACCATCACCTTCTTCTCTATGGTGAGAATAGTTGTGTTCTTTTTCGGGATTGATAAGTTATCGCCTAACTTGACTGAAGTCAAATTTTCAAGGTGAAATCACGCCTGCAAAGTTAGCACAGGATTCATGTTTCCAAATTTTCGACAGCTATATCAAGCGAACATATAACGGTGCATTCCCGTTCAAGATGAAGCACAAATGAGCAATGCACTGCCATACAAATAAAAATTAGGCATAACAAACAGGTGGAACACATAAAAAATAGTGCTTTTGTCGTACGCTTCAATTCCCAGATATACAGTAGTTTTCGCCATTTAAAACGGGTCCAAACAGACTTTAGAAGTTAAGAGGTTAATTTGGACGAAGATGTATCACATCTGAAGTGTTGGATGAAGAAGGAGGACAAGGTCAATACATGGAAGAATCCAACACACTGGGATAGTGTTGAGAAAGAAATCTTGTCAGTGTGATTATGTCGTACTTACCCAGGATATCGAGCCACTTATCTTCAGTTACAGACACCACGTCACGTGTTCGCGTATTGACTGGTGCCTTGGTTGACAATTTTTAGACGGAAGTTTTATTATTCTTGCGGAATTATTTTTCGTCTGAGGTACTTATGCTGTGATATATCACATATTGTGTCAACGGAGACATGAGAAGGATTCTAGAAGTACATACAGTCAAAGAAGATCGTCATAAAGGGAGATTCAGCTGGATACCGTTTAGTTTGCCGATGAAACCAAATTAGTCTAAGTAGAGCGTATACATTAGGGAAAATTTGGGGCCGTGCATATCTGATGGGCCCAAAGAAGGATGAAACCGGTCGTGGACTGTTGAACAGTTTTCAGCAGCTTTTCTGAATGATGTAGACCTTGGTCGTTTGAATGACATTTCTCTCAAAATATTTCTGGTGACTCATGGGACAAAGTTGAGAGTTGACCTCCAACCGGTTGGCCTCACAATATCCGAATCACACACTTTGGGATACGTTCAACTAAACGTTCCGTTAGAAGCCTGTGTGATCGGTAAACCTGTCTGCAACTGAAAAAGAACGGGAGCATCAAGTAGGTCTAAGAGATTGTAAACAAGGTACACTCATTTGCAAATCAATTTGGTTTTCACAAGGGTCTCAACTGATATTCTACAACTTAAGGTGCTGCACACAGACCGCCTCATGTTTCAGTTGGCACGATATTCGAGATATCGCAGTATATTTCCATGAAGGAAACTACTCACAAGGTTGCTGAAAACTCTCCAGCAACCTTGTGAGTAGTTTCCTTTATAAAGAGATTGTAAACAAATTAGCTGCACGTTTATGGCGAACAGGGCCCTTGGTAACTGGTATAAGACGACCTACTATGCAAACACACTGGAAGTTAGCTTCCACTAGCTCACGTAGTCGCGTCTGAGTTGAGAAACAAATAGATTTCGTATTGCACTACTCATAAGGTTGCCGAAACTTCTTCCACAGCCTTGGTGAAGCACATCAAAAAACGAGAGATTTAGCTGGGTTCCAGGTGACTCTCTCGCAGAACCAAATTTGTTTGCAAATGCGTGTATTTCGCTAACGAATAGATTTCTTCCTTTTTTCTAAATAAACCGGGATGTTGGCTTTTAACTTCAGCCAAATGTTCCTCGAGCGAATTAAACGCTTTCGATTATGCTAATTTGTGGTGCCAAAGTACAATATTAGGGGGTGAAACACAATGGCGACTCATGTATTTTTGTTGTACTACTCTATATTTTCCACCGAAAATCTAAGGTGAACTGATTATCAAGTACATACTCATTATGTATTAATGGGCCAGCGGTCCTCACTACACGTCCCCTCAGCTTGCCACCGCTCCGTGTTGTCCAAACGTCATCGTATTTCGGACAGCAGAATCGTGTTTTCTTAACTTGCAGATCACCGAAAGATTTTTTCCAAAAATCTTTGTTACGTAATAGCAATGAAACAGTAGATCTATTATCGGCCACTCACTGGTTTCACTGGATGAAACGGTAAAATCCACTAAGTTGTTACCTACCTCTGCGTACGTAATCCAGATTGAGTTGTGCAGACCAGTGCACACACTGGATGTCGGCCCTGATAAGCACTACTACTGTAACAGTGATACTACTGATGGGAGGCATGTCTCCTCGTAAATCCGTTCTCGTCTCTTGAAAGTGAGATCTGTCGGCCCTGATAAGCACTACTACTGTAACAGTGATACTACTGATGGGAGGCATGTCTCCTCGTAAATCCGTTCTCGTCTCTTGAAAAGTGAGATCTATTACGGAATTTGTGGAGTCGCTTTGTAGCATTTGCTTGGATTTGAGCAACAGTCAATGAATATCCAGGAAAGTTCAGGAATACGCTTTCAAAGAGAGGATGGATATTCAGTTTTTGTAAACAAGATACATGTGAGAGTTTTGTTTCCCTGTCTAATAGTCTGTAACTGTTCAGTTAGCATTTGCTAATAAATAACTCCGCAGTGAAGGCTTTCTTCCTTTCACTACTATTGCGAGGACTTCACACCTGTAAAGCTCGTTGCATAAATTCATCTTACATGTCTATCCACACCAAGTCAGCCGCCGTGTGCTGCAACATTCAAATCACCATGTTGGCGACGGTAATGCAGGAGCACAGTTGTATCCGATCGACATGTGCCTGATCGACGCCCAGGCATGGATGGCAGGTGAATCAACTAATGTGAAATGGAAAGGCGATCACACTCAATGGCTTGTTTCACAAGGGTTAATGGAAAAAAACTGTGTCCAAAATGCTAAATAGTAGGCATAAATCTCAAGAACTCCTACGGCCGGCATGCAACTTTGAAAGTAAAATGCCATCACCTAGGTGACATTCAACAAGTTCGCTTTTTGGAAACTCTTAAGTCGACGGTCATGTGTACGACCTCTCTAAGCCCGGCTGACGAATCTCAGCAAAGCGCTCATCTTGTTAACGTTTTTGGCACCCGGTTACACAGTGCACTGATCAACTTGATAAAAGCTGGTGTGCTTCAACAGCTCAGAAAGTTTTCATAAAGGGAACCACTCACAAGGTTGCTGAAAACTCTTCGACAGCCCACGACCGGTTTCGCCCTTCTTGGCGCTCACCAGGTAGGCGCAGTCCCCGAGTTTTCGTCAACCTTCTACTTGAACCTGTTTTCGAGAATCACACTCATTTACCTGATGAGCCCCAAGAAGGGCGAAACCGGTCGTGGGCTGTCGAAGAGTTTTCAGCAACCTTGTGAGTGGTTCCCTTTATGAAAACTTTCTGAGCTGTTGAAGCACACCAGCTTTTATCAAGTTGATCAGTGCACTGTGTAACCGGGTGCCAAAAACGTTAACAAGATGAGCGCTTTGCTGAGATTCGTCAGCCGGGCTTAGAGAGGTCGTACACATGACCGTCGACTTAAGAGTTTCCAAAAAGCGAACTTGTTGAATGTCACCTAGGTGATGGCATTTTACTTTCAAAGTTGCATGCCGGCCGTAGGAGTTCTTGAGATTTATGCCTACTATTTAGCATTTTGGACACAGTTTTTTTCCATTAACCCTTGTGAAACAAGCCATTGAGTGTGATCGCCTTTCCATTTCCCATTAGTTGATTCACCTGCCATCCATGCCTGGGCGTCGATCAGGCACATGTCGATCGGATACAACTGTGCTCCTGCATTACCGTCGCCAACATGGTGATTTGAATGTTGCAGCACACAGCGGCTGACTTGGTGTGGAT
>NW_008751685.1:2376736-2408531 GCF_000715545.1 Opisthorchis viverrini | reverse complement strand
TCACAAGGTTGCTGAAAACTCTTCGACAGCCCACGACCGGTTTCGCCCTTCTTGGCGCTCACCAGGTAGGCGCAGTCCCCGAGTTTTCGTCAACCTTCTACTTGAACCTGTTTTCGAGAAACACACTCATTTACCTGATGAGCCCCAAGAAGGGCGAAACCGGTCGTGGGCTGTCGAAGAGTTTTCAGCAAACTTGTTAGTAGTTCCCTTTATGAAACTATACTGTGATATCTTGAATATCGTGCCAACTGAATCATGAGGCGGCCTGTGTGCAGCACATTCAGTTGTAGAATATCATAAACGAGAGATTCAATTGAGTCTCTCGTGAAAACCAAATTTACAAACAAATTAGTGTATTTCTCGAGCTCAGAAAGTTATTCGCGGTCGAGAAAAAGCGCTATTCCTGAGCAATATTCACTACAGCTTCCGGCTAATTGATTTACAAATTAGTGTATTTCTCGAGCTCAGAAAGTTATTCGCGGTCGAGAAAAAGCGCTATTCCTGAGCAATATTCACTACAGCTTTCTTCCGGCTAAACATTCATCATGAAATGCCTAGAGCTGGTTGAATCGACTGTACTTATCAATTAGATGACGAACTCCCGGTTGACCGCACATCATTCATCGAATGCCTGAAGACGACCTCCTGGTCCTATGTATTTAACAAACTACGCCAGTCTGTACGACCGATTGGGAACTCGGTGAGTAGAGTTTGAATTGACTTGTCGAAGAACTCTATGCACAGTGGCAGTTAAGTTCGTAGTCTGGTGAATAATAATAATAATAATAATAATAATAATAATAAGAGTACGCTCCAAAATAGGCCACTGTAAACTTATCAAGCCATGCAATGAGCAACTTTAAATTGCGACATCTCAGGTACACCAAGGTCTGTCCTCAGTTTGATCTTCAGTACCCCGTTAACTGTACCATTTCTGGTGGCGCAGCCTCATCGCATGCAATTGTAGGTCTCACCGTTGAAGTAAGCTGTGACAGCTGCGGGCGAGTGGTACACGAGAACTTTTCACGTTTGGCAGGCTTAGCACTTGATCAAACGGGACAGACCTTTATCTCTGCAAATGGTACTGGATTAGGCGGTTGCTACCGTTCTTGTTTTGGGCGCAGCCCTGATGTGCAGATTTCTCCGTTGTGGCACGTTACGATGATGCTCACAGAAAGGAAAAGGTATAGCCAAACCGTGTCATTTGTCTGGCACGGCTTGACTATATCCTTTCCAGAGGAGCGGAGAGGTTCCTCAGCAGAGGTCTTGTAAATTCATTAGTCCCTCGAGTGTGCCGAGGGCCGGAAAACACGCGGGATGATAGGTTCGCCAATGGTGCTTGATTGGCAGTCGGTTGTACAACCAAAAATCCAGACAGATACCCTCATTTTCACAGGAATTTGGTTTTGACAGGAGGCTCAAATGAATCCAACTGAATCTGTCCTTTATAATGCTTCAGCGAACCTTATGAGTCGTGCGGTACGTCTAGATCACAAGTTCGACTTCTGATCAAGTAGCAGTGACCAACCACTTGCGCACCCTGTGTTAGCACTTCATTGTTTAGTCGCAGTCATCTTAGGTCGGATATCTTCCACTTCGCAACGATGACAGCAAAACTCTAGCGTCAACGTGCCGTTAATAAACGCAAAATACTGGCAACGAAGGTTCATACAACACAATTGAATCGAACACATGCTAAGGGAACAGCACGTACTTTGACTAATTCCAAAAGCGAACTGTTCAAAACCTTTCAGATTGTCTATAGATCTGCTTACCTAACCCTACACTAGTAACTAGCCCTGTGACTATCAAGCTCCGGGGTTGCATTGTCCTACGCGTGTGGCATCTGAAATTGTGCGCCACAATTTCTATGGCGACGCACGACAAAACTGCGGTCCAATGTAGATGCGTAAACCATCACGTCCAGAGTGAAAGTTACTTGGTGAGTCAGCTCCTTTGTTTCATGAAAACATCCACAGTGAGAGTCCGTAGGAAAGTTCTGGTATTCCCACGCAGGTGTGAAGGAATTGCTGAGTCTTCGCGAATTGGGCGAACAAATCACTCCAGCTAAACCAACAGACACACTGAAGTGGACACAGTAAATGTTCCTCGTAGGAAAAAATAAGCACTCAGGCCCAAAGTTGTACAAGAAGCCAGAGCGGAAACCATTGAAAGCCAATAGAGAACAAAAAGGCGCTGCAGAAAAGTCAGGAACATTGGAAAGTACATCAAGGCCGGCAGAGAGCAGTAGATCAGACGATCCAGAATAATAGTAAATGGAAGCTGAGCCAAACGAAATGTTGCCTTACAAACTAGTTGAGAGCCAGAAAACCAAACCGTAAGGCAAGAAAAGTGACAACTGGGTTAGTCTCATCAAAGTAAGGAAGCTTTAGAAGTGGGTTTCCACTCAACCAATCAAGTGGTGGCAAGCCACAAAAGAAAGGTGAAATGAACCAATCGGAAGAAATGAACAGAACTACTCATTTGGAGGAAACGAGCGAACCAACCAGATTCAAGGTTATCAGGCCACAAGAATAGTCCAGAAAAATTTCATACCAGCCAATCCGAAGACAGCTAGTAACGTTGCAGACATTAACTACGCCTTAGAAAATCGTTGGAAACAAAGCGATACGACTAAATCTCAAATCTGCCTTCCTATCTCGCTACCAACTCCGTCTGAAGTACATTATTATGCTTTCTTGTCTTATGCGTTCCCTACATTGTGGCAGGCAAAGGCTAACCACTCTGATTACTTTGTACAATATATTTTCATCTACTAGGCCCGTCAAATTCATTGTTCGAATGTGACCATCAGCCTGTGCAATAGTAATAAGCTGGGCGATTTTTTTAGCGAGAAATGAGATGACCTTTCATCATTATCAACTTTAGGAACCTTCTCATTAGACGATTGAACTTCCAGTAGCTAATTGGATGAGTTGTTATGGCATATCTTCAGGCTCACATTCGGGAAGAAATATGTAACTTTGAACATATATGAGTGGAAAGAAACACCAATGATGCCTAAACTAAATGTATATATCACAGTTCTCTTTTTCTGACGCACCATTGAGTTCATTAGTGAGTGCGGCTCACCTGTCACCGTCGCTGAAATCAGTAGCATGAATTAAACTAACTATTCAGTAACCTGTCTGTCACACACTTGGCCTAGTCCCAAAGTCTCTCCAAGATAGTGAATTTCCCAAAATCACACTGGTTCACGCTTGCCATCAGTATCAAAAGTACCAGGTAGAAGTGACTAGTTGCAACTAGGTTGATGGACCGACACAGCTGCATCTAGTCATTAGCAGGTCAGATAAGGAAGCAAGGGTTATCGAGGACAGGAAGAGACTTGCACGAGAAAGGAGTAAGAAGGACGCTTGAGCTCAGATGGTAATCACTTGACTTTACTCACCCGTACATGCGTTTGAGAGTTGAAAACGCAACGGTTGAATTTTGCCAGGCTTGCTGGGATTGCCTGAATTCGATAAGGCAGATTTCCCCGTAGGCTGTATTGTTTTTACCTTGGTGGCTGGCCAAACTCCTTGAGGTGATCTAACGATATCTAGCCCTATGCACTCTGTGTGATGCGTTTCAGTTGGTGGGCAAAGGTAAAAGAGAGGGCCAAACTTTTACTCGACATAGTCCGCTTATTCACATACTTACTGGAGACAACTTAAGGCCTATAAGTACAGGCTGAATTTTCGGGCGTTACGCTATGCCTACGAACAGGCGCAGTGAACAAACTCCTCCACAAAGATGCAGGTCCATCAAAATGGCCTACTTTCACCCAAAGGACGTAATAAGTCATAAAGCCAGACCTAGGTCAAGTACACCCCGATATCTCCGTGACTGCACCATTAGACATGCTAGGATTATTTTACTGTTACGGATATACGGACAACGTATTCTGTGTTGTTGAACAGTCCAAATGAGATGAATTGTTCACTGGAACTCTCTTCCTCTAGTGGAAGTCAGCCTACGTCGAAAAGCCTAGAATGTTTAATCCTCATTGCGAAACACCAGCGGTACACACTTCACCAATCTCTGAGGAGATTAGAACCAGTGAACTTCAGAAATGGAGCTCATATCGCTACCAGACCTCCAGCAGTTTCGTCACAGAGAACCAATTGATAAACTCTCCTATCTCACTGTTCTACGGGCCTGCTCCGGTTCACAGAAATGTCTACCAGAAATCAAAGGTTCACATTTCTGTCTCTGATAAGTGACTAGGTCGTTGCAGATCTGAGACTAAAACGGCCACGACCACGTTTGTTCTCATGGAGGACAGTCAGTCAAAAGTTGAATGTTGGACGTGTGAGTCTACTTGGGAAGATTTCCTTGGAAATTTAGTCCTGTAAGTGAAGCCGCTGGATGTTAAAAATCCGAAAAGCACTGTACAGCTGTTTCAGTGGTGTTGGAAATCATCAGCACTCAGGCGTTACCCTGTCAAGACATTTTCTCCGAAACATGACCAATAGGCGGGAGTATCTAATTCCCTGAGGTCGTCGAGCGAACCTCCCATCTACTTCCTTTGGAAACAATACGAATTTCTTTTCTTCTTCCACAGCTTACTCTCAAACCTAACATTGGGCACCGTGGCCACCTCATCCAATTTCACTTGCCATGAATTAATGGTGTGACAAGCAAAGACACAAGTACTATTCAGATTGAAACCGGTGTCTGTAAGTACACGATGTTTTGAGAAAAATAGGTTCTGACAATTGAATGGAACACGACGAATGGATGCGTAAAAACGGTCGCCTCAAGATATCACCATATGAATATAGCTATCTAAGTTCGTTGGTTAGGCAAGGCGGAGGCAGTATTCTCATGTGAAGATTAAGATAACACAAGGAGAGTTTACCTAATCTAATAGTGACTGTTCCCACCTTTGGAACGCGTTTTAAAGAATGAAGTAGGAACGATCCGGCTGTCTTCACCGAGCTGTTCGTACCAATTAGATGAATTGAAATAAAGTGGGTTGACTTTGCGGGTCCACGTGCGGGATGACGGACGCTTTCAGTTTCTGAGACAGTTATCGAATAGTGCACTTGGACCATTTTCACAAACAAGAATAGATGATTAAAGTCGTGAATTGGTGCCTTAACTCTGATTTCGGTATTGAGCTGAATATTATCCGTAATTCTTATGAAACACACACACAAGGTTTCAAATAAGCCGGTCCTTAGCCAGTATTCTTCGGAGGATATTGTACCCATAAAATAGTTTGCATTGTATAGGCGTAGCACACTACTCAGAAAGTCACTGAAAACATTCAATTAAAAGAACGTCATAAACGAGGGGTTCAGCTGGGATTCAGGTAAGTCTCACGTGCAAACCGAATTGCTTTGCATATGAGTGTCGAATCACCTCCAACATTTTTGGCTGTAGTAGTGCAATTTCTACGAGTTCGCAAAAGTTCACATGTTTTCAGTGACCCAATGAGCTTAAGTAGTGACATTGCAAATTTAAGGATCATGGGATCGCAGAAGACGGAATGGTGAAAATCTATAAGGATAGTTTCAGTCAGTATTCCACTTACTGATGCTTGCAGCTGCTATCGCTATGCTATCCTCCCACAAATGCCTTAAGAGTGAGCTGTCTGTTGATGTTTTTATTTCGCCCTACACAAGTCAAGCTGTGACAAAACGCCGCCCAATCAACTGCACAAAAGGCAATCCTAAACTATGGTTCTCATCAAATGGGAATTAGCATAACAGACGATGCCATACTGTAGTTTGTGCTACTGTGCTCAGAATGGTAGATTAACGGCCATTTATCACTTTTTGGTGAGCGACTCTCATACAACCCGAAAGCGGCTGAACTATTGATTACGGGGTTGTCCAGGCCTACACAAGAGGAATCGGAAGGCCAGAAACTCTTGCTCTAACGAGAATCCACTGCATACACATTGAGAATGAACTTGAGATTAATCAGATTCTCATTAGGCAAGTTTCGTATTAATGACTGGTACCGTCTGTTCATTATCAGGTCATACCCATTAGGACTGCCACGACAACAATGTTTTTTTTCACTCAGTAGTTACACGTCCATCCGGCTAACAAGCTTCATTCCGTTCAACTAATTAGCTCACAAATTGTAAACATATTTTCCACGTGCCGCAACACTTATTGAAACTTCGATAGTACTTCATTTGCAAGACTGTTCAACGAAGAAGTAGATTCAGATGGTGATTCGGTTTGCGAGCAAATTTTTACGCATCACATAAATCAGCAATCGCGTTTCGGTAGGACCGACGGTAACCAAAACTTGCAAACTCCAAGCTTACGGAGTGGTCACATCCGTCAGAAATACTGTTTGCATCCATGTTTTCCAAAACCAGAGCAAGTTGGCCATTTGAAACTGCCACTCTCCCGTTGGGAATGGTGGTAAGATACTGGTCAGTGCACACCAATTCACTGTTCAGCTGTTCACATTCAAGTGGGACCCGACCCGAGGAACCAACCAGATAGCCTTAACGGTATTTCGCATCTTATATTGTTGCAAATCGGGCAATAGTCCTTTGGAAAAAAATCATCATTATTGCTTCTGAAATAGTCACATTTTCGTCCTAATATCACATTGGTTGGGTGCCAAGCTACTAAATTCAATTGGCCACCATTCAAGCAAGACGGTACATAACCAGCGGACCAAAGCAGAAGCGTGTTGCAAGTTGAATGATGCGCATTTTGTTCTGGGGAACAAAACGAACGGGTGAATCTGATGGCAGCTATTTTGATATCGGTTATAAAAGCAGTCGTGTGTACCAAAGATCCGCGCAGCTTGGTTAGCAACAGATCGATAGTTTTTGCCTAGACGTAACACACTACTCATAACGTTGCCCTTCGACCAAAGGCATATCTCAACCGAGAACCGCTTTAGATATCACTGTAGCGGTTGTCTGAGTGGATACGTTGCTATGACCTCGCTCCTCGGCGTGAAGAGATTAGGTGATTGCATCATTGCGGCTTCCTACTGTGAGCCTTCCGAGCAGTCCGCATACCGATTGGCTGCGCTCTGCCAGGGAAATGTGAAGTTCTACAACCCGTGAGAAGCTCATTTCCCAACTTGAATCTGTGATGTGTTTTGTCTGTGTTTGGGCTCAAAGATTTGCTTCACTTGCGTCGAGGAAATAGCAAGTCGGCATGAAACGCCAGCTCGGATGTTGATTGCTTTTGGAATAGGTGAAAACGCAAAATCCTAAATATGACGTAAAGCCAAGTAGACCTCTAGTCCACGTAACTTCCAATCGTATTTAGGAGAGTAAAAACGAATATCGGCATCTCTCGGTTTGATAATGACGGATTAATTACGTTTCAAAAAAGAAAAGTTCATGCATTTTCTTGATGGAATACATTGCTCATAAGTCCCCTGGAAACTATCCACGTGATTTTCATAACGGACAAAGTAACACCGTGATTGATCGTTGGCTTGTTCGCTGAGCTGAGCAATTTAATTGCAAACGTTTCACCACCAATCGGTGATGCGTAGCGCTACGCACCACTACGCTCCCCAATAACGCACTAATGATGTCACCTCGACTGGTGATGAAACGTTTGCAATCAAATTGCCCAGCTCAGCGAACAAGCCAACGCCCATCTATGCTACCACACCGACCGTGATTCCTTGGATGTCCTAATACACGGAATGATGACTGGCATCTGGATCCGGTTCTCTAGGAAACATACGGTAGGGCTTGGATTTGGACTCAACTGAGGAATTCGAAAACCGAGCAGTGTCAACAAAAAACCTGGACAGATAATCCAAACAAACACCGGACTGACCACTTTGATGTTTTTGATAAAATCTCGTGCAATCTCAGTTTCGAATTCCTGGATCTCTTGGAGAAAAGTAGACGCTGAATCACGCATGATAAGAATGATGCGATCATCCACGAGAAGCCCATCAGTCTAGATGACCTCGGTCGCATTCGAATTCGGGATGCAACTCAGATAATCTTGGTGTAACGGAGGGGTAGCATATTTTCAGAGAAGACGAACAATCACACTTAGAAACCCGTAAGCTACTACGTTATCGCTAACATCTAAAATCAACCGGGCGTAGAACAACAGGAAGAGTCAGGGACATGGTCTAATAGACCACCCGCCATTACTGTGGTGCCGTCATTAGAAAAAATCTTATCTACCAATCTACCCATCTAATCGAAACTAATCTCTCTTTTGCAAAAACCCGAGCGGGGTCTCTTACGATTATTTGGCATGACGATCGGCTCCGTCACGTTCTTCCTAATTCGACAAATCACTTATGAACAAAGTAACCTTCGTTGTAGGCCTAAAACATGTATGGAACTAAATGTGAACCTTGAAGGAGCTCAACAAGAAAGTTGCTCATTTTCTGCACTTCAATTACTTGTCTTTGAAAAAACCCGGAATTAAGTTGTATCGATAGCGATTAGCGCCACTTTGTGATTCCACATTCAGCAGGGACAGCATGGGAACTCAAAGGATTTTCCTACTTCTTGGTCCGAACGCTAGTGAGCCTGATAAAAGGCTATGCAATGTTAACTTTCGTAGTGCACTACTCATAAGGTTGCTGAAAATTCGTCGACAGCCAACGACCGCTTTCGCCCTTCTTGGGGCTCATCAGGTAGGCGCAGTTCCCGATTTTCCGTCAACCTTATGATCTACTTGAACCCAAATTGCACGAAATTAGCGGGAATGCACTCAAACAGATTTTGTTCTAATGTTCTACTTGAAACCAAATTGCACGATTCATCTGGAACCCAGCTAAATATCTTGTTTGTGACGTAAATTGCGGGGAAAAAAACAGTTGATAACTTACACATCTACAGACGATAAACTAGCGAATTTCCTCATCGAACACCCTATCCACCTGTAGAGTGGGATGGAAAAAACATCATCCCGAGAAACTGAATTAGACTATAAAGTGAGCAATGTATTGAGTAGGCAGACCCACACGCTCAGAAATACCCGGAGCTGCTTAGGACAGCGATGACTGATATGGGGCTACCAAACTTCAACTGATTCGCTCCGTTTCGGGGGCCTAATCTTAAGGTTGATATTAGGATACGAGCTGAATTCACCCCAACCGTATTTCCGAAATTGCAAGCACTTGTTCGTTCAAAATGGCAATCACCTTGTGACGATGAACGACCAAAGTTAATTTGAGAAAGGTGCTCGAGTATGTCAGTGAATACAGTTTTTTTGATTGGCAGAGCTAACATCAACCATCAGAGGATGAATCGAGAAAATAGGACAGCCAAAAGCCCCAATCTCTATTCTTTAAGATAATGGCATTAAGTGCGGACACGTGTTCCCAGGTAGAAGAAAAAACCAAACGGCTCCGAAAGCTCAAGTGACTTGGATACACAATTAGGACCAGAGCTGCATGAGAAAGAACCAGTCACATGAGTGGCAGTACAAAGTAAATCGCAGGTAAAACCCTCATCATCAGGCAATTACAGCCAACATGATCAGTAATTCGCATCGTTCCACTCGATCATTCGACAACACGGCCAGGTTCATACACCAGAGTGGACCGAAAGCCTCGCAAACTATCAATTGCAACACAGTCCGTGGCTGGGGGACATAGTTCCGAAGTGTCATCCATCAAAGAACAAGTATGCATGAAAGTCAAACCGGCGTCGTTGTCAAAACCACAAGCGGTGACAGCGGCTGCTACATCAACCTCATCCTGACTATTTTGCTCGTCTTGTTGAAGTTGTTCGGTGACTTTGACATGTCGAATATGGAGGTCATAAGATTTTTGCGGAAATACGTGACCTAAATCGGGTTTGGCGGACGCCTCGACCTGAAAGAGAAGTAAATCGTGAAGGGAAAAAATTCAGGTATCCACGTGCAGTTTGAATCGAGTTTTAGTCAACCTATAGCTGAAGTTAGCCGGTACCAGAGAACCTATGAAAAAAAAACACGTACGGCTGTTGCATCCTTGTTTGTGATCCTCAACGGCGCGAATCTCAAGTGGAGTACCCAACCTAGCAGACAGGAGTTTAACATTACCTTTCAGTTACCTGTGACTGTAATTGACATTCACTCCGACTGTATGTGGCAACATTCAACCTTCTATCAAAAAGTTCACGCGACGCCGTCTGGTAGTGACTGATCCATTGACCAATTACTCATCATATAGCGGGCACAGGAATCCACTAGGGTGTTTTGCGTTTGGAGGAAACTAATCGAAATTCGAAGGTCTGAGATAATCCGGAGGTTAGAACTCGAATCTGCGGACCGAAGGTTTCGTAATTTGAAACTAAGTCTGGCTAGTGGACTGCTTCAGTCTAGGCTTGAGCAATCTGGCAATAGTTCAAGCCCTTATGCTTATGCGACAGCTGACCGACCACCATTTTATTACTGTCCATGGTTAATGAATCTGTCAGGTAACAGGTTTGGCCTCAAACCTTAAGCGCTTAGTTCATGGTGACCTCTTGCAAAGGTAACCTCACTAGTGACGAAGTGGGCGAGTAGAGTAACTTACATTGAACTAAGTATCAAGTACGATAGCAAAATAGACAGTAATAGGGCATCGTGTTTATTTGGGGTAAAAATAAAGCTCCGCGCACAAACCGATGATCAATCAGTATGAATTTCAATGCAGCGCCATAAAATGCATTCCCAAAAACCAGTTCATTTTCACTTGGTGTAAGCAAATTGAATGGGCAGCTGAGACACACCAAACAAGACAACCTGTAATCCTAAATGGGATAGGAATAAACCACCATCAAATAACTCTATTTATACTGTTTCCTTCCAACTGGAAACGTCTGCCGGTTTTATTGCTTTCTGGGAGTATATGCTATGTGCCAAACGAACCTAATCTGCGGTGTCTATCAGAGGTGGTGTTTCACACAGCAGCCAAACAATACAATAAATACTCGTACTGTGTCGCAGGATAAGCTCCTAACTAGCGTCCAAATTCATGTGCAAGCGTTTTCGTCCATAATACCTGAATTCTCCCTGGCTCTTTCGTCTAAAATGTTTCGTAGGCACCGGCGGGTCAACCAAGTTGGGCACCAACCAAAGCAGTGTGTCAAAGGGAACATCGCCCACGCACTGGGTCAACTGATAGTGATATAGCTAAATCTTAATGACGTTAGAAACACACAGCTTGCAAGCGTCCTATGAGGATCATACTTCAAACAACTGCAGCTGTCACAGTCATCTTACACACGTATTCGACCGGGGAGCCGAAAGCGCTTCCTTATACGCTTGCGATACAAGTGTTGAATACACACACAATTTCCGCCAGCTAAACTAATGGTTACATTGCGATCATAAATCCTGAAAACCGATATTCTGCCAGAGAAACGCGTATCCAGAATGCTCACGTGATCAGGGGTATTGTCACATACCTCTACAGAGATTCACTGAGGATATGATCTGTACTCGACCTGCCCAGAAGATTTTGGGCTCCAGGTCAATGGACACTGATTGGTTATTCACCCCTGCCCCGCACCAGCAGCAGGCGTCTAGTTCGTTCTGCCCTTCACCTGATGTTTTTTCGGATAGCCCCAGACAAATCATAGTTGTGCTGTGATGGAAACAACAACATGAACTTACGGGACACTTTTGGATCTTTTCAAACCCCAACTACTCTTGGGACATTGAAATCGCAAGTCTGACTACACGAAAAACTTTGCAATTGGACTCGAAACGCAGGCCTACCGATTACCGGACAGTAATCAGGGTGGAAACGTACTTGAACCAACAGGACTCGCCGATTGCACGGTTTCAGATATTCCGTCACAAAAAATTCGAACAAACTTTTTTTCGTGACCGTCTTTAGCACTTTCACCTATGGAATAATAAAAAAAGATATTAGCCGATTCGAAATGGGATATCTCAAGAGCATCGTTCGAAAGAAAACTGAAAAGAAGCCAAAACGTATGCTGCAACAAAACATCACAGTGAAATTCCAAGATCATCACCATTGTGACCTTATAGTCAGTTTGAGCGCGTTTTCGATCAGCTGACTGCGTAGGTGGCAACTTGGTGCCAACCCAAAACAGCCACGAACCTAAACAGACCCCAGCGCCGTCAGTTGTCGGTGGCGAGGGTCGATCATCGCCTGACGCTCTTACTGGAACACCAGCGTGGACTGCGATCAGGTATTTGTATACTGCTGCATTTTATTGAACAATTCAGGTCTACACAAGACGCACACACTTCGCTTAGCCACTGAGAAGCTAGAGGACCCAGAAATCAAACGAAATTATCAGAACCATGTCGCCGAACACTTGCGGGCTACCCACAATCTTGGTGTTCCTTGACTTTGACGGTGCGTTCAATTCTGTCGATCAGTCAGTGTTGTTAACCACACTTGTTCAACAGGGTATGCCCCAGAGGTTTGTGGAGATAACCCGATCCCTATTTTCACACACATCTGATCGAGTGAGACTATGATGAGATCCCCAAAAGATGCCCTAGAAAAAGCGGTGTCCGACAAGAATATCTGCTCTTTCCATTCGTGTTCAACTTTAACATTGATGAGATAATGAATCGAACGCTGGAAGGTCTCCAAAACTCAGATGTTCAAATTGTTCCTGGCGAAAACCTTGCAGACGATATTGCCCGCGTCTTTGAAGACAGAGGCGAAGCGTAAGTCTTCGTGAGTAGACTGACCACCGCCTTACACCTTCAAAGAGCAAAGTCATTTGCAAAACGTGCAGTATCCGGACACACCTCCTACAATCAAAAAGAATCACTGGAGATTGTGGAAAAATTCACACATCTCGTTGGTTGTATTAACTCTGACGAAAGTGTGACTGATGAAGTCAGTGGAAGGATCTCAAACGGCCCGAATGACATTTGCTAATATGCGTCACTTGTGGCGTCAAGAAGACATCACTAGATTCTAAGGGTCGCGTGTATCAGGCTACATTAAGGACTGTATTGTTGTATGGGTGCGAGACAGCCTCTGAGGACGGATGATGTGAGGCGTCTTCAGGTTTTCGACCACTGATGCCTCAGAAGCGTGGCTGGTTTTGGACGGTATCAGCGTGTTAGTAACGAGGTGATTAGAAAACGGGTATTTGGATGTGCGGTAGGTACTTCATTCGGGAAGAACATTCAGCACCAGCGAATACGACCGCTCGGCCATGTGCTACGCATGCCGAAACACTACCTACCGAGACCAGTGTTGTTCTCCGTGACTCCTCACAATGGCGCAAACCACGAGACAGACAACGCATGACTCGACAGAAGGGCATGAAAGAGACTAAGAGTTTGGCTGTTGTTGGTGTTTCAGGCTTTCCAAGATGGGGTCCCATGACCCCATCTGTTCCAAGAACTGGCAGCTGATCGATTTCAGCGGCTTCGGGCTTTTCAGTTTCTTCCCAGATTACATGATGAGCATCTCGTCCCATGACCCCATCTGTTCCAAGAACTGGCAGCTGATCGATTTCAGCGGCGTTCGTGCTATCAGTTTCTTCCCAGATTACATGATTGAGCATCTCAGAAGGCTCGATATAGACCAGTATTATGTTCCTCTCCTCTCACTTTTTCTCTTCTATTTATTCTATGGCTTTAAATATAGTTAGACGAACCTTATGGTTGTACGGCAGTGAAGAATCAGTGTCAACATTGATGTTGCTGTCTCTGAAGATGACGATGGATGGATGGTGCGAACAGACCAAGCAAACTAACAATAAACGATGCGCTAAGGAGACACTAAACATACGCTAGCCTCTCGTCGATTGAACATGCATTCTCCGATCAGTATTTCAGCCCAGTTCCGTTCCGCTTCAGTGAGCATGTTTGGATCCTCCAGTTGAGCTATGGTGATGAGAGAGGCAACCTGAAAACAAGGGAACAAAATTTAGCAGGCTACTGAAACGATGTAAGTAGCCTGATGAGAACAAAGAACAGACCAGGGCTTAGAGATTGGGTCAGGCGCAGTCGATGGCCTCAAGTGGTCTTTTTGGACCAATTTTTTTCAGAAAACGATCGGAAAAGTAAGCGGCGTACCAGACAACTGTTAGCTACAATCGTAAGACCCTCCAACAAACAGCTGTCGGCACCGGTCTTTGGAATTTCTGCACCTGCTTTCACAACAATGAAGAAGCAGTGAAGCCTTCGTTTTAATGATTTTGACTCATCCTCAGATCTCAACGTTCAAGCCATAAAAACTGATAGCAAGACACATGGTTGAGGATGGTCACAAGCCTGACACGGCTTGTTTATGTCGTTTCGTCAAAAGCTCAGCATTTTATCTGTCCCCCACAGGAGTCGACAAGTCATCCGTGCACGGCTGCATATTGGCAACTGCGGTTGGCGTGTCGCACGTGACATCAAGTCAGGATGCATCGAAATAAAGTGTTCCAGCAATCGCAGGACTCCAATACAAAAATTCCACTAGTATTCAGAATGTAACACAGTTCTCCAGCCAGTCGATTACACGCAGAATCCACTATGTTCAACTTCTGTGCCTGATGATTCTCACCATCAGTACATTCCGAAACATTGGAGAGAACGTAAACCAAGGCGTATACTTTATTTTGGCCTCAAATAGTCAATCATCAACATTTTCTTCTTTACTGCTATCTACAGGTAAGTTGCAGTCATTCAATCTTTCAACTTGTCAGACCGACGATGGTGCGGCATGAGACAATCCGCGACTGATAACAAGCTGGATACTGACACAAGCGAGGAGAGTACAGTGCGTATGCCACAGGTCAACAGTCAACTACTCGCACTTACGCAGAGGTGTTATTGTTGTTTTCTCCAAGAGCATTGTGCGATTATGATTTTGGGACTGCCCTTTTTTTCGCACTCTCTCGGAGTTACAGATCAACTAGACGGTATGACAGCGATTAGACAAAGTCTGTATCGTCGGTGTGACCCCAGCTTCAGGGTCAGACACCGCGTGAAAGCACGTATATGGCAAGAAAATCCATCAGATTGGTAAAGTAAGACAGATTAATGAGAAAAATAGATGTTAAATCACTACATGAATCAACGGGTGTGTCAAACAATGAACCAGAAGGCGCCCCAAGTGTTCTGATATCGTCCATAAGCGTAAACCACAAACCAGGCAACGGTAATGGCTGTTAGGAAATACCAACTTGATCACTTATGGCAGGATCATGTTTCCACGCCTTGTTTAAATAAAACAGCGTGCGTGGTACAGTGCACACGGAACGGTGTTCAGTACTATTACATGAACAATTATTGCCAGATAGATCATTTCGATCGCCAGGCTTGGCAAGTGGAGTCAAGTAATAGAATTGCGGAGGTTCACTTGCAACATTCGAAGGCTGTATGAGAACAAACAAAAGAACTCGCACGGCACTGACGCATACGAAAAACCAACACCACATACTGCGGTCTGAAAAGTCTCCTCTTCGATGCCGGCTAAAATTCGAGGTACAATATGATACCAGAATGCTGAGAGACGCCCAGCAACGTGACTCGCCGTGAAGTGGTTAGCTTGACTGCAGGCCACAACTGACGCGCCGGCGTGAAGATTTCCACCAGGTGTGGATCGCCAAGCTCGAAGATACACTTGATAGCCAAGAGTTTCTTTGGTTCTCAGGTAGTCAAAAGCCGGCTCTGAAAGTATGTACTGTGGGTGGACAAAAGAAGGAAGCAAGAAGAAACTTGTTAGAAGAGAGATTGAATTCGAACCAGTAGTAGTAAGCGTCCAGCCGTTAGGTGCCTAGCTGCGGAATTTTGAGGGCTGAGGTAATGCCAAGTTGCCCAAACCTAGACTTAAGCAGTTGAGATGCAGAGGTTGGGTTAGGACCACGGACCTTCCGATCACGAAGTTCACGCCTAACCCACTAACCTGACTCGATGTCGGAATTTGCGCTGTATGAGGAATTAAAGAGCGAGCTACTCACACTCACAATTCGTCGTTCGCTTCCTGAATCGAACGCATCAATGTTTGGAAAAGCTAACATGTTCCTACGAGTGCTATCGTCACCTGACCGGGAATATCAGCTGCGTTATTACCTACTTGAGTAGTATAGATTCAATAAACCGGGAGTAGTTTCATTGCCCGAAGCCTTGGTGGAGGTGGTCCAGTGAGGTATTATCCACATTCATAACAAAACGCCTACCACCATCGTTAATTCATTGAAGAACTATGCAATGACTTCCCCAAACAAAGGAGCCTCCACACAACGAAAAGATTTCATTCAGTTGCATGTTTCGCATTGAATCCTATCAATGAGGGTAGTGGAAAATTTACAGACAAAGTAGTTTTAGCTGCAAGTTAAGAACAAAGAATGCTAAACTGTACTAGACAGTAAACTGAATTCAACCGACACAGTCTGGCTTTTTTCGCCAGTAACCGGGATCCATCCACTAGTATTCAGAATGTAACACAGTTCTCCAGCCAGTCGATTACACGCAGAATCCACTATGTTCAACTTCTGTGCCTGATGATTCTCACCATCAGTACATTCCGAAACATTGGAGAGAACGTAAACCAAGGCGTATACTTTATTTTGGCCTCAAATAGTCAATCATCAACATTTTCTTCTTTACTGCTATCTACAGGTAAGTTGCAGTCATTCAATCTTTCAACTTGTCAGACCGACGATGGTGCGGCATGAGACAATCCGCGACTGATAACAAGCTGGATACTGACACAAGCGAGGAGAGTACAGTGCGTATGCCACAGGTCAACAGTCAACTACTCGCACTTACGCAGAGGTGTTATTGTTGTTTTCTCCGAGAGCATTGTGCGATTATGATTTTGGGACTGCCCTTTTTTTCGCACTCTCTCGGAGTTACAGATCAACTAGACGGTATGACAGCGGTGTGACCCCAGCTTCAGGGTCAGACACCGCGTGAAAGCACGTATATGGCAAGAAAATCCATCAGATTGGTAAAGTAAGACAGATTAATGAGAAAAATAGATGTTAAATCACTACATGAATCAACGGGTGTGTCAAACAATGAACCAGAAGGCGCCCCAAGTGTTCTGATATCGTCCATAAGCGTAAACCACAAACCAGGCAACGGTAATGGCTGTTAGGAAATACCAACTTGATCACTTATGGCAGGATCATGTTTCCACGCCTTGTTTAAATAAAACAGCGTGCGTGGTACAGTGCACACGGAACGGTGTTCAGTACTATTACATGAACAATTATTGCCAGATAGATCATTTCGATCGCCAGGCTTGGCAAGTGGAGTCAAGTAATAGAATTGCGGAGGTTCACTTGCAACATTCGAAGGCTGTATGAGAACAAACAAAAGAACTCGCACGGCACTGACGCATACGAAAAACCAACACCACATACTGCGGTCTGAAAAGTCTCCTCTTCGATGCCGGCTAAAATTCGAGGTACAATGTGATACCAGAATGCTGAGAGACGCCCAGCAACGTGACTCGCCGTGAAGTGGTTAGCTTGACTGCAGGCCACAACTGACGCGCCGGCGTGAAGATTTCCACCAGGTGTGGATCGCCAAGCTCGAAGATACACTTGATAGCCAAGAGTTTCTTTGGTTCTCAGGTAGTCAAAAGCCGGCTCTGAAAGTATGTACTGTGGGTGGACAAAAGAAGGAAGCAAGAAGAAACTTGTTAGAAGAGAGATTGAATTCGAACCAGTAGTAGTAAGCGTCCAGCCGTTAGGTGCCTAGCTGCGGAATTTTGAGGGCTGAGGTAATGCCAAGTTGCCCAAACCTAGACTTAAGCAGTTGAGATGCAGAGGTTGGGTTAGGACCACGGACCTTCCGATCACGAAGTTCACGCCTAACCCACTAACCTGACTCGATGTCGGAATTTGCGCTGTATGAGGAATTAAAGAGCGAGCTACTCACACTCACAATTCGTCGTTCGCTTCCTGAATCGAACGCATCAATGTTTGGAAAAGCTAACATGTTCCTACGAGTGCTATCGTCACCTGACCGGGAATATCAGCTGCGTTATTACCTACTTGAGTAGTATAGATTCAATAAACCGGGAGTAGTTTCATTGCCCGAAGCCTTGGTGGAGGTGGTCCAGTGAGGTATTATCCACATTCATAACAAAACGCCTACCACCATCGTTAATTCATTGAAGAACTATGCAATGACTTCCCCAAACAAAGGAGCCTCCACACAACGAAAAGATTTCATTCAGTTGCATGTTTCGCATTGAAAGTAGTTTTAGCTGCAAGTTAAGAACAAAGAATGCTAAACTGTACTAGACAGTAAACTGAATTCAACCGACACAGTCTGGCTTTTTTCGCCAGTAACCGGGATCCAGCAAGCACACCAGGGATAAACACTTTCTCATTGTATATTTTAGACTGTGCACAAATAAATGTTCTCAATTGTACCCGAAATATGAATTCGAGAAGGCGTGTAAAAATATTACATCGTATAGTAAGATATCCGGGTGGAAAACCAGAACTGGTTTTTTCTAGTTTTATCCATAATAATTTAGTTGGCCTCATCAAACTCCAGGTGTTAGGAAGGCCCCACCCAACCTCATCATCTCGACTGATCCAGTCTAGGCTTGGGGAACCTGGCAGTATCTGAGTCCTCATGTTTCCTTTGGGTGGCATGGTAGCTAAGCACCGAATGGCTGTTACAGCTGAATGATTAAACTATCCACTCAGGGTGCCATTGTTTGAACTTACGACAAGTGCCTGCGTTACAGACAGATACGAATGAACTATACGCAGCCCTTATCAACGTCAAAATACACTTATTCTGTTGAATCCATGCCGTAAACTTGAATTCTTCGCTACAATCATACACACGTAAGGCAACGCAAAATATACACACATATTCAGTGTAATGGCAAGCTACAAAGCAACTTAATTTTGTATTAATCTGATTGATTTGGAACACCCATCATTTGGTATTATGATAACAATGGCACTGACGACCCGTCACCCATTCCAAGTCCTAGTTAACACGATAAGTCTTTCTTCAGTTTGCTGCTGTCTTCAAACAGCCTCGATGTCGATTACTGTTCCTAGACTAGCTCTCCAGGTGTTTTATCAAAAGCTCAAGCTAAATCCAGAGGAATGATTGGACGAAATCCGCCAAGGTATGAGAATCTCATCAGTCACGAAGCGGCCTGGTGCAGCACATTCAGTTGCCTTAGAACATCACAAACGAGAGATTCAGCTGGGTTCCAGGTGAGTCTCCCGAGAAAAAACAAATTAGTTTGCAAATGAGTATATATTCGCGAATTTCGTGCAATTTAGTTTCAAGTAGAACATAAGGTTGACGGAAACTCGGGGACTACGCCCACCTGATGAGCCCCAAAAAGGGCGAAATCGGTCGTGGGCCGTCGATGGATTTTCAGCAACCTTAAGAGTAGTACATTACGAAGAATCTCATGAGCGTTCGGTAACAAGGACGCACGGTACTCCATCGTGTAGCAGTCAATGAACAATTAAAACGTATGAGAGACGGATGCATTGTGGTGAGCGTTAGTGACCTTCTATCCACGCTGGTGTTTTAACTTATTCAACCATGATTTTTTGTTGAAGCTGAATCACAGAACTAGCGGGTAGCATAGGATCCTGCTCCGAATGTCTGCTAATCGGTATTGATGAAACGACACACATTCGAATATAGATTTTAAATGCAGCCGAAAGACTACGAATCGACGAAAACGTACTGAACATCATTGGTATTGGTAAAACTATTTCCCACAAGGAACCGCTCGATCGGATAGATAGTAAGATGACCGTTCAGCTGTAACACCCTTCTGGTGGCTAGCTGCCATGCCACCCGAAGTAAGCGCGAGGGTGAGGATACTTCCAGCTTACCCAAGCCTAGACGGGGGAAGTCGAGAGGCAGAGGGTAGGTTCGAACCACAGACCTTCCGGTCAGTAAATCCGCGCTCTAACCACTGAACCACCTCGCCTGGAAACTAAGCTGGTGCTTGATATGTATGGTTGTTCAAACACGATTGATATTGTCTGAGTAAAGCCAAAGTACGGACCTGCTCACGGCGATGTCCAGGGTTCAACCGAACACCAAACGAGGGCACTATTCCTGACTTGGATCTACCAAATAACGTCAGCCAAATGACAACACACAGTAAGTCATCTCCAGCACGGTGCTACGCTATTGACAACACACCACATTCTTAAAAAGAAACTGTTAAGATTTCGCGCCAGTTGTATAGCTGGACATCTGCAGCTTCAACCTTGTTCAGTTTCGTGTAGTTGCATTGTTTTAGTGGCCGATACTTACAGCCAATCAACAGAGGAAAGGGAAATGTTTTGGGTCCCAAGTTAGCGGAATGAAGACAACAATGGTAAAGGCATTTTCGAAGTGTCGTGCGCTGTACGCCTGAACAGGAGAAGGGTATGTGTACCCGAGTAAAACCGACAAACCACAGCAATAGATGTCTTAAAGTAAATGAGAGTGTCCGCACTTTGTGCGATTTGGAGAACCAAACAGAATACGATCAATAAGACTCGGAAACAATCCCACAATTAGGCAGACAAATGTCGATACATCACGATTGCTCCTGACGCGGACCGAACCTCTTTTAGAGAAATTCATCGACCCGAGAGAGGGAACGGCCCAGGGGAGAGCACTGCAAAAGACGTTAACCACAGTGTGCCACGGCAAAGGATTAGTCGAGCAGTGCATCACCTCAACATGGCTGAACACGAATACATGCAACGGTGAAAACAAAAATTGCTGGAAAGAAACTTACACACAGTAGCTTGTTATATACAGTACGCCGTAGGTCCGTCTTGCCCAGCAAGTGCACTTGGGCTATACACATGTTGACGTCTGCCGGATTGCAGTTCGACACTCGTACTCTATACGTTCCCGGCTCGTATGAAGCAACATCTGTCTGGTAGGTAAGATGGAAAGGGTCGTATAGGAAGGAAATTATAAGAAGGGGACAAGTGACTGTGAAGAAGCTTGCTCACTGATGTTTACAAACACCTTTTTGTTGTTATCTGATGATCAACTCATCACTTTTGCTGACGGACAGTGTGTGGTCCGGACGTCAGCGCTGACACTATAGAACGTGTTTCAACGTGTTTTTCCGCACGGCAGTGAGGCATGAGTGTTCAACACTGTGGTTATGCTGTCGATGATAATGATGTGTCTTGAGACCACAAGAAGGATAACATGTTTCAAGAAAACTGGTTGTCTTCAGAAGTACCCTAATCTGTGTTCCTGATTAACCCTTACCAAGGGGAGGCGCACTGTACGAGGGCCTAACAAGAGCTAAATATGTATACCAGCCAAAGACAAGTCCAGACGCTGGAATTTACAACCATCCCATGTTCATAATCGCGCAACCAGTCTACGTAGAAGAGGCCCGTCAATATGACAGCAAAACGTTGGACGACAGAAAGCAAAATAGCAACAGGTAGGTTATAAATTCACAACACAAAGGTATATGAACAGGGCCGATCTGAAATGATGTGAGAATGATTTATGCAAGAGGTTCGTTAGCCGGTCTGTCGCGCGACACGAATTGATCATTCCGAACTATGTCAGCTTGCTTATGCGCAATATTTCTCAAATCGAAGAGTTTTAGAAGAAATTCGATTGCTAGGGTACGGTTGTACCAGCCGTTGTAATGGAAACAAGGTCCTGATTACAAGTTTCAACACACGAACGACCCTATCACCAGATATATGACCAGAAAAACACTGGGGGAATCCACAAGTTTTCCAACAAATTATTTATTGACATGGATAGAGACCGCCATTTCGCACGAATACTAAATGGTTACCGAACGAGCTAATGTGCGGGCGAATTCTTTCCTCACCTTGATATAAGTTTGACCCATCATTTAAGTGGAATAGAGGCTGTCGCAAGTTTCCAGCGCGTGACATTTCCAAAATGAGTAGACCTATTATGTTCCAGCCGGAAAACCCCAGTAAAGTAGCAACCGTATTTCGATCTCAATATCTCGGGTATTTTGACGTAATAAGGCCGTCCAGCTGTAGCACTCTTCTGGTGCCTAGCTGCCACGCCACCCGCAGGAAGCACGAGGGCTGGGATACTGCCAGATCGCCCAAGCCTAGAGAAGGGAAGTCGAGAGGTAGAGGTCGAGTTCGAACCACGGACCTTCCGGTCAGTAAATTCGCGCTCTAACCACTTGGTCCATCTCACCCCTTTGACATAGTAAGTCGATATAAATAAGTCGAGAACCCCTATTTTCGAAAAAGGAAAAATTCACAGAGTTATTGGCATTCCTATGAGTAACTGCCGTGAGAGTTGATTAGAACCAAATCGCAGGATGCGAACTGGGTAAATGAATAAATAAATCAATAAACAGACTTCACAGGCAGAATTTTGACCCATCACCTGACTAAATTGAATATGTGGATCACGGCTGAATGGTTTAGAATATGACCGAAACAATGGAGTCCTGACAGAGTAATCCATAAAGTGGATGTATAATTCACATGATTCTAGTTTGGGGGACCTTGCTGCACAGAAGCTTGGCAAGCAAAGGACAAACTCAACTACTAAATATTCTGGCTAAACGCAAAGAAATTCTGGAAGTAGAGCCAGAGGAGATCTTTGAGCAAGCTCTCAATAAGCGTTTCTGGTGGAATGTAATTGAACCCCTGAAAAATTATACTCATTACTAGGTCAGTAATGAAAATAAGTGCGTTACGTCGCCAGGCCCTCTGGAACAAATACACCGAACTGTTCTCCGATCAGAAGCGAGGGAGAGGGAAAACGATAAAACTTACAAATTTCCGACTGGGTAAAGGAGTACATCCGATTTTGCGGGTGGTGTACTCGAAAAACTCGATAGCATCCTGCAGAACAAGCAAACAAAACAATTCCAGGAAGTGGAGCGAAAAACAATGCTAAGTATGCAGCAAACATGATAGAGAGGGATATTCATACAGGTCATTAGCCTCAAGTAAAGGAATCGGTTTAGTCTGAGAAAGCTCGAAATGATGCTGTGATTGATTAACGGCAGAAAGGAATTCTGTAATGTGTAACCAAATACACTCGATTAAGTTATCTGTTGTACACACAGCCTATCTAACCTGATCACAAGTTCAATCGATGACTCAACCTACACGCTCAATAGGGAATCAAGCGCCTCTCAAAGTAAAGCGGTCACAGAGATACGCAACACCGATAGGCTAGGCAAACATTCAAAAGTGTTTTTGTGGAGATTTCGTCCTGTAAGTGAAGCCGAACTATGCTGAAAAGCCGAGAAGCACTGTACGGCTGTTTCATCCTTAGTGGGAATCATCAGCAATGCGCATCTCACCAAACTCCGGAGAGTCTCGAACCCGCGACCTCCCGGCTAGTGGTTTGAACACGAGTTCGGCCACGAGTGGCTGAGCAGCAGTGTGATTAAATCGCACTTAGACACTTCTTCTCGGCTTTTCAGCATAGATTGGCTTCACTTACAGGACGAAATCTCCACAAAAATCCCAAATCTCCTCACACTACCAATACAAAAGTTTTTTTTCTTGGAGGAAACTACTCACAACGTTGCGCAAAACTCTGCCGAATAGTTTTTAGAAACCCCACGGGTATTCTTCTTCGAGGAATTATACTCGGCTATCTCGGATATCGTTCTAACCGAAACATGGGACGGCCTGGTAGAGCACATTCAGTTGAAGAAGAGCTACGTAAACGATAGACCCAGCTTGGATTCACTTGAGTTACCCGTGAAAACCAAATTGCTGGGCAAACGAGTGCATTTGCCGAGGCCAAATTATGTTGGTGAGTTGCTAAAGTTTTCCCAGAAATATGGTTTGTCATCCCGAAAGAAACGTAAAATTGGTCTTAAGGTTAGGAACTTGCAACCCCGTTCCAAGTTCCACATTCCCGAGAATTTACCTCCTTGAAGTAATCTAATTCCTTCTTGGTTGAAGTAGTTCACGCTAACCGTTTGTTTTCACAAATGCGGATCCTGTATTTATGTACGGTACCATCATCGCGAATAGAAAAGGCGGACTTATGTTAGTATCATTATGTTATACAACAGAGCAGTATCCTCTCCTTCTCAGACGCCGTTAGGTCAAAGTGCTGACGAATTTCTTATACAAACACGTTTCCATCCGCCTCTTGAAACGTGAATACCATCAAGGCAAGTTTCCAAAACGAAAGGAAATCGTTCTCCCCATGCAACCTGACGCAGGGTGACTATATCGTCATCATGTATCCGTTTTGTCCCCAAACAGCATGCCCGCGAGGAGTATGGCACAGTCGTATTGTCTTCCGTTCCAAAAAGAGAAAGGGTCGGTGTGGAAAGGAGATGATGTGTCGCGGCCCTTAAAGCTTCTAGCACATGCCCTCGAGAAACCGAAGCAATACTGGGAAGAAGAGGATCTTCCGTGAACGGCGACTAAAGGAGCCAAACAACTGGCGAAGAGCTGACAAGATCAATAAATCAAGTAAGATTCACGAAAAATAGAGTACCGGGGAAAACACGATCGTTTGGGGTTTCCGAATGCAGACAAAGATATCTGCAAACGAACAAATTCGTGCCTGTCATGAGGTGGATTAAGTCAAATGCCGTCGCCCGAAGTTCGATTCATTCAAATTTTGGCCTGAGCAGCTTTGAAGACCGACTAGGCTCGATTTTTAGTTCAGAGAAGTCGAGCATTGCGAGCATGCCGCCATTTATTCACTCCAGAGAGTACTGAGGGGTGCCCGAAATCCACTAACATTCGACCAACCATAACTCAAGCAGCCGCTCGATGGAAATCCGACACACAAACAGTGATGGAAGGAACAAGCAAGGTGGAGTACTAAGCTCCTGATAGCCGAAAGGCCAGATTAACCTTTGGAGCATCTCTCAGATATTATGAAAACATCGATCAACCGGATTGATCAGAATACTCGTTATTCCGGCAGCTTCGTCCAAAACCGGATGCGTAAAACGTGCAAGTACTTTGTAGTGGGCTTGAATACACCTTCGACCATAGAGAGGGATGGTTATTCAAAACTGGATTTAGGATACTCACAAAAAAAATGCAGCCACTACAGGCTGTCAAAGTTCGTGTTGGTCATTCAATCTAGTAGTGATGGGCTTCATTCAAAAAGAGTTTCTCAATGTGTAATCACTGAAATGAAGCGAAGCAGGACTCACGTCGGCAGACATATTACCATGCACATAGGCTGTGATCCGTAGCTTGGAGAAAAACTGTTGTTTATAGGCCATCAAGTCGGCTACGGACAAGTTCTTGATAGCCGATAGGAGGTCGTCGAAGAGATAGGCTTCTTTTCGGAGCAGATAGAACTGCATGTGTCTGAAGAAAAATGTCGTGAATTAGTCGGGTGTGGATAGAAGCACACGCGAGCCATGATGACATTATGCTGATGAGATCACAAAAAAAGGTTCTGGTGTGGTGATCATGAACGAGGGGATCATCTATTCAGAGTGGACTTTCTGGCGGCCAGCACTGAGATTGGGCCAACTGCGACAAACTTAGCAAACCAATGATCCGACAACCGTCTTTGTCAACCAACAACGAACAGTTCGCTCACTAATGCGGCGAACAGCGAGCGAAAATGAAATAGGCGGTTGACCACTTAGGATAGAGACGACCCTAGTGAGTATCCATAGTCAGTCCTGTCACCGTACTCGTAATTCAAGGTGAGAATAACTACGAAGATTCACAAGCCATTGAAGTGCTGGCCTACCTGAGTATTCGATACTCTGACTCAGACTTGCAGCGAATTAAAAGTAGCGGAACTTACGTGTTTAATACGTTAGGTTTCAATGCTTCATTGAAACACAACTGTCTGATCGCGTCTCGATATGACTCGAAATGAGCAGACGAAGTGGCCGAATCTTCGCTCACAATGTGGTTCAGGATGGTCTGATAGAAAGCCTGAGCAGAAAAAAAGGGATGGAAGGCGACAGCAGTGGACACCGCAGGTGGCTGACAGGCGGACTGACGGAAATACAACACACGGGGGTGATAAGGACTTACGAATAGTTTCTCGTTGAATCCGCTCAATGATATCTTCAAGCCACTCTCGTTGTACTCAAGGTTGTAGCTGAGCAAACGAACAAAAAACAATTTGTGTACATATTGCTTATGCGGTGGATAAACTAGAGGTTGGAACGATAGACGGGGGTGAGAAGTGTAAACAGATACGACCTTTTGAGAACTCAAATGGTACTTCACATCAGATCAGCTCATCAATCTGGACTTAGCTTGTGGTTGCCCGTATGGTCGGGAACTGCTACAGAATGCATGGGAAACTTATAGTAATTGAGCCCAAATCTATAGTAGGATTTCTTGAAGTGTCCGACCGCAATTGGCTTTTAGAGTTTTCGTTCAGCACCTGTTGCTCATGGTGGAAGAAGATATCTACGCAGGACTAAAATTAAACAAAGTCACTACAGTCTGAATACTGAGGTTGTCTGTTCCAGTGCATGCACGGGAGTTGATCGTCTACTTCTTCAAAGCTGATAAATGGGGAACCGATGGATATGAAAGGTGCCAGATGTTGCGCAAGCACTCCGGCATCCTTGTTTGGACTTTCATACCTTTTGCTGTTTCGCACGCAATCCTAAAGTACCTACGGGGCAAGATGGAGGGCTCATTGAAACAATGTCAACACGTCAACAATGTGAACACGGCTAAACTCGAGCCAATAATTCTAATCCAAAACATGTTGCCCGTTAAAAAAAAACAACCCAACTAACCGACTGAAACCAAACCGGCCGAACAGAAGGTTCGTGATCAACCCTCCAAGCCACCAAGCATCAACATTAAATTAAATTAAATGAGCAAATATGTGAGTCCAGTAGATATGGTAATGTAAGAAAGACGACAGCACAATTTACTGATTGATTGTTTAGAGAGTTGGGGACCAAACTGGGCCATACTGAAGGAAAGAAAGAAGATAACCTGAACAGAACACATTCTTGCGTGACAACGGGCTACTCTGACAGTTGTTGAAAACAGTAAATGAAAGGAATTTATAGCAGTGGTTTCTAAAAAAAACTATGTTGAAAGTCCCCACTGCTGCGGTATGAGCACAAAGGCATAAAACGGATTGTCTGTTAGACGGGAAGGGAGAGTAGTCGAGATCACACCCAAGACAGATTTTTTCATTCATGATACGTGCACGTGAACTACTGCAGTTCACATCAAAGCTTTCGGAAGCTGGACGATATCAATGTCTGTGAAAGCCACCCAATAAATCTTTCAACTGTAACACCCTTTCGGTGCCAAAAAAGCAAGCACGAGGGCTAGGATACTGCCCAATCGCCCAAGCTTAGACAGGGGAAGTCGAGAGGCGGAGATCTACGAACCTTCGGGTCAGTAGATTCGTGCTCTAACCACTGAACTATCTCAAGGAGTTCACTAAGCGTGCTGACACAACTCAACTGCTAATCAACAAGGTAAAAGTGTGGAGAATTACGTGTGATGTGAAGGTGCTTTAGTGCAGCAGTGACCCTGCGGGCTACACCGACTGGACATCATTTGATCAATGTTGGACCGCATGCGGAAGACAACTGAGGAGCAGTCGAGCGAAGAGCAAAAGGTACCCATACTACAGGAAACCGTACAGCGATGTACAAAGATCAAGCCATATTGTCCACGACGGTTGCTTATTGATAATGCGTCTAGTGTTGGAATACTCAACAATAAACACGCGGTTTAACGTCGGGCGCGTACAGTTATACAAGCATTGGGTGCGGTAGATTTCGGTGATATGCTTGTCGCACAAGTAATTCGCGGATCTCATTAGTAGGCGGATCAAGCTTTGATACGTGCTGCTGTCCGCGTTGCGCCTAAACTACTTCTCGGAGTAAACCAGGCAAAAAAATCAAACAAGCTGGGTGTAAACAAAACTGAAGAATCAGGCAATCTCATCATATTTTCGGGAAACAGAGGCCGATGGCTAACCAAGTCCAAAGTAAACTCAAAATATGAGCACACATACAGGACTGGTGTAGACTGAAGCACGACCGGAGGTGATGTCTGATGAGAATGACTCATCGGTACCCACCTTGACTCAGGGGGATTTCGTATTTATTACAACAATCCTAGGTCTCACAGATGCTACAGTTCAAACGCATCTCCAAATTAACAGCACTTGCGGAAAGCAACAAATAGGGTATGGACTTCCTATCGTACGCGGATCGCCGGAAATCCCCCGGAAATCGTCGCCAGATTGAAAGGACCCTGTAGACCGAGAATTCATCACTTCTTGCTGATAGAACGCAACAGACCTGAGCAGATTTTGACAGCTAAGAACGACCGCTTTTCAACACTACTCAACGGGTAAGTCGAGTTGAAGTCGAACCATATCACTCAACTGTTCAAACATACAATGAAGAACTGGCTGATCTATTAATTGTAATCGAACTACAGACGGCCATTGCAGAGTGGAAGGACAGTGGGACAAGATCACTGATGAAATCGTGTAAATTCTGGGTCAAAATCATCTTCGTCCGGTCAGACCATTTGAGATAGCTCAACAACGGCCCGCTGAACTGAAATTTAAAGATGCCTGATATTCTACTACTTAGATGTTTATCACGTTTGACAAACTGTAACTCTTTGTTTAGACCATTGAAGAATGTCTTTGGAAATGACGTATCTCAGCAATTCAGAGAGAACAAGTGGCTCGCTCCAATTTATCCACGATGTTGTGCACCTACATGATATGTAGTCGATCTACTGATCCAACAAAACCACTACTAGTCTGGAGCATCATCCAACGGATGCTGGAAAGCAAACGTTTATCAAAATACCATAAGATCACACACTACTAGCTTAATCATGTGCCAAAAGATGTCTCCAGGACACTGAAAGCAACTCAAAGTGGTTGGACATGAAGCTAATAAACAGGTATTTAGTGTTGATTTCGGGCGTTAGGTCAAGTGATGACTAACCACATGTCTTGGTATGCTTGCCCGTGAACCTCATCCTCTCGGGACTCCATTAGCATCACTTAATAGCCTCAATTCATTCCAATTTATCAGTTATAAACCGTGTGCCATAAGCACATTGGTTCTCGCTGCTGCAGCTTTGATAAGCGGAAAGCGAAAATGTGGGACATACAACTAAGCCTTGGACGCAAAGGCATGTTCAGATTGTTCGGAAATTGGGCAGCTACGCATTGAAGGCGATAGCTTTGATGCACGAGCGCCACTGATTGCGCGATTGGGCCATTTCTGCCAACGTCATCAACCACTGCCGATTTGAATCTCGGGGTGCCCATCCAGGGCGACGGCAGCTGTCCACCCGACTAAGTTTACTGGTTAGCGTCTTCGTAGTTCGTTGCAAGGTCATACACTGTCCACCTCTCAGTCGCTTCCACTCAGCACAGGGCTGGGAGAAAAGAGCTCTGTAAGGCAGAAGTAAATAAATAAAAATAACTCGTTCAGCTGTAACACCCTTCCAATACCTAGCTGCCATGCTACCCGAAGGAAGCACGAGGGCTGGGATACTCCCAGGTCGCCCAAGCCTGGGCAGGGGAAGTCGAGAGGCAGAGGTCGGGTTCGAACCACGGACCTTTCGGTCAGTAAATTCGCGCTCTAACCACTTGAGCCATCTCGCAGACGGTATTGCGACATGCAGAGAACACGTCCTAACTAGTGTAGCCCAAAAAAGCATGAGTGGGAGAGTTCCTAATTCCTAAGACCGTATGGCGTACCTCGGCATTGCTAAGCCGATGTTCCCACTAAACTCGATCACTGCTTCGGAGACAGCGATGGTCAAACACTGACATCTTCCGTGTGTCCTCTGTGCGTAGGGACGGCGCTTCTGATCCATAGAGCAGTATGGATCGCACCACCACGGTGTAAACTTTGCCCTGGACAGACAAACTGACGTCACGTCGTAGCTTCACGTAGCACAGCATTCTACTTGGCATAAACTGACCGGTGTGTCGATAACTGGAGGCTTCAGTAGAAATATTTGCCTCATAAGTGGAGTCAACCTGTGTCCAAAGTAACTCTGTTTCATTCTTACTGGGAGTCAGTGAGCATCTCACGAATCTCCACGGAGATTATAAATCGTACAATGCAGGCATCCAGTGAATCGACCACTGCTGACCAGCGAACGCACTTCATATATGTTCTAGTGACTTGCATCAAGAAAGGATAGAACCTTACGATACTGCTATGGACGTTGGACGTGCTCGTGATACAATAAAAGAAATTCGTCACTAGAAAGTCCCCTGACCCAAATTTGTAGGTTGAGAGCTTACAGTTGTATTGATACGGTGAGCTTACATCAACCACGGCTGTGGTTCGGTCGGGGTTTTCAGTCAAGGCGTTGAGTAAAGGCCTGTCTATTGTCTGGGTCTGGACAACCTGGCCGCATCTTAGCCCACAAAAAACACGGACAGCTATAGCAAACCATAAACAACTGACCCACATCCTGTGTTCACCATCTCCAACGAAAAAAACAACGCTCCCAAATTGTGCACGGTAACTAGCTAAGGAGAGGCACCACTGCGTGTTCCGCATGCATGACGCTGCCAGTATTGGTGTTCAGTTTACCCAGATAAAACGCATATGAACATGCATACATGGACATGAAAATCCCATTGAAACGACCAAACAGAACGGCGGTCGAACAGGCCAGCCGGAAAGGGAAACAGCCTGCATTCTCTACTTACCTCAAGTTAGCTTCGCCACCCTCATAAGCAATTACGCTAAGGGTTTGATTAAGACTGTAGTTCATTATCATGTGTAGCGCTAGACTGTAAGGAAATTTAAAAAAAGAGTAGATAGTCAAATATGAACTGCATCCAAACTGGCTGAATTCAGTGCAAGTGATCCGATGGGTGAAATAAAAGGGTGCACACAAAGTTCGATAGCAAGGCTTGACGAGTAAAATTGGTGAATTAAGTTTATCTACTCATGAGTAGCTATAATTCAAAGCGGTACACAGCAAGCTACAGTTCCTTTGCTATCAATGAACCCGTGTGGACATTCGGATATCCATACAGGTGTCAGGGATGCAGTGAGCCCTCAAAGAAAGATGTTACATGGTTCTTCGCAGAAAGCGGTTTGGTTCTGGAGGGGATGCACGACGAAGTGTGACTGCCGAAAAATGCTACTGTGAACTATCTGAAGCAGTGGCCTTACTTCAAGAATCTTCCTTAGAATACAGCAGTTGATGAGTACTCAGCTTCCTATCAATATTTAACATTGTTACACAGCATTACCATTACGGACAAGAACACTAATCGCCACATAAATCAGATCCCAGCAGGCAGTGATGCCTTGTATCATCAGTTCGTACGAGCTAAAAGTTGACTGAGACCTTATCCTGGATGGTAGACGAGGCCAATAAAACGCACTGTCCATCCCTTCGTTTGTATCTAAAACAGCATTTTTAGGCACACAATTCACATGAGCGTTAGTTAAATCTGACAGGATGACACGGCGCCAGTCAAGTGCTCTCCTTCGTGCACCTTAGGACTGCGTACCTTTGCAGATGTTGCGTAACGCGGTTGATGTGCTATGAACCGAATGTATCGTTCATTTCTTTCTCCGTAATTGTACAGAATGAAACAGGACCTCCAGTGAGAAAGTTGGCATCAATCCATCAACCTAATTAGCTATGCTCCAGGAAAAAATAGTTCTGGTGTAAGATGAACTTGGTTTCTGGCGGAAGAAGGTAATACGCTGGACTCACTTTTCCTTCGTTTTCATAACAATCGGAGACCACAGATGAATGACCACGATTGCTGTGTGAATTGAGGGCGTAGGATGAAAAAGAAATGGGATTAATGAAGAATTGTCGCGGCCCAATCAGATACGTCGTGACAACAATGACGCTGCCACTAACGCTTGCAAGCAGTCAAGCAGGTTCAAAAAAACCAGCCAGTAGGATGTTGTCGGGTGACGGATGGACTTCGTCTAGGAGTCTAATAATAATAATAATAATAATAATAATAAT
>NW_008751685.1:2375955-2376460 GCF_000715545.1 Opisthorchis viverrini | reverse complement strand
CCGCGTGATATAATATATATATATATATATATATATAAACAAAGAATCATCACCACTGCTTCATCAAGTAAATCCTCGATGAGTAGGCGCCACCACCAAAGGGGACATAAGACTAATTCGTATCCCCCCATTACTTTGCCAAACTTTAACCCACTCAAATGCGAACTGACGATGTCTTCTCGACTGGGGATGAACTGTTTGCAGGCCAACTGCCAAGCTCGGCGAACAGATCAACTGTCATCTGATCAAACACCAGCTTTGCCAAACTGTTCGCAACATAACAGAAGAACTGCTCGTTGCGTAAGATAACCATAAAAAAAGTGAGCCATTAACAGTCGATTTCACAAAAACTGACAATAACTGAGCCTCAGCGATATGAGGTAATTCGATTAATCGATTCAGCTGAGCATGTACACGAATAGCGAAATACGAGTTTGGTTTGGAACTCTGAATAATCTCTCATTCGCGATGTTTTCAGCAACCTTATGAGTAGTGTATGTACATG
>NW_008751685.1:2368617-2375897 GCF_000715545.1 Opisthorchis viverrini | reverse complement strand
ATATATATATATAATACGAATATATTAGCTCGTCTGCAGTAGTCGGTAGACAGGACTAGTAGTAAGCCTGTGCGAATGAAATAAATGCAGTACTCACAGGACTCCGAGAAACCGCTTTGCGCGAGTTCAATGGTCACGGTTGTAGATAAACAGCCCCGGTGGTCTTCCTTCTGTACTTAAATAAATATGACTGCCCAATAAACCAGGAGAAAACCAGCTCACACACTTAGCTCTGTGATGGTGAAGACTGATCACGGATTGGGCGCACGTATGCGCGCTCGTGGTTTTTCCAGCCAATCCAGACGCGAGAAGGTCTTGTTATCGAACTCTGTACTGTGGCAGTTCCCATTCGAATCATCCCCACTCACGAGCTATTCGAAATTAGGTAGTCAACACCGCGCCAACAACGTAGGATAGTCAGGACGATCCGGAAGAATACGTGTCGAAATGAACGCGTTAGTTAGGCCTTGGCGGAAACCGGCATAAAGTCTGCTTATGACGCAGATAAGCAGTTCTGAAGATAACGGAATCAAGGCATACGTTAGGATTCCTGGCAACTGTCGGAAGGGGCATTGGATTGGCGGATTTTCTAAGTATTTCTTGACGAGAGCGGAATTTAAGGTAAATCCGACGGGGATGGACAGAAGTGGTCATAGACTGCCAGACCTACTAGGCTTCAGGTAGAACAATTTCAAGCGAACAAGCGATCCGTTCCCACAAGTTTCACAGTCAGGGACTGGAGAGGCACAGGCTTCACAGGCGGATTCCGAAAAATCATCTAAAAGAAACGTCACGATGTAGAAATATCACTGAGCACAAACCGGGAGTCCAACCGAACGTCGGGGAATCAGCTCGGAATCACACTCACCTTTGGGACTTTTGAAACGAGTGCTTTGTTGAAACCAAAGTTGACCATAACGGCGTCTATATTCTCCATTGGTAGTTGCATTCAAATCAGTTGGGTACTGAAAGTGGAGGAATTAGAAACGACGGTGGGAATCAATCATGAATTCCATTAGGGGAGAAGCCTTGGACATTTGAACTAACGCAGTGAATGAAATCGCTTTGTTGAGTAAAGCATCTATTTGAAGAAAACCATTAAACTGGAGGTTTGATCCTTGTTAAAATCGTCGGCAGGCCTCACCTTCCACATTTTTACTGAGATTCACAAAAACAAAACCTTGAAATATTATTCAATTGAATTTTACACTTTTAGAAAATAAGCCGATAAGTCGGGACAGCTCAGGCGCGACGTACTGATCGAAAGGTTCGTGGTGCGAACCCCAACCCGAGAGCTCAACTGCTCCTACCTAGCCTTGGGCAACCCGGCATTATCTCAGCCCTCGTGCTTCCTTCGGCTGACATGGCAGCTAGGCAACGAAAAGGTGCTACAGCTAAACGATTATTTATGATTATTAATAAGAAAGCCCAACCACTCTCCACACCAGCAGTACGCCGATTTTGACTACCTCACCAGGATACGGCAGTGAAGAATTGGCCTTCAAAACTGATGTCATGCTGACGACGATGATGATCTCACCGAATAGATTACTTATAGTGGAACACCAACAGGTTATCTATCGTCACCTTGATGGTATGCTAGTAGCCGTATATACAACGGGGAACGCGGTAATAGCATTACGCTGAAAGAGAATGGGGTTGGCACACGAGCCGGTACTATAATGATAAACAACTAAGTTCGGTGTTCGCCATTATTCCATCGTATTTCGAACAACTGACGGCTTGTAAGAGAGCTCCGTGCAGTGAAACTCAGCAACGGGTACGTACGACTACGGTAGAAGATTTTAAAAAAAATAGAGATAATCATTTAGCTGTAACACGCGTGCCTAGCTTGGCTGCCATGCCACCAGAAGGAAGCACGAGGGCTGGGATAATCCCAGGGTGCCAAAGCCTAGACAGGGGAAGTCGATAGGCAGAGGTCCGGTTCGAACCACAGATCTTTCTGTTAGTAAATTCGCGTTCTAACCACTAAGCCATCTCGCCCAAGACTATGGTAACCGGCCGGTGGTTTGACAAACGTAGAAACTCACGGATATGCTCGCGGAAAACTACAACCCCGTCGGAAAAAAGCTATCTGGACTATCTATCAGTCACGAGTTAGCGGACGTCTTCAAAAAGAGTCCCGTCGGGGTAAGTCAGATGATCTTTCATGTCTTGATCTCTGCTGGGAAATGCTGCGATAAGCTTATGCACACAAATGAATTTAATTGATTAATTTAATTAAATTCCCAGCATATCTTACCACTGTTTACCAGAGCATAAACCAGTGTACTGTACGATGCCCAACTGGATCAAACACGTGAAAACTTTTCGTCGCGTTCGTTAACGATTCCAGTCGAAAAAGGCCGCATCAGATGTGTGACCACTGCAAAGGATGTCGTGAACCGAAATACATCCGAAAGTAAGCCTTTGGGAGAAATAACTCACCCTCGATAGATGAACTGATCACAGTGCACAGGTTGCGCTGGTTGGCCACGTGCCGCTGGCTTGGCCACGTGCTGCGTATGCCAGTCGACCGACTTCCTCGAAGGGCTCTTTTCGCACAACCACGTGAAGGGTGGAAACGAGCCAGAGGCGGTCAACCAATGACTTAGCAGTGAAGTGTGAACGCCATTACCAGCAAACTCAGCTGTGCTGGTCACTGCTGTCATCCTGGATGGGGACCCCGAGACAGGCCACATCAACAGTTAGAGACATTGTCAGACATGGCCCAGTCGCGCCCTCAATGGCACTCGAGCATCCAAGCTATTGCCTTCAATGCATGGTTCCTTTTCCAACCAACCCCCCACACCACTTTACAGCCAACTGACAGTGCTGGATTCATGCACCAATTTATCAGCTCCCGCCTGCAACACGCAGCTACCTACCCCTTCCCCAAAAACCATCGGTGAACGAAACTGCGGCAGCTACAACCACTGTACGACGAGTACGCGGTTATTACAGCTGACAATGATGATGATGAAGCGTTACGCCTATTCTTTACTCTCTAATGAAGGACAGTGCGGCTCATGGCGTTCGTTCTAAATTATCACAAGACCTTATAGCAAGTTATCGTACAAAGCAGCATATATAACACAGTAATGTAAAGTATTACAAAGTACAGTATGGCATAGTGTGGTAAGGTACAGTTTTAGTACAGTATACTATAATATACTACACTATGCTACGCTGCACAGTAAAGTCTTGCCTCATATTACAGTAGTACACCTACATAAGCATTCGTAAATCTTGCACCACAAGAGGCTCTCTTCTTCACGTGACCAACATCTGGGTGAATCAAGTGCATTTTTCCCTATCCACGTCACGTGGTTATTGGGCACTGAACAGAAGAGACCATCCAGCGCCCGCTCTGTGATCGTGCTAACGCCATAGGTTACAGTAATTCACACGAGTGATAAAAAATACCGCTTTTCGAGGACGAAACCAATGGTGAGTGATTTTTTGTTCCAGTTTCATCTTCAATTTCATAGAGGATGACTCATCAATTCAAGTACTGCTGAAAGGAGCTGAGTTCCACGGATCTGAGCTACAAAGGATCAGTTACATAAAACCTTAGCACGGTTATAAAGGTCGGAAAACTTCCATCATTGAGTGAACACCAGTGCAAAATCACTTCTCACATCGTGTGAAACGCCTTTGCAAACCGTTTATCGAGTGTGGCGAATAAATCAACTGTCACGTGACCGCAAGCCAACAAATAGATGCGTATAACAACTGACCACAACCTCTTACCTTCATGTCTTCAGCCGCGGGCCTGAGTTCAAAGTTCGAAGCTGAAAAACAAATAAAAATGGCGAGGGTGACAGATTCGAACAATGAAGATTCAAAGAGGTGAAAGAATGAGGACGGCCTTGGTTTCTGAGGCTTACGATAAATCAGATCTTGCGTGCATCGATATCGAACAAGCTACCAGAGGGTCAAAAGGGGCATAGTTTTTGCAACTATGGATGCAGGTGTGATCGATAGGTGAGTGCAAAATGTAAATCTCTGAAATGCTTGCTGGTATAAACAGGATGACGGTTTCAAATTAGGAGAATCTATTTTATTTTTTCTGTAGATTGCACAAGTGCCACAGGCACACACCGAATACGGTATTCTCGTGAGAAACTGACTCGTCGTCATTCGAGGAACCAGTTAATGTTTGGTCACACGATGTGAATTGCGTGACTGAAGAATGGGTGTGAATTAGTCACAGTGCTGATGAGCGGCTTGTGGACTACCAGCCAGGAGGTCGCCGATTCTAATCTCACTACAGCCTCGTGAGATTCATATTGATTGTCGCCTTTTTGACACAGATGTATCTTACCTAGAGAACAAAGCCTCAACAGAACTAGCAAGACAAGTGACTAGACGAAACAGGCCCAAATACACCCAGGTGGATCTGGAGGGAAGATGAAAACCAACCTACTCGTGCGCAAAAGGAGAAGGACTGGCATGAACCATGCATTCAGTACTGTGACTTGATAAGGCTGCCCCCAGCACTAAGCAGCTGTTAGTTGGAAGCAGAAATACTAACTGGAAACATGATGACAACGTAAAAACAGACCTAACGTTGAAGAACATTGGCTCGATTCAACAACCATACCGACGATTTTGTTTTGCCGGTGTGGAAACATCCCCACATTAAAAAAAACTGATCAGTATCGGAAACATGACTGGTTGGTAAGCAACTTAATGAAGTAACATGATGCTGTGAGAAAGTAAAACAGAGGTGCATGCTAACGAGTTGACTGTGATGGGTCATCGCAAAGTATCGGACGCCAATGGTGGGCGAATCACTTACTCAAAAATTTGTTTTTAAACGGTAAATGCAGCGCCTTGTCCGGTACGGAGTCTTCCCACAGCTTTCGCACATCAGGACGAATATCTGTTCGGTGGTAGGCAGAGAGGAAACGAATCGCAATATGACATAGGACAGTAGATAAATCGGTAATGGGCTGTGCGGATGCGTGTGGAGAACGGATACCACACAGTGATCGGTCCCCTGATTGATGACTATCATAGCTAGTGTCAAAGTTGTGGAATTTACCGTATGGCTCATCAGAGTTTACGTAAACAATACGTCAACAGTCGGAAGATGTGCCGCTCAAATAAAAGAGGTAGCAGAACGTCCGTCACAAACTAGAAGGGTGATGCTATCAGCTGGTGTAACGTAGGCGATAAGTTCGATAATTTAAATGATATTTCAGCAGACAAATACATAGAGTCACAGAAATCTAGTAGTGACAAGTGATTCACGTGACCCGGACAAGGTTGCTCAGACTTAAACACGGGTCACCAAAGAGCCATCAATGAATCGGAGATGTGAACCTCCTAGAAAAAGGCTTGTGCTTTAAAACAAGACCGGTGACTACATTAGGGACAACTTCTACTTAATACAATATCCATCCTAAGAGTTTCCCTGACAAGTGTTCCTTGGCGGAAGAAGAACCGTACTGCATGCACTCTGCGGCGGGTTATCGAAATTGCACCGGCATCGATGTGTATCTTGTCGGCAGCTGGTGTAAGAATGGGAGAGAATCATCTGTTTCGTCTGAAGTGAGTGCTTCAGCTGTTCATTATTCTTGCTTGCGAATCTCCCATCAGTTCCCATTTTCTAGTTTCCCATAAAATAGTGCTATATTCGTAATGCACTACTCATAAGGTTGCTGAAAATTTGTCGACAGCGAACGACCGGTTTTGCCCTTCTTGGGGCTCATCAGATAGGCGCAGTCCCCAAATTTCCGTTAACCTTATGTTCTACTTGCAACCAAATTGCACGAAATTAGCGAAATACACACATTCTCTAACAAAGTTGATTCCGCAAAAGACTCAAGTAGAATCGAGCTGAATCTCTCGTTTGTGATGTTTCAAGGCAAGTGAATGTGCTTCAGCAGGCTGCCTCATGTTTCAGTTGCTACGATATTCGACATATTGCAATACATGTACATTTGTAATGGATCATAAACGAGAGAGGCAGTTCCAGGTAAGCCTCATGTGAAACCAAATTTGTTCGCAAATAAGTTTAGTTCACTGATAAACTAGTGCTCTTCTCATCTGGCTAAGCTTGAATGAGGACCACAGTAGGTTATCACAAAGGCTTAGATCCATTCAACAACGACAACGGCCGTGATCATTGGAAACAGAACCATCTAAGTATCCAGAGACGTTTCTACCTGATCTTCGGGTGTATTACCTTCGATCACTATTTCAACTTTCAAACCTTTCACCGAACAGTGCGCATCCCAGAAGGAACCAAGACACAGCCGGTCAAAACTGTTCACTGATGTGGTGAATTAGTACTGATTAGTGGTGACCTCCTCCATCCCTTTTTAACTTTGTGATCGATGAAATAATGAGACGAACGCTGGAGGGTCTCCAAAACCCTGGTGTTCAAATAGCCTGCGGAGAAAACCTTGTCGATCTTGAATATGCAGACGACATCGTTCTCATGTTCGAAGAGGAGGAAAAGGCGCAAGTATTCTTGGATGAACTGACCAAAGTCATCCCGTCCTTTGGTATGCACTCTGCACCCACAAAGTGTAAGGTCATGCTTGTGGACGTGCAGTCACTGAACACGCCACTTACGATCCAGGGAGAGGCAGGCACTGGAAGTTGTGGAGCGTTTGACGTATCTTGGAAGTTGTATTAGTTCTGACTGTAGTGTGACAGATGAGGTGAATGCACGAATCTGCAAGGCTCGGGCCGCGTTTGCTAACTTGAGACACCTATGGCGTCAAAATGGTTTATCCCTGAATCTCAAGGGACGTGTGTATCAAGCTACAGTATGGGCTGTTATGTTGTATGGCTGTGAGACTTGGCCTATTCGAGCAGCGGACCTGAGACGTCTTCAGGTGTTCGACAATCGTATTCTCAGAACCATAGCTCGCGTGGGTTGGTGTCGGCGAATCTGTAATGAAGCAGTTAGAATGCGTGTTTTCGGTTGTGTAACGGGTACTTCCATTGAGGAATGTGTCCATCACCAGAAGCTGTGTTGGTTGGGACATGTGTTACGTATGCCGAACTATCGTTTGCCAATGAGAGTACTGTTTTCCATGTCCAATTCGGAGTGGCGTAAACAGAGAGGTGGCCAACCCTTGACTTGGTAGAGGAGTATGAAGGAGATCACGAAACGCTTGAGTGATGTCGGTGCTACTCGCCTTCCAGGATGGGGCCGCGTGATCCTCACTGTGCCTGGTTGGAGACACTACAAGATATGGCTGCCAACCGATGTCAGTGGTGTTCGTGTTGTCAGTTTCTGTCCAGATTGCCTGAGTGAA
>NW_008751685.1:2343369-2368423 GCF_000715545.1 Opisthorchis viverrini | reverse complement strand
ATGATCGTGATTAATGCACAAACACCTTGAAATGCTAATCCGCTAATAATAAATCTGGGTCGTTTGCGAAAAGTAGTTCCCCTGTTATGTCTTTACTTGAAGAACAAGTTAGCACGCCCGGAGGATTGTGGTGGAAGAACTCCAGGATTTTAAAAGTTACTTTACCAAGAACGAGGGTACTGTGATCGCCGCATTCCGGTTTTTTTGTTGTCGATGAGTTCACTGCACCCACGTCTACACCCAAAACAGACAAACAAAAACGAGAAAGGAACCACGGAATGTACAATGTTCCATGAAGGCTCACAAGTAGCGCATGTGCCTTGATATTCATCCAGATATTGAAGATTTGTAGGTCACAGAAATGTTCTAGCAATTAACAATATGGCATACTGCAAAGCCCATGTGTGGAACATGTAATAATCAAAGAACATGAAGGATGTGATCCTGAAAACCTGCAGAATCAAACCCATGAGAGATCTCAACTCCCACCGATCACTAAGTCTCGGGTACTGTTTATTTGCGTCTATTCCGTCCCAGACATAATACAGAAATAATAATGTTCCAAGGAAGCCGACCGTACTCAGATCTGGATGATTGTTCCATCAAGCCAGACGTATTGCCTTTCTGTTAGCACTTGTAACAGCAGAGTGCTAACATGCGCATTTTCATTCACGTCCGACACAAATATTCTCAAAAGTACATCAGCTGTTTAACTCTGAAGTGCGACCTCCGATTAGCAAGTAATTACTGACCGGTTGTCACCATACGTATACACAGTGCACCTGGTACTGAGATTTCATAATTGGCTGAATTTTACGACTCGCTCACCACTGCCATCAAAAATTGTTTCAAAAAGTCCTCTTGTTTTTCCATAGATGGCTGATGGCCCTTGCCCGATGGAAATAATTTGCCTCCTCTGATCACCGTACGCGGGGATCCAAAGAAAACCGTAGATCGGCTGAGTTTACACAGATAGCTATCCTCCCACCGTTCTATTTTCTGTGACACTGATCCTTCTAAATATGACAGTAGCTAACTGACTAGCTTAACTTCGGCACCAAAGGGGACTACTCACATAAGCCCCAGAAGGTCTAGTTCTCCGTCAGTTAGGCTGACAAGGAAGAATGGGTCTGTTAACGTAAAAGAACGTCATACAGAGATTGGAGAGCTCAAACAAGTAACCAAACTGGGAGTACCAATAAGTTGCGAGTCTTGGCAGCAAAAACTGTCATGAAATGTGGCGGTTTGTTCTCCACGCTCGGCTTGTCTATGGCGTTCAACTATGCTTTGAGTTTTTTCTAAACATAACCTCGAACAGTAAAATGACTGCGATGGCGCTAATTTGATCAGCGGCATAACCTCGAACAGTAAAATGACTGCGATAGAGGACGACTTACTATCAAGTCGGTGCATTCTCTTCATCAAATCGTCCTCGTTGGTACTGTCCTTGGCGCTAATTTGATCAGCGTCGCACACAAAAAACAACCTCGATAGGTGATACAAACGATCCTGCCCTAAATGCAGCTAGTAATCGTCAAAATATACCTACCGATAACTAGTTTTATTCTGCCCTTAAACTTCGTTGACTCCACTGGGTTCAGGAAACGGTCCAAGTATGGCTCAGACGAAATATGCCAGAGAAAAAGTGATATTCAAAGGTAATATTCAAAGGAAATACGATTCATACGTCCGCCTGTAAAACGGTCAATTTGTTGTGCAGTATTTCTTTCGTCCAATCAATGCAGACGGAGCTTCCCATAGAAAAACTGGGGAGGTTAACATGACTAGACTTTTTCCAGCGTCCATACAGAAACCATGCCTTTACTAACCTTCCACAGTGTAGCGCACATTGTACCACGGTTCCACCAGCACCGAACCATCAGTCGGAAGCGATGAGGCGAATTTGCCAGATAGGAGAATGATGGATGCACGTCCAGGAGTGAAAAGTTTGAGGAGGCGTACGTACAGCTGACCAGTCGGAAGGGAGAACAAAAAATGGAGGCTAACAAGCCGACCAGCAAACATTACGGTGGAAGACGGGAAATGTGTTACCGGGTCACAGTGAACCAGTGCTAATTTGCTTAATTCGCGAGACCGACCAAAGTTGATCTCTACTGGGAAAGGATGTGTAAAACGAGATGAAAGCATTCTGTGCGGTGTGACAGTGGCGTCCAAATCGTGTGCTCAGTGGTCGGGAATAGGTTTCGTATGTATTACCAAACATTTTGAATTGGCTAGGGCTTGACCGACAGCTGTAGCACCTTTTCAGTGCCAAACTACCAGGCCAACTAAAGGAAGTACGAGGGCTGGGATACTGCCAGGTTGCCCAAGCCTATATAGGGGAAGTCGATAGGTAGAGAGAGGTCGATTTCGAACCGCGGACCTTCCAATCAGTAAACTCGGGCTCTAACCACAGAGCCATTTCGCTCCCGAACTGGAGGAACGGTCGAACCGAGAAATCGAACGAAGTGCACTAGTAAGATTGTATTATGCAAGGTGGCCAAGTTGAGACTTACAAAAACAGCCTAAAAATGAACGGATTAACCAGCATCTGTAGTGCAAATGATGTTTCAGAGGCTGAGATTAATGCGCTTCTTTTGAATACACGACAGCCGACAGAAGAAACTCAACTCAGGGTTTGGTCAGATTACGGTGGAAGAACACAACGTGAGTATACAGATACTTATTGTCACCTTCTCCAGGAAAGGGGAAACCAGAATTACAGAAACAAAACAAAGAAGAGAAGCCGAAAATGATGACTACCACAAAAACGTCGAGTGAAGGTGTTACCTGCATGTCCAGGGGGGGGGGGTTGCGGCCGGGTGCCCAAAGCCTATATAGGGGAAGTCGATAGGTTAGAGAGAGGTCGATTTCGAACCGCGGACCTTCCAATCAGTAAACTCGGGCTCTAACCACAGAGCCATTTCGCTCACGAACTGGAGGAACGGTCGAACCGAGAAATCGAACGAAGTGCACTAGTAAGATTGTATTATGCAAGGTGGCCAAGTTGAGACTTACAAAAACAGCCTAAAAATGAACGGATTAACCAGCATCTGTAGTGCGAATGGTATTTCAGAGGCTGAGATTAATGCGCTTCTTTTGAATACACGACAGCCGACAGAAGAAACTCAACTCAGGGTTGGGTCAGATTACGGTGGAAGAACACAACGTGAGTATACAGATACTTATTGTCACCTTCTCCAGGAAAGGGGAAACCAGAATTACAGAAACAAAACAAAGAAGAGAAGCCGAAAATGATGACTACCACAAAAACGTCGAGTGAAGGTGTTACCTGCATGTCCACTTTCTTCAAAACGTGATAGGCTGAATAGACTTGTTCGGGCGGGACTAACTGCATCATATTGGCCACATGAACCACTGTGTCGTCGGGTTCCTCAGGTTCACTGTACAAAAAAGCCGCTTCATGGGTGAGTCGGTACTCAGGCAAGTAAGAGTGCAGTGTGTGCAGTACCCGTTCCTTCGGACTACCAGCAGGTTGCTCACACTGTACCGGGTCGTCTGATAGGGCTGAGGCGAGCAGCAGTTTGAAGTAGTCAAAGACGATGCGGCAAACCTTGTGGGAGATAGGAAGATGGAAACCAGGTTACTGAAAGAAGCACAGGTCTAATACTTGATGCAATCTGTTCCAAACCAGAGGTGCGGGTGAGTTCTTACAGCCTAGGCTGGGAACCAGAATATACATATAAGACACGCCTAAGATTCATTGTATGTTTATGTGGGAATTCCCATGCACATATTGGAAGACGTCTTACAGAATATCAAATGACGACTTCAAGAGTAACATTGGTATTTTTGTGTGCCCAGTTAATAAGTGCGAGCCATCAAAGCAATGGGATTGCTGTAGAGGTAGATTCAAATGTCGGGAGAACCGAAGGGCACAAGCCTCATTAGAACCTGATTTGAAAATTGCAGACCTGTGCCTGGTTGGAGAAGGTACGAGATGTGGCCTCCAACCGATGTCAATGGCGTTTTTATTGTCAGATTGCCCGAGTGAGTGTCTGGAGGTGTATGCACCTCGGAATGATGTAGTAAACAAGTAATAAGTCCCTTCCCTGTCCACCTTTATTCTTTACACTTCACGATTGGGCTTTCAAATAAATCATGGTTGTACGGCAGCGAAGCATCGGTGTTGAACACTGATGTCATGCTGTCGACGATGATGATGGTCCACACAAGGAAGTGACGGTCCTACCATCGAACCGCAAATCGAACGCTTATTTGACCAACTCAGGGGAATTGAACCTACGTCTCCCGAGGAAGAAGACTGGTTCACAGCCAAAGCAATGGATATCAGAGAGGGTTTTGTTTCCACTTCGATATACCCTCTAATTTCATTTTGTCACAAGGATACAGAAAAGCTTTACAGAAGCAAATTCATCACCGAAATTGACAGCGTAACATCAGTGTTCAACACGGAGGCTTAGTTTCCACAAAGTAATAGAATGTCACCGTAATAAAGTCAGACAAAGGATCAGGTGCTGTTATCCAAATAAAATGGATTGAAGGTCCAAACTCCGCAGTCTCAACCGACTTGATTAATTAGATACCGACTTAACATCCACTGATGCAGAAAGAAATTATAGATTCCGACAAATACACTCATTTTCCTTTCAACTAGGTTTTCACGAGAGACTCAACTGAATCTCTCGTTTATGATATTTTTCACCTGAATTCGCAGTACAAAGGACGCTTCATATTTCAGTTGGTACGATATTCGATATATCACAGTATCTTTTCACTAAGGAAACTACCCACAAAGTTGCTGTTGAAGAGTCTTAAGCAACGTTGTTAGTAGTTTCCTTTATTGAAAAAATTATAGATTCTTTTTTACTCAGCTTCATCTCTCAGGTTGAGTTTAACATACTTAAACCTATCGTCGGTTTATAGACCCCTGTGGATCTCCCGTGTATAGACTAGGCTTATGAGTTTTCACGAACTATCTGACCAATTTTAGCTGTGGATGGTTCACTCTGGCATCAGATAGCTAGGTTTTTGAAAGACATTCGGAGATCCGCTAGGAGAGTTCTCTCGCACAGTAGTGTGAAAAGCATGTTTGGACTTTCACCTCACTCAGAATGACACTGGCAGGCGTTGGTCAATCACCCGATCAGTGGCAGTGCCCCATCAAGGTTATCGCCTTCAGAGCTTAGCTGCCCAGTTTACCGTTCTTTCAAATCACAAGACTAATCCAATACAAACACTGATTAAGGCATCGCCTGCGACGCTTAGTTATATCCACCCACAGGTCACTCACTTTACTATGACGGAAAAGGTAGCAGTTGAAACAACATGCTATACAGCCGATTAACTGAAATAAGAAAATCATGTGTTCGCTCGATGTTCAGTCAATTTTTACTAACATTTTACTAATAGTTTATTGGTGGTTATCTGGTATCTCACCCAGATCTCGTCAGTCCTCCAATCCCTGCTCTTAGAGACTCCAGTTTACCATATGCTAATAACGTCACGTTTTATCTCCAGGGCACCAGTTATAAGCACGTTGAAGGTGTGGTGGCCCCTGAGATACACCTGCGGGGGGAATCAAATTTTTCAAAGGACCGCGCGGTCAAATAACTATCTTGAACGCCTCATCGAAGAGCACCTTGCTTAAGATGATAGGCCGACCTAGCACAGTGCCTACTTCGGCGGACGTTAGACGTCCTTTGTAGGACTTACAGTGCCGCACAGCTGTGTGCAAACCTATACACAGAAGCCACACCACTGTTGCTAGCCAAAATGCCAACGTCGGTTTTGTTTACTGGTCACTGCACCTATATATCTGCAACTGCGGTAGAACTGATCAAAGGTCTGAAAAGCTGACGAGTGTCAGTTGACCTTAAGTCAATGCTACTCGAGTCCAAGGTCAAATAGTCGATCGCCAGTCATCCAACTGAGACCGGACTCATCTGATGGTTCCAGATCGTAGCACGAACGATGCCATATTGATTGGTCGTTTTAAGCCTATTTTCTATAATCAGAAAGACCGAAGGGTTGCAATGAAACTGCTTTGCTTTTATTGATTGGTCGCGTTGTTTTAGATCTACATAAATGAGGTAAACTGCGCCGTATTACGGGGGAGGGGAGTGCGCGAAACTTCGTTGTTCTTACTGCTCTGTTTGGAGTTTTATCTTTCAAGATTTTGGAAGTCCACGGTACGTTGATATGCACGGACGGTAAAGGCTTCAAGAATCCCGTTGTTCTAAGGTGACATCAAAACACCTTTGTTGTACCTGATTGGTCAAGGGTTTTTCAGAACTGCATACCGCATGAGTGGTGCAGTTACATTCCGATACAGTGCCATCGCAAATAGTACCCAAGTTCCATTCATCGACTAGCTGTCTGACCTCCGGTCTTGGAATTTTTTTTACGTATTATTCTACAGTATGCTACAAAATACCATCAGCATACTCGAATTCAGACTCCATGATACGATATAATGTAACAGAAGAATTCACCAAATATGGGGCGCAATTCCTTCAGATTTTCCAGCAGCGCATAGCCACAAGAAGACAATACGGATCTGATGAGCTAACGTCAAGGTTGATTACTTCTTGGGTGGACCACGCTTACAAAAAGAGTACATGTTGTCTCTGTGGATCCTTGCTGTGGAATGCCTTCGGTTAAACTTACACTGTCGTCATCATCATGAACAGCAACGCCAGAGGAGAACGCTGTTGCTTTGCTATCGCGTCATGTGCGAAATCGAAAAACAAGGTCAATCAAGGCAGTCAGCCGACTGCCAAGTTCGGCAACAGACTAACAACCAATCAGCGCAGATTACCTATCTATCTTCTGCAACATCGCACGTAAAAGTACTTTGCCTACCAAGAACTCACCTCACTGACATTATCCCGACCATCATCGGTGAGCGTTATGTAGATGATAAAGAGTGTACAAAGGCTGGAGTTTACAAAGTCCGACGAAGGATCCACACCACAGCTGAGTGAAACAGCCAAGTTTCTGGGAGGGAAAAGGAGAAAGCGTGCACACAGTCCGGTGACAAAGGAAGTGGGCAAAAAAAGTTAGTGTGGATCCTTGCTGTGGAATGCCTTCGGTTAAACTTACACTGTCGTCATCATCATGAACAGCAACGCCAGAGGAGAACGCTGTTGCTTTGCTATCGCGTCATGTGCGAAATCGAAAAACAAGGTCAATCAAGGCAGTCAGCCGACTGCCAAGTTCGGCAACAGACTAACAACCAATCAGCGCAGTCAAATTACCTATCTTCTGCAACATCGCACGTAAAAGTACTTTGCCTACCAAGAACTCACCTCACTGACATTATCCCGACCATCATCGGTGAGCGTTATGTAGATGATAAAGAGTGTACAAAGGCTGGAGTTTACAAAGTCCGACGAAGGATCCACACCACAGCTGAGTGAAACAGCCAAGTTTCTGGGAGGGAAAAGGAGAAAGCGTGCACACAGTCCGGTGACAAAGGAAGTGGGCAAAAAAAGTTAGACGAACCAAATAAAGACAATGAGATTGGTCAGTTGCTGTATATTCCAGTATCAGTTCTGAGAGGTATCCGATCCTGACGGAGCACTACCAGTCTCAGGCTAAAGAAATGCAACACACATTACGTACTTGTCTTTTAGCATTGTCAGTATGCTTCCTTGTCCCTCGTGACCGACCAACGAAGAGATGACGCCCATCGGTGCAGACCTGACATGAAACAAAAAGCATAGGATAGTGAATATGTGTGAAAAAACGACTGGGGAACTCCGCACCATAGAGAGCTTTCCATAGGTATATGTGAATGATTCGTAGTCTGATGGGTTGCAAAAGTGCTGAGACTGATGGATCTTCCCTAAGAATACTCTGGGTTGACAGCGTCTAACTTGCAGAGCGAGCGGTTGTTTACAAACCTGACTTAAGCATGTCTGTAAATCGGCGATGAAATGCGAAGGGAGAGAACGACGAGTCGACGTTCAATTCACCGGGTTAGTGCCTTTTCCAGAGAGCCACTCTCAGCTGTCGTGTTCACAGTTGCCATTATTTTATCGCGCCTTCATTAACTGAAATCAAATCACGAGCCGTAGGTTTAAAGTGTATAGAAAACCGGAGTGGTCCGCTACCTTAAGTTTAGCCTGTTGCCAAAATACACCCACCGTTGGAAGTAGTAAAAGTTTTCCACCAGCCAGGGTTGCTTTATTGTGTAAACTTGATTACAAAGATTGATTCCAAGAGCATTCGGTTACCACTACATCAAGATGAAAACCAGTCAAAGACACCCGTTTGCAGTGCATTGAAAGCAAGCGGTCATCGAAAATGACTGGGCAACATGCTATTCCCAGGGGAACGTACTGAAATGGAATCACTGGCTGAACAAATAGACTGGAACGATTTTCCGAACTTCGGAACAGGCTTTGACTCATTGTTTTGCAAAAACCATACTTGAAGAAGTAGCCATTCAGTGTAGTCAACATGCTTCCTTCTGAATTTCGAAAGGCACTTCGCACATTCCAATCAGCGGACGTTAGTCTTTTTCTCAGTAAGCTGGCAGCCAACACCACATCAGCTATTAACCAATATGAATGGAAATTCCTCAGCACATGAGGCCCTTAGGAAAAGCAGCATCCGGTCTCCGCTGAAGAATCGTACTCTCTAGTAGGATGGCACTTCTTCAGAGGGGTCTGTGTTGGGGAGGTGACTTTTGCTAAGGAGTCGATGGCACTAAACGTACGAAGCTGAGCCGTGAGCTGGAAATTTTGTGAATCATCCTAGTGTATTCGTGGAAAACTGAGGAAAACGGGGTATGATGAGCTGGAATGCCCATACTTTCGAAGCCAAATTAGACAAATTAGAAAAGTACCAATCGACATCGGTAGACAGTCATAGATCACTGCATCTACGGTCGAGTGCATAAAAGCTTAGAGGAACTGCACACTGGAAGAGTGAGTACACTTCAACATGAAAACCATGCACACCGGTAATTTGAATACAGAGTGCGCAAATCGCGGTTCTCCAGGAATAACGGCTGGAGGTACAACATCACCTAACCTTAGCAAGAAAAATATTAGGTAACCAAAAGATGCGAAATACTCACTCGTATGAATCGTGAAGAGGAGGCAGGGACCAGATAAGACGGAGTTTCTCTCGGTCGCCAAGAGGGCACACTAGCCGCAGGTGAAACAAAAAACAAGATAAAAGCACCAATCGGTAAAAGCTCAAATGAGACGGTTAAAGGGAAGACGGGAACCAAAAGCCAGAAGAAATATCATTGTTTATTGAGAACATCGACAGCCGGAAAACGGCCACTAGTGCGCTTACATTGCAAATCCTTTACGCCTACTACGCCCGTGGAACACAAACTTTTCGCACACTGTCCAGGTTATTGTGATCGAGAAAAGAAGGTGGATATATGAACGCAGGAACTTTACGTGCGAAAGTTTATATTCAAACCCCTGTGTCAGAAGAATGATTTACCAGCTCGACTCCCCGTGGAGGTGATACGAGGTGCACGTGAGTCACACAACGTCTAGTCATCCTACGAAGCTGATTTGCCTTAGATGGAAGTCGTGCTCACCATCAGAATCTTGACGATAATGCGCGTTCGAAACTGAAACCTTCGGCAAAAAATAACAAAGCGCTGTCACTCAGCCACAAGTGGCAGATCGGCAGTGACGTAATTCAGGATCGCTCAGTAATTTTCAACCGCACAGATCTATGTCACACGAATTGAGGCCGACTGATGCCCGCTGACAATGTGTCGAGGAAACAATGACGCAACTTAATTGAATGGCTGCCCCCTCACTCACAAGGGTGAAGGGATACGTTTGAGAAAATGTGGAGAACGACATTGCGCCAGCCTCTGATGACTCCAACTGCAACCATCGGTACCCATTCAAGGTGCTCTAAACAAGGTGCGTTCTGAACACCATTTTGGTCAACTTGAACAAACTGATGCATTATATTGTGTTCTCATCTACTCGAGTGATCAAATCGAATAACTGCGTTTATATAATAATCCGTAATCTGGAGAGGAAAAACAGCAGTTCACCCACCTCGATAGAATTTGTTGAACGAAGGAGTCTCAAACGAATTGACAAATCCCGAGAAGTCGAGTGGTGGAACGCCACTAGAGAAAAAACACAAAGAAACATGAACAGAAAGATTAATCTGGCCGGAAACAAGCGGTGAGTAAACGTAAGTTGAATAACAACTAGTCTTTTATTCACTAGAAGGGGGTTGAGAGAGATCATCCAGTATGTAGTGTGAGTGTAGCGATGCGTACAGCAACCACGAACTCATCGCTATGCACCACTATGCCCCCTAAAAACGCACTGATGATGTCAGCTCGATGAAATGGAAACGCACTGATGATGTCAGCTCGATGAAACGGTTGCAATCAAACTGTCCAGCTCAGCGAACAAACCAACGACCATCCACGCTGCCTGAGCTAACAACATTTTCCTCTTTAGAAAAATAAATGTAGCTGATTCTCCAGTGAAGCGGCAAGTGGAAGCTACAGGATGCAAGATCGCCATGAGTTGCGTGACACAGCCATACCTATCAGATTCACTAACCACCGGTTTGTGTCGACCCGCGGTCCTCATCCAGAAAGACTGTACCTACCAACGCGACTCAGTTGACTGGCAAGGGCTTTGATGCCTTGTTGCTCAGTCAAGGACTGACTGCCTATCGGTCGTTTCCATTCGACACAAGGCTGGGCGAAGAGGGCACTACGGGGCAAACGGTCCCTTGGCATACGAAGCACATGGCGTAACCAGCGTGACCTTCGGAGTATGATCAGCTGATCTATCAAGGGAAGCTGGACTTTCCCGATAACCATCTGGCGTACTTTAGCATTACTGATCTGATGTTCACATCAGATCCGCCTAAATTCCGCATGACTAAGACATCGCTATGGAACGAGTTGTTTGCTCTGTCTTGTCAACCTTCTCATGGTCAGTTGAGGTGAACCTGGCAGCCTGTTCCAACTGTGACATGGCCGAAAAAAGTCGCATGTCAATCAGTTTTGGCATCTACGTCACTTTCGTTCAATTGTGTATTACTTAAGCCATCATATTTGACTGCAGCTTCCTGATCAATCATGTAATGATGTATTGCTAAGGCCAGTCAGTCATACCACCACCGGTGTGGTATACATTCAAAACTGTCAACTTACGGCTTGGAGACTGCCAGTTTGATCCAAGGTGTCTACCAAGTCACACCAGTTTATATCCAGAGGGAGAGGTGGTGACCAGTCAATACCTCACCAAAAATTCTCTATAAAGAGGTGTGCACACTAGACTATTTAAAAATTCTCTGGTAGGTCTGCCGAATCGATCAGGAGGCTACTATGGTTGCCCAGTCTGAGAGGTTGCTCGTGGCTTCTGTGGAGGGTATCGTGTTCACGCACAAACAAACAAGCGAGCATAACGAGCATGCCCGGTTGAACTCCAGTGAACCACCAGGCTATCGGACAAATCAAGATTCACCAATCGTGTTTGAAGTTCTGTCTCATCAAGGACAAGTGACTAACGGTATATACACAGAGCTCACTACCAAGAACAACCACAAAATAAACGTGGGCTGACATTTAGAGGAGTGTTAACTCTATACTTAGCCTTAGGTGATTCCAGTCAGGCATATTACAGTCCTTGGTTCAACAGTAAATACTGTATCGACGACTAACTTACTTGGCAGCTGCTATCTAGTTGTCATCAGCAGCTACCAAAATACAAAAGAGTTCCCCATAATCCTCCATATAAGACATGGAATCCCAAGCGGCAAAATCTTGTGTTTTTGCTTAGCACAACGTCAACTAACAAATTCCATCCGCTGTCTTGTGGTGAAACGGTACTGTCCAGTTTTCTCAAAACAGTCCACTCGCTGCAATTACAGTCACTTTCGTACGGTCTTTAACCTGCTACAAAATGCCCGATTGCTTAAGCCATAGTTGATCTGTTTATACGAATGTAAGTCACTTTCGTACGGTCTTTAACCTGCTACAAAATGTCCGATTGCTTAAGCTATAGTTGATCCGTTTACGCGAATGTAAGGTCAGTTCGAGTTTCTGCAGTTTGCCGTTTTTCGATAAGACCTATATCGATCGAAAGCATGTTCCATTTGTGGTGTACGCATCGGTATTAGGACACTAAGCGATTCATTCATCCTTTCCGGAAATTCATCCTATCAGGTCTCGAAAATCACGTTTAACCGATCGTGACAAAAAGAAGCATACATTTTCATAAAGGAAACTACTCACAACGTTGCTCAAAACTCTTCGACTGAAACATGAGGCGGCCTGTGAGCAGCACTTTCAGTTGTAGGATATCATAAACGAGAGATTCAGTTGAGTCTCTCGTGAAAACCAAATTGATTTGCAAATGAGTGTATTTCTCGAAGAAGCATACATATTCCATTCCCCAGTGCTGTTTGTTTGATAAAAGAAATCGTCAGTGTACGGAAACCAAATGCCGCACTGTATGCGCTTCTCAAGAATCTGAACATCAGTAGATGACCCGGTGCCTGTATTGAGAGGCAGTGTGACGCAGAAATTCTCACGAGCCTCTAACCGATGCTACTAGCTAACGCCAACAACTTGACTGTGATGAGGCCCGTTGGAACTCAGTCGACCGATAGTGAATGTTATCTACATCGTGTGATAACTGCATGCAGGCCTGGGGAGCTTGAGCGAAGTCGGGGAATCTCGACTAATCTGTGTTGGTTAGAAATCTGGCATGACACAAGCACCACAAAGCTCACGAAGTCGCAGCCGTAGTTAAAACTGCCGATACTAAGAGCGGGAGCTCTTGCGGTGGTGTTCAGCAGCCAAGATAAGCCGGTTTGTCTGAGGAGTGAGTGGGTGGGTGGGTAAGTAAGTAGGCGTTGAGTAAGTAAATAGTAAGAGAAACCCTTACAATGGTAGCGCGGAAGCACACTGGTCTCACACAATTAGGCATGAAGTGCGGCCGGCGACACAAACGTAGGTCCGAAAACCCGTACAAGAACGTCGATGCGCAGGCAGTATTGACCACACATGCAACGCACTCCCATGAAGATCTCCACGAAACGAATGCGAAACTCGAACGGGGTGTACGGAACACTGCTCATCAGTATAATCCGTAGCAACATGCGATCGCGCAGGAACGCCGTAGTTGAAGATTTGTGAATGTGTCAGTGGCACCTATCGCCGTTGGAAAATTGCGGAAAGTTGCCAGATGCACTGCACTGCTTTTTGTATCACATAGGCACATTTCTTATCGTATTATCTCTCGGAGTCAGGTTACGTTTGAATAGCGAGGTTAGCACAACTTCGCTTCGGGCCACAGGCACAATGAGTCGTCCCACATCCACTGACGTTTAACATTTGGCGAGGCTGGATGTTTTGATAGGTATTCCGGCATCGAACCTTTTAGGCTTTTTTTCTTCCGGGGATATGGCCACTAGATAGCACTATCAGCAGCTCTAATTGGCTGCTGCGACACCGAGTAATTCTATAGCTGATCGAAATATGATCCACCAAACTTGTTCGATTTCAAGAGAACACTGTTCCATCACAGAGCCCCAGAAATGAACATAAATATCGGGTGAGGTTTGCCTGGCCGTCCGCATCCAAGGAACCAAGTCCAGTAGACTATTTCCTTTGTGAGTGTTTGAATCAATGTACCAAGAGGAACGGATCAAGGAAACCACATGCGTCATAGGCGGGGGCGACATGAGCGAGTGGGAGATTATCCAAACAACTTTTAGAAAGCTGAAGACTAGCTGTACTACATACATGCTTTTGTGTTGCTTGTGTCAGGTCGGCTATCTAACCAACGCACAGCGGGCGAGGTTATTGAACTTTACTCATACTCCCTAGGTATGCATGCAGCCATCACGCTACAGAGATAACATTCGCTGTCGTTCTTTTGGGTCTAAGCAGAATAACCTTGTTGCAATCAGCTAGCGTCGATTCGGGGGCAAGCGTTTCAATGCAGATACTTAAGGCGTGTGTCAACAGGTTATCTCGGAGGGACACGGAGCGATGTTCGGTTTTTTGCCGAAACATGATGGTACTTAACCTTTCTTTTATGTCTGCTGATTCGCCAATCTGTGGTATCTGCTGCTGACCCGCTCCAGTGCCGTGCCTGAAAAAAGACTCACAGAAGGGAACACAACAGCTGTATTCCGGACAAGCGAGTGCGAGAGCGTGAGTGCGTGCCAGTACGCGGGCAAAACTTACAACGGCCCTACGCTATTTAAAGAGAACTTTCTGACATTGATCTAGGCTGTCTGATAGGCGTTGGGGAACACCTGTCAACATTGATCTTAGGCTGTCTGATAGGCGTTGGGGAACACCCGTCAACATCGATCTTGTCGCTATGAAATGCCTGAACGCTGATCAAATTCGCGACTGCTTCTGTGGCGTGCAGGAACACTCATCAGCTTTTGCTGAATTGATTGAATGATTGACTGGCTTGGATGCTTGTCGGCTTTCCTGTTGAAATTTTGGTGGAGCAGTAGGCTCCGGGCGTTCCGGGGGTTACTTTCAGGAATCTGACCTTCCTGATACTTTCAATTAGCAAAATGACGCTAAGTTGCTCGGAGTACAGTTGGTTAACGATCCGGTTACGTTATCATCAAGTTCGCGAGCTCATCAGCTGTACCGCACAGTGCCTATAGATGGGGTTTGATATATCTTGGAATGGGTTTGGCTCGGAGAAGTATAAACCAGCTGCCTGAGTGGCGCACGGTTTCCGTAAACATAGACAACAATTTCCGGTATTAGTGGCATTCGTGTGTCCACAACCGGCATCAGGTCATACACATATGTTATGAAATCAATTGGTAAATGTAGTCAACCGAGAAACGTGAGACAGGATTAAGGTAAGTGTACAACCGCCAAAAAGTCAATGGAACGATCATTTGGTCTCCACTGACCTGTCGGCATGGCAACTGGAAGTCTAGCAAGCACTCGTTGTCCTACCATCATGATCCGGACATTGAACCGAACAACACGCAATGCATCCGGACATTGAACCGAACAACACGCAATTCCAGTGTGAACGAGTAGACACCCGACCGGATTGAAGAATTTAAGCTGCATAATATGTTTGGTAATAGTAAACAGAGGACAATGAAATCAGATCGCCTAGCCGTAGTACCCTTTCGGTGCCTAGTTGCCATGCCAACGGAAGGAGGCATGAAGGCTGGGATACTGTGAGGCTGCCCAAGCCTAGACAGGGGTAGTCGGGATGTTGTGGTGGGGTTCGAACAATGGACCTACCGGTCCGTAAGCTGGAGCCTTAACCAATGAGCTATGTCAGGCCCAAAGTAAACAGGACAGCTGAATAAAACGGAGCTGTCGGATGAACCGAAAAGTCCCCCCCCAACACTGGCTAACAAGAGACACGAATGTGTACCGTGTTAAAAAAAAAAGAACCGAGTGGGACGCTTACCTGTTCGGAACAGCAGCGAAGAGTTCACGAGCCAAGGCCTCCAGATGATCCAAAGAATCTGGAAAGATTGAGAGTGATTGAAACTATCGTGCATTCCAAGTGATTCTAGTTCACAGTGCTGACATATTCAGGGACGCAGGTCGAAAACCCCAAATCGATTGAATCACCTCGATAATTTGGTGCAGCTACCCCTCTCCCTCAAGGTAAAAAACATCTTCGAAGAAAGATCTTTTGCTGAACAGTAAAATATCTTGAAACAAACCCTCGAGAGCCATGGAAAAAATCCTCGTTGAAAATTTCCTTTTTACACCCACTACACAGGAAAAAAACAGCAGTATTATTCTTTCCCACAAATCTAGGTCGATTAATTCATCGAGACTGCAAGGAACAATCGCCACAATGGCCCGTAAAATCAACAAGTTTATCTCGAGTTCAACCTGAGCCGTGTGACATTTTGGGACCTGTCCCTACCGTTGCAATCAAGCTGAAGGTAGTACAGTCGGAAAATTGAGCAAAGCAATGCATGGAACCTCGTAATTTCATCTTTCAGGTGAGGTCGATGTGTGCCGAAAAGCCGACCAGCACCACACTGTTGTTTCATCCACGTTAGGATTCACCTGATATGTGTAACTCACGGAATGCGAAGAAGATTCGAACCCAAAATCACCTGCTCCCAAATGTGATCTTATTCCACTTTGACAGGATATGTTGCCACCAACTTTTGGTCATGCTGTTCAGTTTTTCGGTGTTAACACGCCCTTCAGGCTGAGTGACGATTGGTTCTCGGCTTCAGCCGGGAGACGAAACTCGGTAGAAACATTTGAGCCTTTCTCCACAACAAATAGACGAAATAATTATCCACTTCAAAAGCAAACTATCCTAAAAATTAAACCACATCCACCGTCGGACACGTAACTTTTCTTTTGTGGTTCTCACACAGGTACGTCCAGTGGCATACGGATTACACGCCCGAAATCGTCCGGCTGACAAGCGCTTTACAGACTCATCATGTTTATGCAGTTACAAGTGGGCAAAGGTGGTTCACTTCAAGAACGTTTAGTTAGGCTGTCGACGTATTTTCAGTAACCTTATGAGTAGTGCTTTACAAATATATACGTGTATCGCGAAATCTCGAATATCGTATCTACTGAAACATGAGGCGGCCTGGCGCAGTACATTCAGTTGCCTGGAAACATCACAAACGAGAGATTCAGCTTGGTTCCAGGTGAGTCTCTCGAAAAACCAAATTAGTTTTCAAACGAGTGAATATTCGCCGATTTCGTGCGATTTGGTTTCAAGTAGAACATAAGGTTGACGGAAACCCGGGGACTGCGCCTACCTGATGAGACCCAAGAAGGGCAAAACCGGTCGTGGGCTATCGACGAAGTTTCAGCAACCTAATGCGTAGTGCATTAAAAAAAACTATTGTTTTTTTCACAAACGCTATTGAAAACAACCGCACCAAGTTGACCGAATCACTACATACGTTCATCCGGTTGGTATCCGTCATACCAATAATTGCCGCCATGCGCAAGGAGCTTCAGACCGCGACCCTCACAAACCATGGTCCCTAGACTCCACACAGTGTGCATCGAGATTTTTGGTTTGTTTCAGTTTTTGGTAAGTTTCAGTCTGGCCCGTGATGCTGAAACTTTGGTGTCGAGGCCCATATATTAACCCCAGTAGATGATGTTGCAACGGTACACCCTCATGGTTGTGGCGATCAACCCTGGCACAGCAAGAGCGAACGCGCGTGTCACAAATCGTTGCCTGACGCCACTACCGAGTACCGAACATGACCACGACTTCGTGACTAACAGTTCAAGACAACCTGGGCAACTTGATCAAATGCTGTTGCGGAATGTCACCTTACCCCAAGTCACTTGATAGCTGACTTGTTTGCACTAGCCAGCAGAGATGAACTTTCAAGGTTCTGTATGATTCCGCGAAGACTGTTTATTGTATTCTGTGGAGGGGGGTGAAATGCATTCGGCAGACGACCTATCGGGGGAGCTAATTCCGACCTAATCGCGAATCGCTGCCGTTAAGGCGAATGACGCTTGAAACTAACCTGCAGCTAACTTGTAGATGGCACAGAGGATTTCGACCGAAACACTCAAACACTGTCAGGTTCTGCTGCCAAACCTTGAATAAACAATGAAGCAGGGAGTTGGACCGGAAAAGCAAGCCCATACTGATACATCATCCAGGATCATCATCAGGACAAAACGCGGAATAGATCATTCTCCAACCTCCAGATCTAATTGGTTTGGTGGGGATCGTGGAAAGTTGGCTATTCTTAATTAGTTGTATTTCCTAACGAAATTCTACGCATGTGCTAAAATAAGAAATCACCTCAGGACAGGATATTTTTTGTCTGGGGAGATTGTAACCAACAAACATGTCGGCGAGAACAGTCAGCTACTGTCAGATTCCACAATCCTGTAAAGTACTTCTTTGATGGTCAAAATTTGACGATATCTCGAAAGAATTCATCATAAAGAGAAACCGACTGTGCTAGGTGTAAGCAGCATCGCACAACGGTCATACTTTGCTTCGACTCAGTGATTCGACATCGCTCCTGGGCAGCTGTGATTCCAGATGGTCAAGACGCCGGCTCATTCTCAAGCACGAGAGAGCCAAAGTAAAGTAGAGGGCAAATAAGTAAGATGTCTGCACTCCCTAATAATTCGCTTACCTTTGGAATGCAACGCCAATGTCATTCGGTGTGCAGAATACATGTTTTTCCGGTGTTGTTGTAACAGCGAATAGATGTCAGTCCCACGCTCCTCCGGGATATCCCGTAGCGACTTCATATTACCTGGAACAAAATTTTCGCAGCTTCTAGAATCGAATGCTAATTGAGTAACACATAAAATTAAATACCCAGACTATCTAGTGTTTGATAATACAGCAGCTAGCGAATTTACTGACCGGAAGGTCTGGATTCGAAGGTTCGAATCCGACCTCTGCCACTCGACTTCGCCTGTCTGGACTTGGGCACTCTGGTAGTACGCCAGCCCTCGTGCTTCCTCCGGGTGGCATGGCAGCTAGGCACCGAAAGGGCGCTACAGCTGAACGATTTTTAGCAAGCGAAACTGTGAGCCGGAAACCAGTTAGGTGACACAAAAACCGTTCAGTGAATTGGCTCCAAAGGAATACTTTCTTATTTTCCAGTCGTGAGCCGTCGGGAAACAACTGGGCTATTGCAACGCAGTTTGTGAGAGATGGGTAACCAACATCCCATGCATTAGCAAGGTCGCATAACCAAACGGCAGGTGTGTTGCCGTTTGAAGAGATATCAATTTTGTGGGGTCCGTCGTTCACACATAGCATACAGCTAAAATCAGACAGCATCGCGAAATCTGTGTGTGCTTGAAAGGTTTCAACAATAAAGTGCTTTATAAAGGAAACTACTCACGAGGTTGCTGAAAACTCCTCGACAGCCCACGACCGGTTTCGCCCTTCTTGGGGTTCATCAGGTAGGCGCAGTCTCCGAGTTTCCGTCAACCTTATGTTCTACTTGACCTGCAAGGATAGAACGGTATCTACGGTATAGCCCTCCAGAAAAATCCCCTTCATAGAGGGCCCATCAATGTGGAGGCCTCACAACAACTGCTCCACGAGTGTGATCCTCAAAATCAGATCGAATTCCTCTCTCTTCATGGTGGTCCGTTGTGGAAAAAAGGAACATTCCGCGACGTAGCGTTTGGAAATTTGTCCCGGTGGACCAACGCTTGGTCTAAAACGGAGGGAATTCATCGGACGAACCTAATCAGAATATGATCACAAGAAGCCTGGACCCCTAACCGTAGTTGGCATGTTTGTCCTTCATTTTTATGAGATCCTTTTGCCATCAGAAAAGGAGGACTGGAACGACTCCAAAAATGTCATGTGATTCGGTCCATTTTTAAGCACAGTGCTCCATATCTGGAAGAATAGCCAAGGAAGAAAAAAGGGTAGGACTGTTTCCAACTCATCAGGTGAGCGGTTCTGCTCAAGAATGGATTATTGTCTCAGTTGGGACCGTGAGTGACTCGGTCACTCGTAAGCAACTTAAGGATTATCTTTTCAATATCGCATACAATAGAGCTATGCCAGTGTAGTATATGCTGAACTTTCATGCATTCAACGCAAAAACACGACGAAATACAAGGTGCTTACCACATCCGAAAATTTTGAGCTAGCGAATTTACTGACCGGAAGGTCTGGATTCGAAGGTTCGAATCCGACCTCTGCCACTCGACTTCGCCTGTCTGGACTTGGGCACTCTGGTAGTACGCCAGCCCTCGTGCTTCCTCCGGGTGGCATGGCAGCTAGGCACCGAAAGGGCGCTACAGCTGAACGATTTTTAGCAAGCGAAACTGTGAGCCGGAAACCAGTTAGGTGACACAAAAACCGTTCAGTGAATTGGCTCCAAAGGAATACTTTCTTATTTTCCAGTCGTGAGCCGTCGGGAAACAACTGGGCTATTGCAACGCAGTTTGTGAGAGATGGGTAACCAACATCCCATGCATTAGCAAGGTCGCATAACCAAACGGCAGGTGTGTTGCCGTTTGAAGAGATATCAATTTTGTGGGGTCCGTCGTTCACACATAGCATACAGCTAAAATCAGACAGCATCGCGAAATCTGTGTGTGCTTGAAAGGTTTCAACAATAAAGTGCTTTATAAAGGAAACTACTCACGAGGTTGCTGAAAACTCCTCGACAGCCCACGACCGGTTTCGCCCTTCTTGGGGTTCATCAGGTAGGCGCAGTCTCCGAGTTTCCGTCAACCTTATGTTCTACTTGACCTGCAAGGATAGAACGGTATCTACGGTATAGCCCTCCAGAAAAATCCCCTTCATAGAGGGCCCATCAATGTGGAGGCCTCACAACAACTGCTCCACGAGTGTGATCCTCAAAATCAGATCGAATTCCTCTCTCTTCATGGTGGTCCGTTGTGGAAAAAAGGAACATTCCGCGACGTAGCGTTTGGAAATTTGTCCCGGTGGACCAACGCTTGGTCTAAAACGGAGGGAATTCATCGGACGAACCTAATCAGAATATGATCACAAGAAGCCTGGACCCCTAACCGTAGTTGGCATGTTTGTCCTTCATTTTTATGAGATCCTTTTGCCATCAGAAAAGGAGGACTGGAACGACTCCAAAAATGTCATGTGATTCGGTCCATTTTTAAGCACAGTGCTCCATATCTGGAAGAATAGCCAAGGAAGAAAAAAGGGTAGGACTGTTTCCGACTCATCAGGTGAGCGGTTCTGCTCAAGAATGGATTATTGTCTCAGTTGGGACCGTGAGTGACTCGGTCACTCGTAAGCAACTTAAGGATTATCTTTTCAATATCGCATACAATAGAGCTATGCCAGTGTAGTATATGCTGAACTTTCATGCATTCAACGCAAAAACACGACGAAATACAAGGTGCTTACCACATCCGAAAATTTTGTACGGCGAACCATCTGCGGCGAGCGAGGAGATGAAGAACTCCAAACGGTTCGAGTCCCTCGCGTTGGCCAGCTCAAACTCTACGAGGGTCAAGAATACACAGAGACATGATAAGTTGGGTGTGAGGACATGAGAGCAGCATCAAGCTAGTCGTGCAGTCTTCAAGAAAGAGTTCAAGGCAGAAAAGCAGGCGGAAGGCTATGCCTGTCTGCGATCCAGAAGACTGCAACGTAGATCAGATCTTTTGGGGTCGGTAGGTGACTATTTGGGTAAATTTTTTTGCGCGACGGTTGAGACACGGAACAGTGGCCAAAGGATTGGCAGATACGTTGATTGCACTGCACTGGGTTGGGAGAGAACGAGAGGTTAAGATCCGTAAGCAAAGAGCTGCACTGGCAAATGATATCTCCCAGGCCGAAAACGTAACCATCTCCCGGTTGCCCAGGCCGAAAACGTAACCGATCTTCAGCCTTGGACTCAAAAGTCTGACCCACGAGGAAGCGGACAGAAGGGTCCGGAGCCGATGACTCAATAGTCTGACCTGCTCGGCTACAGGGCGTTAGTTTGACCTGAGAGCGCACTCAACAAGGCATTACTGTCCCATTCCTGATGCGGCCGTGCACAATAGGTGCCTTTTGAGCAGCACCGGGTTCTTTGGTTTTAAAAAGTATTTCGATCGTAAGGAATAATGATCCGGCGGTCACGGTCAACCGTTGGGCGATCGGAGTGTGCGGTTTTTGGGGCCGATCTTTTCTAAACCGTCCATCCTCAGGGGAAGGCAGAATCGCTGTTTCCATAGATATGGACATGTTGGTCGCTTAGGGGGAACATCTTACTGTCTTCTCGCTCCTATCGCAAAGGACAGTATGACTTTACCTCCAGACCGCCCGTAATACGATAACTCGCAGTACGGAGACTCCTGTTCTTTGTCGGGCTGCTCCCCGTTGGTCTTCCCGGCATGGTTTAACCTTTAGAAACTGAGTTCCCTCTGACTTTATCTCAAGCCTCACCGTTCGTATAAAACCCGAATCCGCCCCACCGTAAAACACTACTGCCATTTTTTGGCCCGAGCTCTCTCTTTCGACCAAATTCAGCGAAAGATTGGCAATGCGATGGAACAATGGTAGCTCGAGTGTATCTATTGTTAGCTGATCACCTGTCCGTATCGAAAACTGAAGTGCAAGATGTTACACTGAAATCGCTTGTCACTCTGTTCACCCAAATTTCAATCGTACCACATGTGTTTCTTGTTCAGGTTATCCCAAGGAAGTCACCTTCTCCCATTTCGTGTTTTCGCCTCCTCGTGTTCCGGAACTGCTCAATCGATGTACTGACATAAACGCTTGAATTCGCTAAGAAGTGACTTTTTCAGTGTCTTACAGTCTAACACAGGCTTACACAAACCATCATTATTATCACGAAATCGAACAAAAGTTATTCCCTGCTTCTGGAAATTTAAAGGACTGTTAGGAACGTACCACTGTGGACGGCGGCCAACTCACGGTCCGTGCTGTCCGGAAGCAGTAGGGGAGAGATGAAGAAGTGAGCGAATCGGTCCAGACACTTGGAAAAGTGTTTCCGTTTCACATCAAAGTGAAACAGCGTGTACTCGTTCCCGGTCCATGCATTGCTCGTACCACCCCGCTTGCTCAAATACGCATCAAAGTCGTTCTCAGTGGGGTACTTTTCGCTGCCCATAAAGACCACTGAAGTAGTACAGAGGGCAGGTAGAGAGGAATGGAAATTTACCTTACGAGTTCAACTTAACGAAACAAGAGTAACTTGGATAGTTAGCATGAGAAAAGCATGAGAAAAGCATGAGAATAAACGCTTGCAGTAACAGAACCAAAAATGACGTTGGATGTACTGGTGACACAGCAGATCTCCAGTCCCAGTCTCAAATCAGACCGTGCAACCAGAGACCGGATACTGCAACGCGGACTAGGAAACATGAATACCTCGACTCGCAGAGCAACAATAGAACGGTGAATCGAAAACACCCAGGACAGAATGCAGGGCAAACATACAGAACGTCTTTCAATCTGAGCTACACTTACAAAACTTGAAACGATATAAGTGTGTTTGTTTCCTCTATTTACAATAGGATTTTTTCTCCTAAAGCTATATCGGAAGGATGACCTCCCTATAAAGAATAGCCCATTACAAAAACAATCGAATCTTCAACGAACATCTGTGATTTCATAAAGGAAACTGTTCACAAGGTTGCTGAAAAATCTTCGACAATCTTTTGAGTAGTTTCCCTTACAGAAACACTGCGATATCTCGAATATTGTACCAACTGAAAAAACGAGGCGGTCTTTGTGAACCACATTCAGTTGAAGAATGTCATAAACGAGGGATTCCTTTGCGTCAATTGAGCGAAAATCAAGTTGATATGCAAGTGAATGTATTTGTCAGAAAACATGGGATACTTCAATCGTTTCACATCAAACCGATAAAACAGAAACAGGACAACCCAAGACAAGAGTTTTTCGTTCCTCATGTATTCCTTCCATTTATTTATACTTCCATAATCTTTATAAACTGCAAAGAGGTGGTTTTAACGCTTTCCCGTTCAATAGGCATGTACGTATCGGGGTTATTTTAAGCAGAACAGACAAAAACAAACCCATCGAAAAACTGGCTGTGCAGCTCGGGAGTTTGAATCAGTAGTGGGAGCGAAGGATACGCGCATTAGAGCATGAGTGCGAAAAACGGCAAAGTCCGTGACGAAGACCACTATCGTAGTTCGGAAGTCGTAACTCGGCCACCGGCAAGTACGTACCAGTTCGAACAATGAGGTGGCTTCAGTCTTGAAGGATTTGTAATCAAGGGCTTCACAATCCTCTAGAATGGTGAATTTTCACATATCCAAAAGTGCCTTGGTGAATGACGCTCAAAAGGTGCAGCATCAGCAGCAACGGGACAGGAGCAGAGGCACAAGACTTTAGTGCGGTGTGACGGTTTGCGAGCCTGTGTAACCCAATGAGCTGTATGGAAGAGTGTACGTGTCACACTGACGAGACCGCTCAACTGGTAGAGAAATGACCAAGAGTGTCTTGGCTTGGGGGTTGGAACCTTTACGGCGATCTGCCACTAGCAAAACAAGGTTGATCTGACGGTCTTGCGTCGACCGCCATAGCAAAACAAGGTTGATCTGACGGTCTTGTGTCAACCGCCACTGCCTTCCGGCTAGGCTTTTGATCCAAATGCTTTGGCTAAAGACTCTAACCGTCCTCCTGTCTAGGCCCTGACAGTACGTATACCAACCGATGTACAACCATGAGTTGCACACTTACAAATAATAATCTCATGCCACACTCGCCGGTGTCATCAGCCCGGTCACCTTGCTTGCTGCGTACAGCAATGCGGGTAAGGGAAGGCAAACTATTACTGACACCTCCGTTCTTACTATTTCACCTGTTCCTTTTTCTTCCCTCTTCACCCCACTGCTGACGGCATCCCCGTAGGCCCTTTCTTAAAGATTGACATATCCGTTTGCCCTTCGCTGCTTTTAGCTGCAAAACCTACGGTTATAACAATAATTGTTCAGCTGTAACACCCTTTCGATGTATAGCTGCCACGCCACCCAAAGGAACCACCGGGGTTCAGCTATTGCCAGGTTGTCCAGCCCAGATAGGAACAGTCCAGATAGAGAAGTTGGGTTCAAACCACGGATTTTCTGGTAAGAGAATTCGCGATGTAACCACGCAGCTAGCTATAGCTATTTGATCATTGATGCCTCAGAAGCGTTGGTGTTTTTGGAAGTTTTCAACGGATTCGTAATGAGGTCATTACAAAACAGTTATCAGGAATGTACTTCAGCCGCAAACGACCTAAGCTGCCACCTTGACGTGGTGGTCGGGCTTCTGTGCTGCAATGTTCCCGCGGACTAAACTGTCTGGAACGTTGTTCCACAAGGTGCAACTGTGCCAAGAAGACCAAAGAGGAGCAGTTAGACCAAGAGCAGTGAGATCCCGTACTACGAGAAATCGTATTACCAGGCAGTCTGGAGGGTAAGCCGTACTGTCCTCTACCACAGGAATGAGAAGACAGTAAGGTGTTTCCCGTAAGCGACCAGCACGTCCATAGCTATGGAAACAGGACGGTTTAGAAAACATCGGCCCCAAAAACCGCACACTCCGATCGCCCAACGGTTGAACATGACTGCCGGATCATTGTTCCATAGATATGG
>NW_008751685.1:2340557-2343015 GCF_000715545.1 Opisthorchis viverrini | reverse complement strand
GTTCTGCATCTCAGAACGCCAAGGATGAACTCAGCTCTTTCACATTTCTCTTTCCGTGGGTCTGGTGACCCAGAAGCGATGACTCGTGGAATATATGGCGTGGGAGTTGCACTCAGCCCCAGAGCTGAACGCGCTTTGCTGGATTGGATCCCAGTGAACAGTCGTCTCTGCGCCGTCCGGTTATCCAGTTCCATCAAGCTCAATGCCTCGCGGCATAAAAAGCGGTGCCTGTTTGTCGTGTTGGCTTATGCCCCAACGGGCTGCAGCTCTGATGCGGAGAAGGATACTTTCTATTGAGAGCTATCCGGGCTGGTTTGTCAGGCAAAAAGCACTGACATTGTGATCCTTGCAGGTGATTTGAATGCTCAAGTAGGTCGTCTGAGCTCCTCGGAATCACATTTGGGTGGTCGACTCGGAGTCTTTGCTCGCCGCACAGACAACGGAGACCAACTCCTTCAGCTGTGTGGTGATCACGAACTGTTTCTGGCAAGTACGAACTTTCAACATAGACGTTCGATCGCTGCAAAGTAACCGTGGACCCAGTTGGACCATGTGGCCATCAGCCACCGGTGGAAGGCGACAATTCAAGACTGCCGTCAATCGTTTCCGATCATACCATGGTGCGTGCACCCTTTACAGTTCGCCTCCCTTTGGGCCCCCGCAAGTCAGCAAGAAGCATGACAATCCACTGTATCCGAAGAACTACCACAGTTCAGCAGTATCGATCTCAGCCAGCCTAAAAACTCTCCACAGTAAAACAATACTGAGAATGTGGATGAAGCAGTTATGTTAGCGGCGTTCGGTGCGATCTGTCCGGCTTCTCTGATTCGACCACAAGACCACTGGATGTCGTCAAGATCAATATCCATGACTGATGCCAGGAAAGCCATACCAGCAGGCAGTGAGCACGACAACGCACGCAAATCCCTCAAACGCCACAAAGTGAAGAGTCTAAGGAAAGACCGAGAGGGTGGAGGGAGATTGAAAGCTTCGGCGATGGAGAAGGCTTTTGCTACCGGAAACAGCCGTGCCCTTTATCAACTGATATGATCGACCCTACGAAAGCAAAGACCGAGAGCTCTGGTGGAGATTGAAAGCTTCGGCGATGGAGAAGGCTTTTGCTACCGGAAACAGCCGTGCCCTTTATCAACTGATATGATCGACCGGCCCTACGAAAGCAACGGCCAGCGAAACGATAAGTGAAAATGATGACTCACTGATTCACTCGCAAAATCGTTGACTGGAAAGATGGGCAGAACACTTCAAGGAGCAGTTCAGCTGGCCTCCTGCAACACAATCTGTGGAGATAATGCATACGGGCGAATGGGATGTAAACCTTGGTCGCCCGTCGGAAGAAGAGATAAGGTACGAAATATCCCTATTGAAACGTGAGAAGGGACTAGAACAGGACGGTCTGTATCCAGCTCTCTTCAAAGAAGGGGAAGAATAACTGGTGACTCATCTGACAAAAATTATTGGTTCTATATGAAACGAAGAGCTGTCTGTAGAATGGGGCATGTCGAGAGTTATCCCTATCTTCAAAAAGAGTAAGCGGACGCTGTGAAAAACACCGTGGTATCAGCCTGGTAGCTGTGGCATCGAAGGTTCTGTCTGCTCTAATCCTTCGAAGGTTGACTGAACACTGGGAGAGACAGATCCGTGAAACCCATGCTGGGTCCCATCTTGTAAGAGGATGCATCGATCATATAGTCACCCCCCGAGAGATTCTAGAACCGCAACACTGCTTCTAGCGACGAACAACGGCCGTGCTTCTTGATCCGAAAGCTGCCTTTGACTTTGTGGACCGTCAGGAACTATGGCAGTGTCTGTGGACGAAGGTGTCCCCTATAAATTCTTGACCCTTCTTAAGTCGCTGTACGTCAGCTCCCACCACCATGTGAAGGTCTACGGGAAGACATCTTCTGAGTTAACCATATCGAGTAGTGCCAGGCAGAGCTGCAATCTTTCACCTTTCCCCTATAATTTCGTCGCTGCTATGATCATGGAAGACTCACTATCAGTCCTAATGCCTGTGGGCTTGACGTGCACACTGGGCAACTCACGCTGCTCACGTCAAAAGACTTTCAGCGTTCAACCACTGATTTCTTCGGAGCATTGCCCGAGTCTGCTGGAGACACCGGATCAGTAATCCGGAAGTGCGTCGAATGGTATTCGGAAGAAATAATTCACCCTGGATTACTAAACTGATCACACTACATAGGTTGCACTGGCCTGGCCATGCGTTGCGTATGACAGTCAACCGACTGCCATGAAGGATTCTGTTGTATTGTGCGGTGGCTGAGCTATTTGGTTACGCCTGCACTGAGCCTGCCAGACTACGCGATAGGGAGAAGACAGAGAACTGAGGACACGGTTGTATTGCCAGGACAAAACATACAGAGCGTCTGCGTAAATATATAGGATGACTAATCGGCCAAATATGGGCGTTCACTTGTTC
>NW_008751685.1:2332690-2340334 GCF_000715545.1 Opisthorchis viverrini | reverse complement strand
TGGTCGCTGCCGTCTTCCTGGATGGGGACCCCGAGACGGGCCACATCAATGGCTGGAGACATTATCAGACATGGCCCAGTCGCGCCCTCAGTGGCGCTCGTGCATCCAAGCTATTGCCTTCGATGCATAGCTCCTTTTCCAACCCCCAACCCCCCACTTGACAGCCCACTGACAGTGCTGGATTCATGCACCAATTTATCAGCTCCCGCCTGCAACACGCAGCTACCTACCCCTCCCCCCAAAACCACCGGTGAACGAAACTGCGGCAGCTACAACCAGTGTACGAGTACGCGGTTCTTACAGCTGACGATGATGATGATGATCTTTGCAAATCAATTTGGTTTTCACGGGAAAATCAACTGAATCTCTCGTTTATGGTTATTCTCCGACTGAATGTGCTGCACAAGTATAACATAAGGTTGACGGAAACTCGGCGATTGCGCCTGAGGCCTGATGATGCCCAAGAAGGACGAAACCGGTTGTGAGCTGTCGAAGGGTTTTCAGCAACCTTGTGAGTAGTTTCTGCTGTGAAAATATACTGCGATATCTCGAATATCGTACCAACTGAAACATGGGGCGGTCTTTGTGCAGCAGACTTAGTTGAAAAATATTCCGTGAATACTGTCGTACGTCAATGTAACCGCTGCTTATCACGCGCCCATACAACACAGGCAGTATTCAGTGAAATAGCTGCAAGTTATGGACAAAACAGAAAGGACGGACAGTAGCGGGTGAAATAATTAACTAACACAGGAAAGGAATGGACTCATGGCTGGCAATCATTGTTCTCATGAAACGGCTTGTGGTGCGTGGGAATTCCCACCCCTAATTTGATCACAGTTAACGCAATGTAACATTATATTTACCTAATGTAATTTTAACCTAATGCTAATGGTAAACGTAAGTTGATGCAGCGTTAGTGTAACATTGTTTCCGAGCGAACAAAAATTCAGGTCGTTCAACAGCGTCTCATTTGGGGGTCCGAGTCAAGGGAGCTGCTTTCTTACGGCGCAGTTGCTAACGGGGTCGGAAGATATTGTTACAAGATACCACCGAAAGGGATCACGATTTTCAGTGCTGAGGACATGTGCAGCATAGAAACATTAAGTAGTGCCCCCCCCCCAACCGACAGTTCCGTTGTTAGCGAAAAACGTACCTTGTTCTCCGTGAAATCACCAACCCCGTCGTCTCCATTCCGGGTCTCCATTAGACAATCATCGTCTTCTGTATCCTCTGATGAATCATCGGAATCGGATTCGGGGTCGGGATCTTCGCCGGGCTTAAGACTAGAGATTACCATAACATTGATGCCGTTTTCCAGTTTGAAGAATCTAGAAGTAAATGATTAACAAGCAGGAACAATACCTATAATTTCTCTGGTCCACCAAACTTTTCTCCATGGAAAAAAGGTGCTCTTCCGCGCAGCGCATGGTCACGTGAGCACGACTTCAAAGTAATACACGGACGAACGAAGCCGGTACTGGAAGCTGAAAATAGCGCAATAAGTGACGGCATGCATAACAAGGATGTCAGAGGAAAACATCAAAAATAACGGATGATGCCAACTTCAACACCAACACTATCCTTTCCTGAATTCTAAAACGAGAGGATCGTTAAGTTAAGGGGACGCTTTGGATGTTCATCCCCATGAGACACTGGGGACTCGAAATGAGTCGGAAGTTAGGGTGCAACGGTTGGTCGAAAAGTCCAAATCGGCCGTCAGTTTTCCAACGTTAAACTCGAGTCCAAGCGCTTCCCCCCTTTGGTGTGGATTCACATGAATAATTGCGCCAGGACAGGAGGACGACTGTTCAAAACGAGAGTGATGTGAAACTGAATATTATTATTATTGTTATTAAATCACCCACTGAAGAACGGCCGTAATCCCATCGAAATGGGAAATGTACTTTTAAACTACGATCTGTAAGTCGCACGGGTGTTCCGTTCCCGTGTCAAACTGTAGTATACCGGTGTCATTGATTCATATGTAAGCATTGGTGATGTACAACCTTGCTTACTGGGCTCTGGCTTATGAGCTTTATTTCTGTTTTCCATCCGCAGAAATTGTCGTGAACACCTGCCTTCGGAGAATCACTGTCCCCTGGTGCTTCCACAGCGTGCATATTACAAATCAAAATCTAAAAATATTGCAGGTTTCCCCACCGTATCATTCGGTTGTACTAGTCAGCACTGTGAAAGTGAAGTCAGGCGAGTTGTGCGATCAAGTGGGAACATTGGAGAGTTGGCAGTTTTGATGTAGTTACATTGGAAGGTGAGCGTCGGGTTGATAATACTCGCCCCTGAATTAAGGCCTCTGAAACGCAGCAATCGGGGGCAGGAAAACCTAGGGCCTGCATTTGTCCAACCGACTATAGAAAGGACCTGACGCAATGGCCACCCAACCCGAAAGCCCAGCTGTGATCCATGGTCAAGTCTGCCAAGTGTATTGAGGGAATCAAACAAGTTTCACCGGTGAAAAGGCATGACACGTTGATAGGCTTGGGATTAGAATTGACGAGTAGGCGAGGACGACTGAAAAGGCTATTGCAACTCCCATGTCCAGTCGGGCCTTGCTCTTCGATTCAATATGTTATATAAGAACATATGATAACTTTAGACCGATACTTATGGAGGCAAAGGACGACCGGTATAACCATGATCATATTGTGACCACAGAAAATAACGGGCATGCATGCCAAAATTTTCGGGGTTGGGGGAGAAGCGCGGGCCTAAAAAAGCCCGAAGCCGATTCGCTCACGTCTTGACTAGTCAGGGTACGCCCTTGATTGGTTCGCAGTTGGCCAGCAAAATCGGTTCGTTCGGCGTGATTCCTAGTTATCCAGAGTATCTCTTCCCCGGACACCCCCACTTGAAGTCACTGTTTATCTAACCACTGCCTTATATGACTTGTCATCACTCAGGGTGTTACTGTCGCCTACCGGTGAACTTGAGGTTAGTGGGAATCCGGTATAGACGGCGCTGAGTTTGCTCTCCACTTCAGAGGTGCTCCATGGTTTTCCAATGCTCTACGTGGCGTGGTTACACTCAAGGGTCGCAACCTGCATTTTGGCGATGTATTCAACTGCTGTTGGAGTCTGAGGCGCTGCAAAGTCAGCTCACCGTGCTGTTCGATTTTGAGAAGAAGTTGGGTTTTGATGTCCCTATCATGAGAGGACTGCAAACCAGATAATACATGAGGCATCTGGACTGGTTCTCCGTCATTCTGTTGTCGTTAAAACGTTCGCATTCCCGATCGACAGAACTGGTAAAATTGATGAATTCCCCCATTTCTTGATAAGCTCGAGGCATTGGTGAATGGTACCGAAGAGTTGCATTTGATGACCAAATGTATGAGACATTGTTCTGACCGTATAACAAGACCTGAAGTCCTGGAGCGGCTTGGGAACAATCAATTCTGCACACTGTTCTCACTTCGATGTGCCAAGTTTTTGCACCAATAATCTGAATTTTCATCCATCATCGAAAATAGACATCCGTTTTGAACATGTCCTTGTACAGCCTGAACCAGAAACACAAGTAAGCCCAAAATATGGCCAAATGTTTACTTCATCACTGACACTACGACTCCATCAGCTAAAGGGGTAGAACACCCACGGGCACAGGCTATTGATAATGTGGCGCTTTGTACATTTATTTTGCGTCCATTATAACACTACGCATTTCATCAATTGCACAATCGTTTTTTGTTTAAATACGGAAAGCTAAAAAACGCGCACGTGTACAATTTCACATAATACAGGCGTGGTCACGTGCTTCGACTCTCTCTTCTGATGGTTATTCGCTGACCTGGGCCAACGACGAACTATTTTAAAGAGAACAATTGTTAGTGAGTCTGTTCCATCTGGTCTCTTTATTTTTGTATACCCAACCTAGCGTAATCATTTTTATTTCCTTGCCACACACTCCTGGTAAACTAACGTTTTGGGTAGCCAGACCACTACAATACATCGATACATAAACTGGGGCAGTGATTAAATGCACTTCAGCTGTGGTTCCTCAGTCTGATTTGCTTCTGTTGCAATAATTTTCAGGGCAGACAAGGTTCCATCGATTTCGTCGGTTCCTGCCCGCCAGTTGTGTTTGAGGCGAGTCCTCACCTTAGCCCTCCATCTGGATCTTCCAAGCCTGTGTGTTCGTCAAAAGACTTACTGATGACCCACATCGCGCATTACCACCCAAATCGAAGTCAAAACGCATGTCGAGCACGTCATACATAAACCTTATTCGGTGACAACCACCTGGAAATCTCGACAACTAGGTTCACTACTGGCAACAGCCTTCCGGTGGGTCCTTGATAATGATCGGCTCTTTGGTCTATATTTTCGGCCAGTCAGACCTCACTTGAATTTTGCACCGGTAATTGGTCCGCTCGTTAGGCCATTTGTATGCGGGATAAGATTCTTGGCCGAGGCGGCGCCTACTGACCCCAAATCCCATTGATCAGTACCAGGTTGGGGCAAGTCCAAATATCGGCCTTCGATCAAATACTGGATCTAAATTGACCTGGTAATAATTCGCCTATTCATTTGCTTACTCGTTTTGACATACGCTTTTGACTTCTGCTCGTTTTGCCCATTTGTGCATGCCTCTCACCTTGCCGCAAAGCCTGTCCGTCTGAATTCTGTATGTTTCGAGGTGTGTGGGAATTACGTTGCTGGGCTACCTCCTCATGGTTTTTCGCGCACTGATTTTCACTGTCATGTGTTTCATGTGGTCGCACTACTAATCAGAATTATAAAATGTCCTCAGGAGGTTTGATCCTCACTAACGAGCCGGCATTCCGCTCGCCAATGTTTGCTGTGCTGACTTCGATGTTGAACCGTACGGGGCAATGGTAGATTTATGCAACTGTTGATGACACAGACGTGGATAATTGAGGTTGGTTGTGTTAATTTGCCTACCGTTGTGTAAATAGTGCCGTTGATTTTCGGATGCAATTCCTCTTTTTGAAACTTGCGATGCCAAACCTATCAGCGACTTGAATTTCCGTATCGCGATAACCAACCTTGGGCCATTCGGAAACATATTTACATTTCCTTAGAAGGGTTTAGGACATACAATAACAAGGAACATAGCGGCCAGGACGAATGTCGACAACGAACTTTTTTACTGAAACCATGCTTATAGCCTTCCGATTCAGGTCCATCATACCCCTAAAAAAGCGATTCAGCTGTCTGGCATCTTAGCGGATGGGCGCGCGGAAAACCAGGTGATCGCTTAATGATCGTTTTTTCAAAACGCCCACATCACCAAGACAAGCAAAATTGATATTCAGTGGTGTTCTTATAAGCGCTGATGAATAATCGCTTTAAATGTGTTATTCTTGTGAGAGAGAGAACTACAAGAAACTCGGTGCGTCTTCAGCTCTATGCTTTTAACTTATGTACGGAGATTCCGAAACTCACCACTCATGACGGCGGAAACAGGATCATGCAGGTTCTAGAGCGCTGAGAGTTTACCTTGCAGGACGGCAGTAAAAGGGACAGAAGCAAAGGATACCTCTTAAATTTTGGAACTATCAATCTCCGGCTTCCCTCATCCAACCTGTTGGGTCCGATCTTAGGTGCTGTCGTCCCTCATGATTCTCGCGATTCTCTGACGGCGTTGCACATAAAAATTCCAATTAGGTCGATTTGGCAAAGTTAATTTCGGATAAAATGGGTTCAGCGCGAACGCAAGTCTCGACCAAACGAAATCTACCTGGTGAATCAAAGATGCGGTCGTCTACAAAAGCAAGCCAATTTAGTTTGCCGCTAAAGGCAATGCGACCTGTTTACTCCACGCACAGACCGGGCGACTGAACAGAAACATGAAGATAATGCGATTGCAAAACAGCACCAGAAGGTAAAATATTGAATAAAAATGTTGCTTTTGAACAACGGCAAATTAGGCCATCCAAAATGTGACATCCTACTTGTCGCAAGTTTCAGATATTGAAAAGTATATGTGCAGAAATAATTATCTGAACAAGTAGAGTGGCCCCAATGCACCCTTAGGGGGGCATTTAAGTTTGGAATCGCCGAGACAACGGGCAGATAATTGCTTGACAGTGGCTTCCTTCAACCCTTGAAATATACGTGGGTGTATATTTGCCAGGCCCGTTACTCCCCGAAAGCCGCATAATAACGTTGTGCCCTCCCCACTGAATGCAGCGGGTAGTTTTTAAGTGCCCACCCATAAGCTATCCGTAATTGTAACATACTTTATGACATTTAAAGGTCAGTCTATTTTGAAGAATCGTGCGCATTTGTGCACTCGGTGAAATGGCTCACACGAAACAAACCCGGTTCCGAGAATTCTGCGGGCTGTCACTCCTTTTGATTGGCCGATATGAAGCGAGCGTGGGCGGAGGAGTTGCTTTGTTTTCAACATGCTTGCTCGAGTGGTTCTCTCAGGTAGGGTTCCTTGGTCCTTTTGTGGCTCTTAGTGGATTCAAATCCTGAAGCTAATTTAACAAAGCCCCTCCGATCCACTTGGGGGAGACAATTTCTCCTTTCGGAAAATTCAGCGGCTCACCATATATGATACTTTAAACATCTACAGATAGGCGACTTTGCTGCCTCCAAGAACTTCTACTTAGAATTTTATCACGCTGCTTCTATTAAACATTTGCACCCAGGTTCAAAAAATAGGGTGCATGCTTTTGTAGCGACCCAGTCACCCAGTATCTATGGGCGACGAAGAACACAATACATTAAATATTCATGATGGTGTTATCTGACCGCCAACGATGGCCTAAAATGCTTATTAATACGCACTTCATCGTTAAGTGTGGCCACTTATTGTAATTGCCGGACCCGTGTCCATTTTCAATGCTGATTATGGAGTCTCAACTGCGCAAGATGTGTTGAATTGCTGCCCTAGAGCGGCACTTCATCACGATGAATGTACGCGTTGTCGGTCTGTCATGTCGGCGCTTGAAAATTATGTAACCATTGTTGGCGTGAGTTTTGATTTTTAGTGGAATCTTACGGCAAAATTGATCAGGATGTCCATTTTTCCAATAATCCGGCTTCACTCGATGATGAATCCGAAGTGAAAACATGCGTGTTTGATTTAATCTCGTTTGTACCTCCTGTAAAATCTTTCAGATATCCTTCTGTTAAGAGCGCAAACTAACCCCTAAATCATTTAGTCCCATTGTTGACAATGAAGGAGCCAAGTGTCCGAGGATATTAATTCCGGCGAAGTTAGCTCTAGTAAGATGTGTGCACCAGGCAGACGTAAGATCGGTTGATATAGGCTCGGTCCGTAGTACTGAGGGACGATATGTGCCTTGAAATACGTACCCATATATGTAGGCGTACCCGAATATAGTGGAAGAATGTGTACTTGGTGTCATATTTGCCCCTTTAGAACACTGAAAATTAAATTCGTCCCACTTCCGTTTCCCTAAAATTTTACTCTGTAGCACTTGGAAACAACAGTTGCGCCGCTTTCACCATTACATTTAACCATCTCAAAATTATGCGAGGTGGTACTATAATCGACTAAAAGGGCACATTCCCGGACAAGGCTCATCAGCTCCCGGTTTCATCGTTGTTAAGAAACCTTTCGTCACCTTCGTCATCCGGCTACGGCTAAAACCCCATTACATCTCAGACAGGTAAAATATTGCAATAC
>NW_008751685.1:2324943-2330698 GCF_000715545.1 Opisthorchis viverrini | reverse complement strand
TTTGGTCTATATTTTCGGCCAGTCAGACCTCACTTGAATTTTGCACCGGTAATTGGTCCGCTCGTTAGGCCATTTGTATGCGGGATAGAATTCTTGGCCGAGGCGGCGCCTACTGACCCCAAATCCCATTGATCAGTACCAGGTTGGGGCAAGTCCAAATATCGGCCTTCGATCAAATACTGGATCTAAATTGACCTGGTAATAATTCGCCTATTCATTTGCTTACTCGTTTTGACATACGCTTTTGACTTCTGCTCGTTTTGCCCATTTGTGCATGCCTCTCACCTTGCCGCAAAGCCTGTCCGTCTGAATTCTGTATGTTTCGAGGTGTGTGGGAATTACGTTGCTGGGCTACCTCCTCATGGTTTTTCGCGCACTGAATTTCCCTATCATGTGTTTCATGTGGTCGCACTACTAATCAGAATTATAAAATGTCCTCAGGAGGTTTGATCCTCACTAACGAGCCGGCATTCCGCTCGCCAATGTTTGCTGTGCTGACTTCGATGTTGAACCGTACGGGGCAATGGTAGATTTATGCAACTGTTGATGACACGAACGTGGATAATTGAGGTTGGTTGTGTCAATTTGCCTACCGTTGTGTAAATAGTGCCGTTGATTTTCGGATGCAATTCTTCTTTTTGATACTTGCGATGCCAAACCTATCAGCGATTTGAATTTCTGTATCGCGATAACCAACCTTGGGCCATTCGGAAACATATTTACATTTCCTTAGAAGGGTTTAGGACACAGTCACAAGGAACATAGTGGCCAGGACGAATGTCGACAACGAACTTCTTTACTGAAACCATGCTTACCGCTTTCCGATTCAGGTCCATTATACCCCTAAAAAAGCGATTCAGCTGTCTGGCATCTTAGCGGATGGGCGCGCGGAAAACCAGGTGATCGCTTAATGATCGCTTTTCAAAACGCCCACATCACCAAGACAAACAAAATTGACATTCAGTGGAGTTCTTATAAGCGCTGATGAATAATCGCTTTAAGTGTGTTATTCTTGTGGGAGAGAACTACACGAAACTCCGTGCGTCTTCAGCTCTCTTCTTTTAACTTCTGTACGGAGATTCCTGAAGTGAACTTTAGGCATCTAAGTCCGTTCGAAGATCAAACATATATCCGAAACTCACCACTCATGACGGTGAAACAGGATCATGCAGGTTCTAGGGCGCTGAGAGTTTACCTCGCAGGACGGCAGTAAAAGGGACAGAAGCAAAGGATCCCTCTTAAATTTTGGAACTATCAGTCTCCGGCTTCCCTCATCCAACCTGTTGGGTCCGATCTTAGGTGCTGTCGTCCCTCATGATTTTCATGATTCTCTGACGGCGCTGCACATAAAAATTCCAATTAGGTCGATTTGGCAAAGTTAATTTCGGATAAAATGGGTTCAGCGCGAACGCAAGTCTCGACCAAACGAAATCTACCTGGTGAATCAAAGATGCGGTCGTCTACAAAAGCAAGCCAATTTAGTTTGCCGCTAAAGGCAATGCGACCTGTTTACTCCACGCACAGACCGGGCGACTGAACAGAAACATGAAGATAATGCGATTGCAAAACAGCACCAGAAGGTAAAATATTGAATAAAAATGTTGCTTTTGAACAACGGCAAATTAGGCCATCCAAAATGTGACATCCTACTTGTCGCAAGTTTCAGATATTGAAAAGTATATGTGCAGAAATAATTATCTGAACAAGTAGAGTGGCCCCAATGCACCCTCAGGGGGCATTTAGGTTTGGAATCGCCGAGACAACGGGCAGATAATTATTTGACAGAGGCTCCCTTCAACCCTTGAAATATACGTGGGTGTATATTTGCCAGGCCCGTCACTCCCCGAAAGCCGCATAATAACGTTGTGCCCTCCCCACTGAATGCAGCTGGTAGTTTTTAAGTGCCCATCCATAAGCTATCCGTTATTGTAACATACTTTATGACATTTAAAGGTTAGTCTATTTTGAAGAATCGTGCGCATTTGTGCACTCGGTGAAATGACTCACACGAAACAAACCCGGTTCCGAGAATTCTGCGGGCTGTCACTCCTTTTGATTGGCCGATATGAAGCGAGCGTGGGCGGAGGAGTTGCTTTGTTTTCAACATGCTTGCTCGAGTGTTTCTCTCAGGTAGAGTTCCTTGGCCCCTTTGTGGCTCTTAGTGGATTCAAATCCTGAAGCAAATTTAACAAAGCCCCTCCGATCCACTTGGGGGCGACAATTTCTCCTTTCGGAAAATTCAGCGGCTCACCATATATGATACTTTAAACATCTACAGATAGGCGACTTTGCTGCCTCCAAGAACTTCTACTTAGAATTTTATCACGCTGCTTCTATTAAACATTTGCACCCAGGTTCAAAAAATAGGGCGCATGCTTTTGTAGCGACCCAGTCACCCAGTATCTATGGGCGACGAAGAACACAATACATTAAATATTCATGATGGTGTTATCTGACCGCCAACGATGGCCTAAAATGCTTATTAATACGCACTTCATCGTTAAGTGTGGCCACTTATTGTAATTGCCGGACCCGTGTCCATTTTCAATGCTGATTATGGAGTCTCAACTGCGCAAGATGTGTTGAATTGCTGCCCTAGAGCGGCACTTCATCACGATGAATGTACGCGTTGTCGGTCTGTCATGTCGGCGCTTGAAAATTATGTAACCATTGTTGGCGTGAGTTTTGATTTTTAGTGGAATCTTACGGCAAAATTGATCAGGATGTCCATTTTTCCAATAATCCGGCTTCACTCGATGATGAATCCGAAGTGAAAACATGCGTGTTTGATTTAATCTCGTTTGTACCTCCTGTAAAATCTTTCAGATATCCTTCTGTTAAGAGCGCAAACTAACCCCTAAATCATTTAGTCCCATTGTTGACAATGAAGGAGCCAAGTGTCCGAGGATATTAATTCCGGCGAAGTTAGCTCTAGTAAGATGTGTGCACCAGGCAGACGTAAGATCGGTTGATATAGGCTCGGTCCGTAGTACTGAGGGACGATATGTGCCTTGAAATACGTACCCATATATCTGCGCACGCGCGAGTCTGTGTGTCTTGACCGGGTTCGGTTTGCCTCTATGTAGGTCCCAGTGCGTGTATGTGGGCGCGTCGGCACACGAGTGGTTGCTACGCTGACTAGGCGCCGCAGACAATCGATGTCCGATGAGTCAGCTTAATGCGGCGTGTTTGTGAGTATGAGAAAATAGACAAGCCCCACGATCCAGTGAGCGATTCAGTTGAACAGTCAAGTATATGGGTGACTGGGTCGATATACTTTAAGCATATCGATGTACCTGTTAATGGTTTTCTTCTGTTCATATTGTGTAGAGCGTGCTCCCTCATTTTGTTGTTTTCGTTGCTGAGCAAATACCGTCTTTCATGTTTTACTTTTAGTTTTGATTAAGTACATAGTACTGCATTCGTTGATAAACCGCTATTTTGACTATTCTATTTACGGAATTAAGCGCCTAACTCAACGTGGCCCGAGTAATTTCAGGGAGGAGAAGGTGGCACCCACCGGACAAAAAACGGTAACAGCTGTCGCTGTTAGCTTATGTTCGGCTTCGCCTGCTACTGGCCGCGAACCCTGAATCTGCNNTGAAGAAGTATTTTGTAACTTCTACCGTACAGGCTACTCGGGGACGCGTATTGTTCTCGAAAAGCCTGGGCCGGCACTATATTCAAGGGAGAAGGCATATGGGATCATTGTCCAGAAAAGTCACCCATTGTTCCAAGGGAACGAGTGCGCAGTCTGACGGACCATAAACTGTCTGCCAGTGAAAGGAAGGAGGCGTTTGATGCGAAGTTATTTATTGGCAATTACCAACTGAAAAGTTACAAACTACTGAACAAAGAAGCAAAACTCTCACAAGCACCCTTTTAAAAAATTGGATGCCTGTCTTCTTCTTGAATACGTTATCCGGAACTTCCGTGGGTACTGACTGACTATTACCCAAATGTAGACGAACGCTACAAAGTAATTCCACAAATCTCACTGTCCAGTAGATGCGAAGCGGATTTACTGCTATACACATTCGCATGCTCCATAAATAATATCTCCCATTACACACATTCACCGTTTAAAAATCGTTCGCATTACACCGATTTTCATTCACCTCCAGCAGCTGGTCAATTCAGTAGCTCTCTCAGTGCAATATGCTACGTATGAAGCTGAGTCCCATTCAACCTTTTCTATCTTTGACAACCTTCTTGAATTTTGTAGATGTTCCTCCAGCAGCCGGCAACGACAAGCAGACCTTGCCATCGACCTTTAGCTTCCGTGACTCCAGTTCATTCCTTCCGGGATTCTGATGACCCTTCCACTTGACCTTCGCACCAATGGAGACTGATCGAGTCTTGCTACTTGCAGTTTTCTGTCTGAATCTTTCGTGAGCGGATATCAACTTTCCTTGAGCGTCCTTCATTTTATTCCTCTAGTTTTTCCGGAGACACGCGTGTTGTCCAACACAGCCCAATCTACTGATCAACAGAAATGCGCGAATGCCGGCCGTACACAGCATAAACAGGGACTTGTCTGTAGTCGCCTGTATGAAAGCAAGACGAGCTAGCAACACAACTGGCAAGTTCACTTCCCAGTCACTTCCTTTGGCCGCTAGCCACTCCCTGATCGTTCGGTTATGACGTTTGCGGGTGCTACGGCGCTGATGCTCAGCTTCTGCGGGCGATTCCTGAACTCTTCGCCCTCGAATCCAGGCCCCTGATCAGTGAAGTTTCATTTTTAGCACCCCATGGTTGACCAAGATGTGATGCATTATCACTCCGCTGATCGTAGTTGCCTGTTGATTTGGCACTGGTGCCACTTCTACCCACAACGGCAAATGTTCCGTGATTATCGCGGTGTACTGATTTCCGCTGGTCGTCAACGGAGAGGGGCGCATGAAATCAACGGACAATAACTCGCGGATTTCTGAAACAGGAGTGGGTTCCATGGGATTGGATGTCCCTGTTGCATCCCAGTTCAACTCTAGGCAACATATGGCGTTTCGATTTGATGGCGATCGACGAAAGTTCATCGCCATGAATTTGTGCGTTGTCGCTAACCCTGAATGTCTACCGTGAATGCTAGTCTCGTGTATATGTGTGACGCTGGTCAAAGACCTCAAATACGCATAGCAGCTTGACCCAATAGCGAATGACCTTCGTTTTGACCCATATCTGCGCGCGTTACCGCTTATCTTGGTGACTCATAGCAGACTCTATGCCAGTATCTATGGGCGACGAGGAACACAATACATTAAATATGCATGATGGTGTTATCTGACCGCCAACGATGGCCTAAAATGCTTATTAATACGCACTTCATCGTTAAGTGTGGCCACTTATTGTAATTGCCGGACCCGTGTCCATTTTCAATGCTGATTATGGAGTCTCAACTGCGCAAGATGAGTTGAATTGCTGCCCTAGAGCGGCACTTCATCGCGATGAATGTACGCGTTGTCGGTCTGTCATGGCGGTGCTTGAAAATTATGTAACCATTCTTGGCGTAAATTTTGATTTTTGAATGGAATCTTACGGCAAAATTGATCAGGATATCCATTTTTTCAATAAACCGGCTTCATTCGATGATGAATCCGAAGTGAAAACATGCGTGTGTGATTTAATCTCGTTTGTACCTCCTGTAAAATCTTTCAGATATCTTCCTGTTAAGAGCGCAAACTAACCTCTAAATCATTTAGTCCCATTGTTGACAATGAAGGAGCCGTGTGTCCGAGGATATTAATTCCGGCGAAGT
>NW_008751685.1:2309418-2324330 GCF_000715545.1 Opisthorchis viverrini | reverse complement strand
GGGCTGATATGTGGGGTGACTTTGTTCTGACGGTTGCACATATTATATCTAGAGCTCGCTTTAAATAATTTTTGGATGCCTTTATGTGACTCCTTGTGATGGCACATTTACTGTTGGCCCCGAAGGCCAAAGGAGCGGTGCTACAAATTTTTTGATTTCGTCTTCCATGAAAGAGGAACCTATTGATCCACAGCAAAAATAGACCAGAGAAGTTTGAGAACAACCGTGAGTTTAAGTACACCACGTTCCCTCCTGTTGTAAATTGCCCAATGTACTATCTTCGCCCTTGTAACAGCAGTCGTAGTTTCGAAAATTCGACAGTCTGTAATAAAGCTGGTCCCTGAACAGTCTGATATGATGCTTATTAAAAATATGAATACAACTTCTACAGTCATGGCCGGTTGAAATAATCTCACGGTCTGTCGCAGAATTATTTGTGCCGCTACTAGGGTGATCTTAGACAAGTGTTGTTCTCCTGCGAGATCCATTACATAACACATTTTGCTTGAAACAATCTTCGTTGTTTTTCTTTGCCTGAATTAGTCTCCCGTCCATCCGAATCGTTTCACCTGATCCATTGCCNAAGGAGCCGTGTGTCCGAGGATATTAATTCCGGCGAAGTTAGCTCTAGTAAGATGTGTGCACCAGGCAGACGTAAGATCGGTTGATATAGGCTCGGTCCGTAGTACTGAGGGACGATATGTGCCTTGAAATACGTACCCATATATGTAGGCGTACCCGAATATAGTGGAAGAATGTGTACTTGGTGTCATATTTGCCCCTTTAGAACACTGAAAATTAAATTCGTCCCACTTCCGTTTCCCTAAAATTTTACTCTGTAGCACTTGGAAACAACAGTTGCGCCGCTTTCATCATTACATTTAACCATCTCAAAATTATGCGAGGTAGTACTACAATCGACTAAAAGGGCACATTCCCGGACAAGGCTCATCAGCTCCCGGTTTCATCGTTGTTAAGAAACCTTTCGTCACCTTCGTCATCCGGCTACGGCTAAAACCCCATTACATCTCAGACAGGTAAAATATTGCAATACGTTCGCTCTTTCAAGCAAACTCCAGGGCCTCATTTATGTCCCTCATGTGAATTTCGCCTCATATATTCACCGTTCATGCAAACTGTCCATAATCACCTCTAAAATCTTGTTTAAATAGTTGTAATGCATAAACAACTGTGATAAGCACTCGCGAATAAAATCTTTCTACATTTACGATGATATAACTGGGGACATTAGTGTGTGTTCCATCTCGCTCTTCGCAGAACAATTGTCCGGCAAAACATATTCGCGCGTAAAACATCACCGCAATTCAACCAACAGTGGATTTTTCCTCCAAAGATTCTATGAACTCTGAACATCCGCGACCCATCCTCTCATTGGGCTTTGCCTGCCCATTCACACTGGTTTTACTGACTGGCACCTTCTGTCGCCATCCGAGCCTAAACATCTAAGTCCTTCCGTGCTATGTACGCCCCTTCAGCATCTCTTATTACCAGAGATGCAAACCACTGATGGTTGAAAACTATACTTTGAGCTGTACACCCGTCTTCCAGAGATACTCTAAACCATGCCGTGATTCATATCCCATTACCATCGATATAGAAAACCTCATTATAAAAACGGGGTAGCTTTTGTTGACCGTCTGTGCCGTTGGCTTAAGATTTTGGGGTTATGCCATAAGAAAACAATAAAGATAGTCGTTTATATTTAATACAATTTTAATGCACAGCAGAGTGAAAATGCTGCCTCGTGTGTAAGCTAACTGAGATTCACTAGAAGTACGTGGCGTAACGCTTCTGGAGCAATATGTTTTGCGAGGCCTTTGAGCTTTTCTTTAGATGGTAGTGAGTCAGGATAAGGCAAGCGCATTCTTCATGCATGCAACATGGACAAGCACATCATCCCGTCGAAGTAATTCTCTGTAATATAGCCTCTAACACGTACCTTGCCTCCTTTTGCAGCTACACACACCCATTATCTGAATGAGCGCTGTTGAACCCTCCCAAAAATTGTCTGTGATGGCATTCCAGCTTCCTTTTGCCCTAGCACGCTCAGGTGAATGATAATCCTACCTATCCATATGCTTGCTAGGCAACCGCCGGGTAACGCGAGAACTGTACCGTCCACAATTCCTAACGGATTTCATGGACGAATATATAACTAGCTGTGAACTTATTGGCGCAAAATTTGGCTGATGAGCTTTCCTCATATTCACAGGTAGTCAGGCAGTCTTGCATCGGTCACAGGCAACCGTTCCTTATCGCTTCCACTAGAAGGTCGATCATGGTTTTAAAAACGGATATTGTCGCCTAACTAAGGCAGTTAGAGATTGTAACCACTCTCAGCCATTTCAGGTCGCAATCCAATGGCAGCCAAGATGGACGCATGAATATCCCCGGTCCATGCTCATCTTAATTTATCACAACTCCTTGACCGATCCTAAGTATCCTGGCAAGCCTACCTGGCCCACCCAGCCGCCGGGTAACGCGAGAACTCTACCGTCCACCATTCCCAACAAACTTCATAGACGAATATATAATTAGCTGTGGACTTATTGGCGCAAAATTTGAGGCAACCGCCGGGTAACGCGAGAACTGTACCGTCCACAATTCCTAACGGATTTCATGGACGAATATATAACTAGCTGTGGACTTATTGGCGCAAAATTTGGCTGATGAGCTTTCCTCATATTCACAGGTAGTCAGGCAGTCTTGCATCGGTCACAGGCAACCGTTCCTTATCGCTTCCACTAGAAGGTCGATCATGGTTTTAAAAACGGATATTGTCGCCTAACTAAGGCAGTTAGAGATTGTAACCACTCTCAGCCATTTCAGGTCGCAATCCAATGGCAGCCAAGATGGACGCATGAATATCCCCGGTCCATGCTCATCTTAATTTATCACAATTCCTCGACCGATCCTAAGTATTCTGGCAAGCCTACCTGGCCCACCCAAGATGTCCATAATCGTGGCTGTCCGGGGCCCACGTGTGACGTGATCGAACCGCGACCGCCATACCCAGCCTGATGCCTTGCCCGTGGTGCAACATTTGTCTGCTATTTCCCTCACCCAAGCGTGCTACACGCGCTAAGAGGACCGTCTCACTTCACTGAATTTGTGCCAAAACTCCGAAGTTCTTGTCAGCTTATTACACAGTCTGCTTACACTGTTCACAAACCAATTGATTCCTTCCCGGAACTTTCAAGGCACCATTATGCCAGAGAAAATAAATCCTTTTGCACACCAATTATCCATAACCGATACACCAAAACTGCTAACCGCGACAAATTCTTTGGCCATGTTTGGCGGGACGCCTGCTGCGTCACTGGGTAACCTTTTGTACGTTGGTCGCCAATGCTCACCTATTTCGAGGTTGCACGTCCATATAAACTTTCAATATGTTTTTAAATCCAATGCAAGAGGAACACGTGAAGAAATCGAATTTTCTCTCACATTTCCCCAATTCCTTCACGTAGACATCGCGGCGAACTATAAAACCCATTGAGAATATGAATCCTGCGTACATAGTTAACCTTTGATAAGTTAAAACAACTTCCAAAAAACCTGCGATCGCGTGGAGAGATTCCAGGGATTCAAACTAACTTTTTCCCGTTAAATTACCAAAACTTTTTTCAAAGAAATTTGAGACGTAATTCTAACGAAAGGCGATTTATTGCGGAATTGGGGCGCTCCATAAGCGCACAATGGGATTGAATTTTTGAAAGCAATGACGTGTCCCTGATGGAATAAAACAATCGGGCAACTGAGTTAAAAGTTTCAGTCAAAACTTCCAGACCCACAATGGGATGAATTTTTGAAAGCAATGACGTGTCCCTGATGGAATAAAACAATCGGGCAACTGAGTTAAAAGTTTGAGTCAAAACTTACAGACCTCATTTAGGCATCCTGGATTATCAGCGACGCTCAGAAAATATCCCACAAGACTTTTCAGACTGTGTGTTAGCATGATCAGACGCTTTATTGTGTATGATAAAGATTGACGCTCAGGAACCTGTGTGAATACCATGGAAAACCATGGTACATTATTCAATATTCGCTATACCGCATTTCAGCTCGACAAAAAGTACTTTGAGTAGTGTATAAGGCTCAGTTACTCAACAGCATTTTCACACAGTGATTCTCAGTCAGGTTTATTGATACGCTTTGCGCATTTCCGTGTACATTATTCGCTATAGCGCATTTCAGCTCAACAATAAATACTTTGAGTAGTGTATAAGGCTCAGTTACTTTACATAGGAAAGAGTAGTGTTTGCGCCAGGAATGGGCAATCACCGTCAGAAAAATAATGATCTCGCGAGGATTCCGCTCCGTACGTGATCAAAAATAACTTTATAGGCCTCCATATTTCGACGCAGCTTTTTCAAGCAAAACGGTTTTGAGAGACGAACCCTATTAACCGGCGCTCAGTATTCGCTCAATTGAACTGAATTTTCGAAAGTTATGATGTCCCTGATAAACTGCATCTATTGAGCGATCAATTTGACAGTACCAGACCAAACTTTGAAGCCCTATTCAGGCATCTCGGGTTCTCAGCGATGCTGTGAAATTATCCCAGAAAACTTTTCAACCAGAGACATGTTTCCTTCAGTGAACAATGAAATTTGGTGAGCTGCAAAAATGTGAACGCAGATTGGGATGCTTATGGGTTGGAGCACATGCGCAACAAAATGCAATATTTCAGCGTAGAAAGTTTTGCTCCATTTCCAAGGGTTTTGCAACTGAGAGCATCGTGCGGATAATGAGAATCCTAAGTCGGTGTCTACATGCAAAATGGCGGTGTTAGACGTCCTTGAAAGTTTATTCACTTAAACGACCGTCAACACACTCCTGGAGTGTGCTGTTGGGTTAGACCAACTACTTGAATATCTTTTTCTCAAAAACCGAAAAATTTTGGCTAATTTAGTTTTGATTGGCTTTTGGTGGCCGTCAGTGATGCAGCGCCGAATAAACGGGTTACCGGCTTTCTCCTCGAGAAATGGAAATGGCCGCCACGAGAATGGTTGCCGGCCTCAAGTCCGTGGACTACGAAACGCGTCTCGCGATGCTTGATCTCTTTCCCCTGGAGTACCGTCGCCTCCGAGGGGACCTAATTCTTACTTACGCCCTGTTTGAACAAAGCTTGGCAAACAGGTTTTTTACCGTTGACCCAGCAAACACCCGGCGGGGACATAGTAAGAAAATCTTCAAGCTCAGGGCACACACATTCATTAGACAAAACTTTTTTTCATTTCGGGTAGTAGCTGCGTGGAATGACCTTCCTCCGACGGTTGTACACGCTCCTTCTCGAACCCAATTTAAAGCACTATTAGACATTTATTTATGCGAATCCTCGCGCTGGCGAGCATACTGCCCCGCGCTGAGAACATAAAGAGCAGTGCTACACCCTTTTTTCACTTGTGCCTTTCAGGTGAACGACAGCCACTGACCGACAAGAACAAAACCGACCCGGGAAACTTGGGCAAAAGCCTCGATCCTGTGTATCAATCCGTGAATCCGTGAAAGATCATACTGTCATCTAATGCCCGTTAAAATCGCCACGCAGGCTCGCATTTTGCACGACACACGATCTCGGGCAAGCGGTACTACCAACAGCCGTTACTTTATGTGATCACCATGTCGGCTTATCTTTGTAGACTCCCGCGCTGAGCAAATAATTTCAGCTCATTAAGGATAGATCAAATCCGCTCTGAAATAAAGGTTTGCTAAGTTTGACAAAAATTCTCTACATGGTGATTCCTTAGTCGATCAAAGGCTGCTGGGAACAAAGCGACAGCCACTGTGCGCTTAAAGCTGCCAATCCCTGATCCCTCAGTGACTGCGTGCCCATTTAACCAGCTGCATGCATTGCAAGCTACTGGAACGCATTCTGAACCGGACCTCCTTAACTTAACGCTGACAACAGCATGACGAAATTGATTCTTCACATGCCTATCTTGCTTGATGGACAAACTCGCACTTAGGAATGGCTTAACTCAAGCTGAAGAATGAGGCAATATTCCATATCATTTATTCCTCAAAAGTATTTGCCTGAGTTGCGCTCGTTCAGCATCTACACAAGTTGGGGGTGAAACCTGTGATTTATTCTGGCGCCATCATACTAGACGCATTCGGCTACGTCTCTTATGCAACGGTCTTCGCATGAGATCCCCAAGGCTTCCCGTCAGGGACACACTTTTTTCTGCTACACGCAATGAGCCTTTCGGGTGCATGTTCAGTTACTTGCTTACTTTTTGCGCCGATGAATTCCGAATGGATGCCTACGCCAAAACATGGTTATCACTGGATTGACATCACACTCTGAATTACGCAGAGTGCTCCGATGTGTTTTCCCGGTGAGGAATCGCCAAATGCCCTCGTCAAACATTGTGACAACAAACTTGGAAATATCAAAATGCCAGATGTCAAAGAAAACTTAAGTACCTGATTCTCTCAAAGCACGCTCTTTCCACTCCTCTGGCTCATAAGGCGCAACTTTCCCCGCATTCCTCGCACTGACTTCCAAGCAACCTATAAAATTTACATAAGGGCTACTCTTCAGCGAGCCAATCAAGTTGATTACTCCGATAGCGGCAACTGGTCAACCTAGGTAAGCAGGCCCAGAAAGCCGCTATGAAGAATTTTGCCGGTCCCAAATCTACTGATTATGAGGTAAATCCCAGCTTCTACGCTAACTTCACCTTCGATAACACAAGAGATTGTTTGGCGCCCTGTTTAAACAAGGTTAAGCTGAGGTGCTATTTGACCACTGACCCCACCTGTTTGTGGTGGGGACGAGGCAAATAGATTTCAGGATTAGAACGCGCTACTTTTGGGGGGCTGATATGTGGGGTGACTTTGTTCTGACGGTTGCACATATTATATCTAGAGCTCGCTTTAAATAATTTTTGGATGCCTTTATGTGACTCCTTGTGATGGCACATTTACTGTTGGCGCCGAAGGCCAAAGGAGCGGCGCTACGATTTTTTTGTTTTCGTCTTCCATGAAAGAGGAACCTATTGATCCACAGCAAAAATAGACCAGAGAAGTTTGAGAACAACCGTGAGTTTAAGTACACTACGTTCCCTCCTGTTGTAAATTGCCCAAGGTACTATCTTCGTCCTTGTAACAGCAGTCATAGTTCAAGCCCGATGTGAAAACGGGTCCCCTGGTTTGCCTGCCTTTCTGAGACAGTTCCGTCGCTCCACGAGTTGTGCTTTGTGCGTAATGACTACCAAAATTAATTGCATGTCTTTCCCAAACCCAACGTGCCCACATTCTCCCAGGGAAAACCGGAAAAGTGTTATGCAGTGACCTAGTCCCCGTTCGCCTTCTCGCCTTTACTTACCTCATAATATGTTGGAGTATTCTGCGCGCCCATGCAAAATTCGGTTGGTCGTCCAGCTTCCAGTATGTCTGGGAACGTATCATTTCCACCTCGCTCTAGTGACAGAACTGCGCGTCTCAGCCTAACTGCCACAATCACGACGTCCGTCACGAGGCTGTCCAGAAACCGAAGTATTTCAGTGCAGCGACGGTACGGCACTGTAATACCCAGCTTCATAGCATACCCGAAATCGTTCATTTCCTAGTTTGAACGCACCCTCTCGCCCACTTCATCCCTTATCAACAACCACGATCATTCTTCATTTGTTATCAGCCACGAACGGGAGGCGTTCATTGCAATCTGCCGAACCTTTGTCGGATGTAAAAATCCCGGCGACTTTTATTCGCACTCCTCACTAAGTCAGTCAATTTTCGTACGGTTTGCGTGAACTCTGTCCCCAAAATAAATTTACACTCGACCCCCCTCCAGCAGCAAGACTAGTGAGGCGCTCAAGTTTCAGTGCAAATTCTGATTCTGAGTTTCCTTCTACCATTTGTCCGTACTGCATATTACCCCACTTCATCACCCCCACTTACGCTTTCCGTGGCCATACACCCACCAACCCAAGGCCATGAATCCCTAGTGACGGTTTTGAGCTTTGGTTTAAATCGGCCGGCTACGCCGTGGCAGTTCTGCCGCCTCTCCAGATCAATTATTCCGGCTCCACAGTTCCACAGCTCCACAGTTCGAAATTTTTTGCCGCGGTCCAGGCAGGAAGCTTTTGTTATGCCCTCATTCGTATCATTTTTTCCGGCCACTTTTGAATCTTAACGATCAGATCTTGTGTCATCTGATTCGTTCTCCATGAGAGATAGAGCGCACTTGTAATTTTGTATCCCTACCCATGTCACCTCAGATGTGATGAAGTCTACTTCGTTAATGCCCAATTTCCCCTCCATTTTTCAGGAAATTTCCATTAATCACAACCCCCACCAGTCACGCTCCTATTCTTGATGTAATACTATGATCACGTATAGCGGTACGCTAACCACTAGTTGAGAATTATTATTATTATTTTTTATAATCAAGCTCCAGAATTCGGTTAATACTAATCTTTCTCGCTAAATCCATGCCCCCTAATTTGTACCGGATTCCGCTTATTAGGAGTCGTGGCTGTTGAAACAGTTGTAAAGTGGCTGCAATCCTGCGCTGAGCAGACATTTTCCGTGATGAACATTTAGGTCATGCGCGTCGTTATCCGGTATACATGACTTTGGTTTCGGAATATCCACCAAAAATAATCCGGTTGATTCAATGTCGGCAGTACACTTACAGAAAAGCAGCACACTCGCATTTGTTTCTCTCACATTTTGTCCCCGCTGTCTTTCCCGATCTTCCGTTCAATCCGCTAGCTACCCGCCTAAAAATACCAGGAAACACCGGACTCTAACTCTGCCTTGGTAGGGATCCTTTGTAGTTTTCCGCTGAAGCAAATTCGCCATGTTTGTTACTTAGATACCATGATACAACCACACATCCGGCAAACAAAATCTCTGTCGAGCTCCCAACGTTCACCTGGCATCAAACGGAATCGAACGTAGCCGCCTATATGGTCGTACGTAGTGTTCATCCTTAAAAGTGAGAATTAGTAGATTTATTAGGTTTATTTGCACTTTTTAAGTGCAAACACTTCTTCCATTGCCACCATAATGTTTGGTCGTTAGCAATCTATAGATATTGACAACGCTACCAAAAAAGATATGGAAAATTTCGAACTCCTGTGAGCACAAACATTTAGGTAAGGAAAGTTGATTACAAGCGAAGCCCAGCGACTCACAAAAGAACAGATGGAAAGTGTTGCGAGACAAAATTCTCTTGGTTTGGGGTCCAAAATCAAAGACGGTCGTCGGTAGAGGTGTGTTGCAAATGGAACGCAATTTGCACGGCATTAAATGCCACGATAAAGAGCATAGTGTTGGGATCGGCATAGGCAAGGTGAGGGAGAAAATATTTTGCGCAAAATTGTGCAGTTAATGGAAGGACGTTAACGGCCTACTAAAGCGCTCTTAAGAAGGAAAACCATAGATGCCAGGTTGAGGAATGTAGCTACTTGACTACTTGAGCAAATACATGACATAAGTGGGCTCCTAGCAAACAGACTGGGTTTGCCAAAAGAAAGCGAGCGGCACACGTTGAACAAATGTGTTGCTGTCATTTTCAAAATAGGTAATTGTAATTTGAGGCGTTTTAATTAGGACGAGAGCAATACAGCCCACTTAGATGGAGACGTACTTGAAGGGCGTTTCGAAAGTTTTGTTCAGGTAAACCTGATATAAATACAGCGTACTTTTTACTTACATTTCAATGCGATTGCCGAGGATATTAACAAGAATCGGGCTAACCACAGGCCACTGACATGTGACAACAGCACACTTACACGAGCATCGGAAATATCTGCGTTTGATATATACATCCTTATTAATAAAAGTGGGAGAGTTGTTCAAATAACTGGCGTGAATTGCATTGAGGTGACGCTATTGGTGAGTTCCCTGTCACGTACTTTTCATCGAGATAGTGAATGTTAGCTCATTTCACATTCCGGTTAGTTTGATTTTCATATGAAGTGTCGTTTCAGCTGTTTGGAGTACGGTCTCCTCAAGGATGACTCTCTTTCCTTTTACTATGCATCGACAGGTCTGACTGAGAGCCATAAACCTGGCGACGAAAGCAAAAAGCCAACTCAAACCTTCTCCAGGTCATCTGCTTTCTGAGCATGAGTGACACTTGCTGATTCACGAAAAAGTGCACGGAAATCCTATTTCTGAAATCACGGTATTAGTAGAAAGATAATTATATACATGTTTAACAAACTTCAACAGATGATCCTGTTCAGGTACCGTAGAAGTTACAAAATCGGCCTATATAACCACCAGTCCGAGAATAAGTCGGAGTTTTTTTCGACGCTAAATCGATGTCGTCACGGAGAAAGAGATATCGACGGTGGGTAAGCACAGGGCACGGTGTCCGATCAAAATCCACAAACCGTTTAAAAAATTCCTTAAAACTAGAGGGTTTTTCGTTTCTTGGATCACAGAGGGCTATTATGGAAATTGGCTGTGACATATAGTATGTTACGGAAGCACATTTTGTAAGCTTCCTCCCGCAAACATGTCAATATAGTCGAGGATTTTAAACGGTTCTCCAACAATTGCAGCTGCGACCTAATCAGTTTATTCCTCACGTAATTAGTTTTTAGATATCATTTCCGTTTCAAAATGGCAGTTCATTTTCCTTTGCCGATTTTATCGCAACAGCTGTCTCTAACTTTTTCTATGGAGAGCATCCGGTCTTATATATTGGCCGCAAGCGATGCAAACGACCACATAACTTTCGTCAGAGTCGTCAATCCCGAGTGTGAAAAGCTCTAATAAAGTCACTTCCTGTTGTATATTGCGGTGGCCGTCTACGGATTATGCCTGCACTAAGCCTGTCAGACTAAGCGATAGGAAGAAGACGGGGCCGATTTTATCGCAACAGCTGTCTCTAACTTTTTCTATGGAGAGCATCCGGTCTTATATATTGGCCGCAAGCGATGCAAACGACCACATAACTTTCGTCAGAGTCGTCAATCCCGAGTGTGAAAAGCTCTAATAAAGTCACTTCCTGTTGTATATTGGGGTGGCCGTCTATGGATTATGCCTGCACAAAGCCTGTCAGACTAAGCGATAGGGAGAAGACGGGGGCTGGAGACACAGCTGCATTGTCAGGACAAAACATACCGAGCGCCTTCGTAAATATATAGGATGACTAATTGGCCAAATATGGTCGTTCACGTGTTCGTTCCGTACAGCAAATGATGGTGTTCCGGTCGTGAACAGTCTAAGGCCCACTACGCTGGTCGTGTGTTACCAAGCCGTGTTTGGTGAGAGCCACTGACTCAACTACTTTCCGGACGCGTCATACCAATTATGACCTTGGCGATGCGTCACTCTCTGCACATGTGCTTTTTCTTCTGTCTGGGCGCGCCCTAGCACTTTCAGAGAAATATTTCAAGTGTCCAGTTTTCGTTGCCGATCTCCAGTTTCCGCTAGAATGGGCTATTTGCACTTTCTAAGCTTGAACATGAGAGGGAAGTTGTTGGTGAAAGTACTCACCACTGAATGCCAGAGTTTGCATACTTGTGATACCGAAAGGGTGGAGCAGACATCAGGACCCACCACGTCCAGTGGTGTAGTGACATTGAAATAAGCCGTCGTTATGTGTAATAAGGACCACATACATCATGCTTGTCCTGTTCTGAATGGCGCTGTGAACGTTTTTGTCTATTCAGGAAGCACCAGTTGCAGACGTTGCATTGATGGGACCACCAAGAATAGTTCCGCCGTGCTGAAGAATTTACAGCAACTTAAGTTCAAAAAACAGCTAGCAGCCCAATCGGTAACGCACGCAAAAGCGGCCGCCCAATAAATGTCCACAGCTCAGGTCTTTGTTCGCAATGTTCGAATATGAACCTGAGTTCCGAAGAAACTCGTTGCTTGTTGCAACTCCGGCCATTTACTCAACCGCTCAAGGACACCCATGGCCAGAAATGGTTTTCCAGTTTTAGTTCATATGAGCCGACTGGGTCTTTGAATTAGTCGGACCTCATGCCTGTTGTTCCCTACAAGTTGCAAAAGAAACATATTATTATTTAATCGAGTGCTCCCCACTGTTTATGACATTGTTCCCTTTTCGCGCAATCCCCACTACCCGCAAAACCCCTGTCATACCCCAGCCTGACTGTAAACGCATAACCGTGCCAGACGGTATGCCACCCACAAGTTGGGAATATACACTATTATTATTACTGTTATTACTTTAAAACCAGGTGAAACTGCTTGAACCCGAGTTTTTGTTTTCAGGTAATGTTTTCCGAAAACAACCCAATAGTTTTCATCAATAGTATCCCGAAGCGTCCTAAGTCCCACGCATCTTCGGATGATACGCCTTTCTAGTTGGAAACTACTAGATAATCAGGCCGAAAGTGAACTGAATATAATTTACTTCCGAGTGGTAACTTAGTCTGAAATGTATCCTTGAAAAATGTACATTCCACAGGAAATTACGATCTTGCTGATTGCCCAATTTTGAACATTGTTTTACCTGACTGGATAGCAAAATTTGACCATTTCATTCCCCTTCAGACATTGCAGAACACTGAAGTGACACACTCAATATAACGTCTGGCGATGTCCTGCAAGATGCTCTTGGATGCTGTAACAAAAACAAGGCAAGCGACGTGCTACAACGCGATGTCCAAACAATTTCCATATATCATATATCATATCATATATATCATTTGCCGCTTGCGCGACCTTGGGAAATGAACATGTTCACTTCGTGGTTATCAACCCGGTAGTCTAGTCTATTTTCAATGACACCAAAGACGCAAGTGTCAAAGTTCGCATATGCGCTGATAATTTCAGTGGATTAAACGCCGTGTGAGACAGTGAATAAAATTTATTACCAATACCAAAAGATTTTTCACTTAGATGGTGGGAAATGTATTGCAAATCTGGATCTAGCAGAGGCTTACATTCAAATAGGAGCCCTAAGTGACAACAAAGAACATATTCCAATTATCGCACGTCGCGGATTTCTCACTTTATTCGCATGCAATTCGGAGTAAAGTTGGCCCAGCCATATTTCAACAGGCAGATGATACAGGGTCAAACACGAGATCGTTCCACACCGGTGCCACTAAAATCCACAATGGGAATCTTACAGTCAAACGGTTGAAAAGGGAGTTTGTCAGGGCGCGTCCAGATAGAAGAAAAAGTACACGAGCAGAGAGTGACGCATCCTCAAGGCCACCATCGGTTCGAAACGTCCGGAATGTCGGTGAGTTGACGGCTCCCACGAAACACGGCCTAGCAACACACGACCAGCATAGTGGGCCTGAGATTGTTCATGACCGGAACACCACCATTGGCTGTACGCAGCGAACAAGTGAACGAGCATATTTGGCCAATTAGTCATCCTATATATATTTACGCAGACGCTCTGTATGTTTTGTCCTGTCAATACAGCCGTGTCCCCATTTCTCTGTCTTCTCCCTATCGCGTAGTCAGGCAGGCTCACTGCAGGCGTAACCCATGGTTCGGCCACCACTGCATCACAACAAATTTGTAGGAACCACTGCCTTTGATCGAAGAAATCCACTTTGCTAACAATCTGCCTTGCATACTCAAATTTGGTTTACTACATTGCAGCCTTTCAATGACATCCCTTTGGACCTTTCGGTCTTTTCATATTCTTATGATTTGTATACCATATCATGGATCGACTCCGTTGTTCGAGCGCAACTTCTTCAATGTTGCTTGCCCTCTCCATTCTGGTATACTGACAAGTTTGACGTCAAGCCTACCGGCAACAGGTAATGGACATCTGTGGCAATTCTTGGGCAAAATGAAGAATGCCAACAGATATGAGTAGAATTGTGATTGCATAATGGATTCAACTAGATTTGGCCTTCCGTCCAAACCGCGGTAACTCTGGGATGGTCCGCATCGGACTTACAGATTGGGAAGTTCAACGGCTTTGCAGAAGTTTAGGGGAACTGCAGGGCACAAGATTTACGCCTAGCGATTGGCGTGTTAGCTTCAAGTTGGGAAATAGACCTAGGATTAGTAACCGGGGTCGGAATTGTATAGCATAACTGGGCGATGGCTAACGACAGACCTTTTTGGAAGCTATCTGTGAATTTGTGATTTAATAAAGCAGTTTCTCCACAGATCATAGTTGCGTTGCGCTGAAAGACCAGTCGGTGTGCTAAGTCGGTGAATGAAGTCCAAACTTAAGAAAGGATATTTCAAAACATTAGGTCACATACCCAGTGGTGGTTTATTCTTTTAGAGTCATGGTCACCACGGTCAGATTGCCTAGATGCTGTGGTTGGCAAAGACTAGAAGAGCTCATACAGTACCTGTTAATTGAAGAGGTAAAATGGCCATTTCAGCCTAGGGTGAAGCCCATGGGTCCAAGCGAATGTACCTGGCTTTATTCAATCAAGCAGCAGGGATTCGGGTTTGAGGTGAAGATATTATGTAGTTAAACCGAACGAAGTATGTAAAATTAGTAGTCTTGTGGAGCTGGGTGGCAGGGAAGTGTTTCATTCCCCATTTATCGGCAATAAGATAGTGAGTACAGCCTAGTCCTAATGTAGCGAAGCTGGGTATGATGAGTAGGGCGACTGAAAAATTCTTTTCTGAACACGCTGTAGCAAGTGGTCAGAGTTAAGTAGCTGATAGTGTGCAGAAGGGCTAAGCAAAAGTAGGTCATCAGTGAAGCTTTTTGTGGGTTTGGGTGGTCTTGAGCTATAAATAACGAAACCAAAAAGCTCTTGTGAGACTGCAGACTGTCTGGTTCGAGGCTCTCTGGTTTAGTGGCTTTTTTGGCAGATCATTGAGTTGAGATGCCGCAAATCCGTCCTATTATAACCATGACCCGATGGAAATGATTGTTATAATTTTTACTAGAGTCGCAACGCCTGTGAGCTTATTGCTCGAAGGCGAGACCCCATGATTCTATGCCG
>NW_008751685.1:2306880-2308127 GCF_000715545.1 Opisthorchis viverrini | reverse complement strand
CTATTGAATATAGCAATTCGCTAATCCGTAAAAATTCACGGTTTTACTGCACTAGATATTCCCTTGGAGGTCAACCTTACGCAGCCGGTCCCTTTGATTTTCGTCGTGTTGCTGTCGTGGGCAGCTTTGCGGTCTGGATGGTCGCAGAGTGCGATGTTTCCCACCCGGTTGCCCGAGCTGGGGTCCCGTGAGCAAAAGACGCAGCAGATAAAGTCTTGGACTGGCTCGGAAACTGACAAAACTACCTCGGAATATCGTCCGCCATCAAAGATCAAGTTTCCATTGAGCGTGGCCCTTATAGCTGCTTGCTATGCTGGCGACCGTGACGAATTCAAAAGAATACTTAGTTTAGGTATTGATGTTAATACGAAGAACCAAGATGGGATGACGTGCGTCCATCAGGTAGGTGCACACCTCTATTGTGAATTTTCAGTGCTGTATCAACGGGGATTACGACTTCTTAGAATTCCTTATCAAAGAAGGGGCAAATTTAAACGTACAGGACAACGAAGGATGGACGCCACTACATGCGGCCGCTTCCGTCGGATGTGAAGAGCTAGTAAGGTGAGCTTTAAAGCCGCGTACTATAGTCGCAAGTCGACTCGTAATTCTTGTTTACCATATGTATTATAAAGATCCTTATTCTGTCCGATAATTCATTAGGCAACTTGAAAGACAAATGTTCTCATGTGAATGAACCAGCTATAGTCGCTGATAAGTACACCCGACTGTTGTGCGCTTGAATTCTCCGGACTGCTTAAAAACGTGTTACGGAAAGAAGGCGACGGCCAAGTTGCCCAAGTCAAGATAGGAGCAGTCGAGATGCCAAGGTCTGGTCTTCAAGCTACCAACCTCCCAGTTAGTAAGCTCGTGTCTCAACCGCTGGGCTAGTCCGATCTTTTGTTCTTTTGATCGAGGGTCGATCGGAAAAAAACGTACGAATCAGGATACATAGTAACCTGAAAGCGATGCTTGCGATCAATATGGAATTCGAATATCTGAGCGTCTATTCCAGGGCAGTCTTCTTAAACAACTGCTGTAAAATACGAAAATTCTCGAAGACGATGTGCGACGAAGAATGATATCTGAATGGTTATCGCGGTTGTCCATTTTCAGCCACCAATAACCGCTCGCGGACAGTATAGCGTTGGAGGAAGTCTTTGGCTATGTTAACTGGGGTCTAACTGGCCTTCTGATCACAATTGCCTTTGCTGCTGGAAGGGCGTTCAGTTTCTACGTGCAGTGGT
>NW_008751685.1:2305906-2306759 GCF_000715545.1 Opisthorchis viverrini | reverse complement strand
GAAGAGCGTTCAGTTTCTACGTGCAGTGGTTATCCCAAAGAATGCATTTACTGACTTCTGAGCTCGTAAGTACTCATATCATCAAGTTGACGCAAACTTTTCTGACGTCCACCCCTCGTCAAGGCCACACCTGCATTCAACACAAACTTCAAGTGCAAGCCATCATGCGCCCACAACTTACCGTTGTTCTGTGTTCTATTACCTGTCAGTTTTCCGTTTTATCCTCCTGTTTTCATTCATTCAGTCGGTCGATCATTAGACCTGTGGAAATCAGGGGGCTTAGTACTTTTGTAGACTATGCATTCTGCTTCTGGACAGGTTATTAGCCACTGCAGTTATTATTACGGCAGTTGGTTAGGATATCAATGGATTGAAAGCCATGCGTTGCTATTACGATTCGATCACCCTGCGAGCAAAACAATATGATGTGCGGATCGTTCGTGTACTGTATCCCCAGCTGTGTTGCTTGATCCAGACTCCTAGCACGGCGGATAGTAAGAAGACGAAAAATCTCGGACACAAACTTTAATGATCCAATAACACGCGATCAACAGGCGATCATAGGAGAAACGCATATATATATGTATATATTCATAGTTTGGCCTTGAAAATGCCGGAAGTTGGCTACCATACATAAAAATACAGAGTTTTTTATATCCCCAACACCCCCCTTGTGAAAAGTCAGTAACATACTCGACGGGGGTCGACCTGGATACGTTCCGGCTGGCGGCGGCGTCGGTCTCTCCACCACCTGGAAAGAAGTGTTGGATCAAATACTGAGCTGCCGGCCACACACTCCTCTTTCGAAGCTGTCTCAGTTTTCAGCTCAAAAGTATCGAGCAATATGTCCAAC
>NW_008751685.1:2300578-2302519 GCF_000715545.1 Opisthorchis viverrini | reverse complement strand
GGGGGGGGGTGGATATTGATATCCCCAACAATTGCAGACACTGTCCCAGCCAATTTGTTGTCGTTAGGTGGCTCCGAACTCGGGATTTGAAGTGTAGTGACTGAAGTACCTGCTGCATAGTCAGTCACCCGTTTTCTAATTGCCTTGTTACTTATTTATCGACGCTATCCGCGCAACCAATCTGGGACGTTGGTGGTCAGAAAACTGAAGACGCTTCATGTAATCTGTCCCTACGGACAGATAACATGAAGCATCATCATTGAGCAATACATCACTGGTATACACTAGTGCTTAAATACTGTACAACTATGAAGGAAAAAAGCATTAGTGCAGAGTGGAAAGGAAACTGAAGGGTTGGGACTTAAGGCGAACAAGTTCACCATCAGTAAGGAAAACAGACGAGAGCAAGATACCTACAGCCAACGGGATTGATGCAGCGTCCTTTGCGAACCTCACTCGACAAAAGCTTAGCGCACAACGACAGGTGAACCTTAGCTAGGCAGTACAGCCAGGAAAGGACAGAGTGCGCATCACTTGAATGGGCTACATGTGTGCCCTGCAAGCGTAACCGCGTGGTCCCTAATGAGGAAGGTGAGAAGATCCCAAATCATTCAGTTTGACAGTGGCCGCTCAACTTCTGCTCGGACAAACCTGCTTGCGCACCACATCGTCATGTACTCGCTGTAGGCAGCAAACTTTTGGTATACCAAAGGGACCTTTTGTCAAACGCCCAAGATCTCCGGATTGGAGGAGCAAAGTTTTACAACCATAGAATAAAATCGGTCTTACACATACCTTTCATACACGGGCCTTTTGCTTCAGCGAAATTAGCTCCTGACGCCATTTGATGAACGCTGTCGGGCCTTGACTATCTGCACATTAGTTTCGTTTGATACAGTATAATCATGGCTTACACAACTCACGCAAATCGATCAACAAGTCCAACCCCTTCATTATGAAGTTTCGGATGGGAAATCTTGAACTTAAACTTTGCACTTTGATGGTGCACAATTCCTGCCGAAACATGGAACTATCTCTGGTATTGTTAAAGTAATTTGCGCAGCCAGCTAGCCGTAAAAAACAGCGATGTCGTCCGCATAATCCAAATCCGCTATCTGCCTCCGTATGTAATATTACTACTTAATTTCAGGTTCAATCCATGATAACGTTGAACAGAATAAGAGAAGGGACAACTCTGACGAGCCCACAAGTCAGGATGACTTTAGACGGTTCACTGTACACCCTAACCAGGCCGGAGGAATGGGAGTAATGTTCGCGAAGAAGGTCCACGCCCTCTATCCAAGAATATTTTACAGGTCCAACTTATCCACTGAGTCGAAGGCTTCTTTACAGTCGAGGAAAACCGCGGTTGTTGGCCGGCAGTATATGTGACGATGCTCTAGCATGTGGCGCAATGCAAAGATAGGATCCGTATACTCTCGACCCACTCAACCCTGCACTGACGTCAGATCTATACAACTACCAAGTTAGGCAAACTTCTCCACAACTCCCCTACTTCTTAAATCACAGAAAGGCTGTTCGGAGACTTCACGGCTTAAAGCGTGACTTTGAAATCTGTGAGTGCAAGACGCATGCCGAAAGATGACATGATGATGACCAGTTTATTGGAGTTTTTTCCTGGTCTTGGTCTGCACAGTGCATGTCGATAGGATTCTCATCAACAAAGGCCTTTCGAAGTTCGCCTCAATATTTAATCGATGACAGAGTTGAACAAAAATGAAGATAATGAATGTTCTTTCCGGATGCTGGTTCTTCTGGTGAAGCTGTAGATAGCTCCCAGTAAACTCGTACCAGTCCGGGAGTATGCGACTATAGGGACCGGATTATGTTCACAAACTCTCCGGGGCATCATCATCATCATCAAAGACGGCAACATCAGTGTTGGCACTGATGCTTCACTGCCGTACAACCATAAGGTTT
>NW_008751685.1:2297426-2298539 GCF_000715545.1 Opisthorchis viverrini | reverse complement strand
TATGTAATATTACTACTTAATTTCAGGTTCAATCCATGATAACGTTGAACAGAATAAGAGAAGGGACAACTCTGACGAGCCCACAAGTCAGGATGACTTTAGACGGTTCACTGTACACCCTAACCAGGCCGGAGGAATGGGAGTAATGTTCGCGAAGAAGGTCCACGCCCTCTATCCAAGAATATTTTACAGGTCCAACTTATCCACTGAGTCGAAGGCTTCTTTACAGTCGAGGAAAACCGCCGTTGTTGGCCGATAGTATATGTGACGATGCTCTAGCATGTGGCGCAATGCAAAGATAGGATCCGTGTACTCTCGACCCACTCAACCCTGCACTGACGATGTCACCTCGATTGGTGATGAAACGTTTGCAATCCAACTGACAAGCTCGGCGAACAGATCAACAACCGAACAGCGCACCCGAGCTATATACATTCTACAACATTGCTAGAACGAAATCTTGCTTGGTGCTCTCGGCCTGCTTCTCACTTATCGAAAAAGGCGTCACAATATGGCGGAAGGCGGTGGTCATATTACCATATGCATGAGACTCACCTGGCGCCAGAAATGACGCAGATGGACAAACGTGATTCGGACCTTAGGGAACCGAGCACTGACTTCGTCAGGTACTTTTCCGTCAGATCTAATACAACTACCAAGGTAGGCAAACTTCTCCACAACTCCCCTACCTCCCCTTAAATCATAGAAAGGCTGTTCAGAGACTTCACGCTTTAAAGCGTGACTTTGAAATCTGTGAGTGCAAGACGCATGCCGAAAGATGACATGATGATGACCAGTTTATTGGAGTTTTTTCCTGGTCTTGGTCTGCACAGTGCATGTCGATAGGATTCTCATCAACAAAGGCCTTTCGAAGTTCGCCTCAATATTTAATCGATGACAGAGTTGAACAAAAATGAAGATGATGAATGTTCTTTCCGGATGCCGGTTCTTCTGGTGAAGCTGTAGATAGCTCCCAGTAAACTTGTACCAGTCCGGGAGTATGCGACTATAGGGACCGGATTATGTTCACAAACTCTCCGGGGCATCATCATCATCGTCATCATCATCATCAAAAACAGCAACATCAGTGTTGGCACTGATGCTTCACTGCCG
>NW_008751685.1:2293461-2295403 GCF_000715545.1 Opisthorchis viverrini | reverse complement strand
CCAGCGGTCCAAACGTTCTGCTTTGCTGCATATCAGGAAGCCATTTTGGTCCCTGATTGTTTCACTGACGAGGTTTCCGAGGACCAGTCGAACGTGGAACTCAAGTGAAACTCTCCGGGTCTTCCTCTATTGGTCAAGGGTAGTTACAAGCACTGGCAGATCGGCAGAATCAAGCACACTAGAAGTCGATGTACGCCACGATGGTGGATAGCGTGTATATGTGACGGAGTTCAGTTCAGTTTTCCCCCAGAAAAGAATGTACCAAACTACAGTGGTTACGGTTGCTAGAGGACAAGTAGAATATTGGAGTGCGAGCTACGTGGTGGATACAGTGGTCCGTTCTTTTCGGAGGCATCGCACGGGTCTCTTCATTCAATATGACAGAGAGCGAGGGCTACACAATGAAGGCGAAAGCTTTGATACAGGTTCGCCATTGGCTACGTGATGCAGCCGTGACTGTCAGGTTCAATAACTATTGGTTGTCTTGTTCCGCTGTCCCCATCCAGAAGACGGTGGTCACCAACTCGACTCAGCTGACAACTACTGGCTTTAATGATTCGTTGCCAGGCCAAAAGGTGGTCAGTCATGGATCGTCTCCATTCCAGAAGGGTGGGTAGAAAGGCTCTACGAGGTAAATGGTCGTGTGTCACACGAAGTGCCCGGCCCAACCAGCGTAATCTGTGGAATATGATCGACTGAGCATCCCCAAATACCGTCTGGCGTGCTTGATCATTACTATTCTGAATCCTTACCAGACTGGCGCAAATTTTCGGAGGCACCTGTTTAAAAAATATCGTTCAGTTGTAGCACTCTATCGGTGCGTAGCTGCCATGCTTCCCGAAGGATGACAAACACCGAGAGCCTTCGAGTGTCTTTGCACACCTAGCGGCTTCACCTCTGATCCAAAAGGTAGAACAGACCGGACTGTGGCATTTTACACTCTACCCTTGACAGTCAAGCTGATTTCACGCCAGCACCACAAATGTCGGAGTTTAGCAAACGCTATCCTGGCCTCAATTCTGAAAGTGATTTCGTCTTTCGCCAGGCCGATGGCACCTATTTGGCTCCCCAGAAAAACGAAGTTTTCTACTTTGTTGACCAGTTCATGGAACATGAGGTTCGGGTTTGATGCCCTCGAAATAGCTCAGCACCAGATACAGACCGGGGGAAGGGTCCCTTGTTCGAACCCAGCTTCAGCATCTCGATTGATCCTGTTATAGGCTTGGGCAACCTGGAATTATCCCAGTCCTCGTACCTCTTTCCTTTGGCATGGCAGCTAGTCAACGAAAGAGTGCTGCAGCTGAACGATTTTTGGTTTGGTCTCAGTCTTGTGCCATTATCTTACATTTTGAAGGTGTGGGGCGCATGCCGAACAGTGCTGAAATAGTCTGCGTTTCTGAAGCGTCCGATCCAAAAGAGGCAACATCGTTGGCGCAAATAACACCCCGGTGGTATTTCGTTTCCTAAGGTGTTAGAGGCCTGTAAAGAAGCTTCAAGCGGCGTATTGATTACGAAGTTAAAGTGAAAGGATGTCAAAGGATACCCTTGCCCGACACCACTAGAAGTCGTTAACTCCGGAGAGGATTTGCATTAAAAACGTGCGAGTCGACGGAATCAGCCACAGACCCTTTATAATATGCAGGGTTTTGGAAGGGATATCCCAACATTATCGTTTATTTTTGAAGAGCATATGGGAGAAAGAAACGTCTCATTCGAAATCATGCCAAGGATAGTGCCAGTCTGATGAGGTGAACCCCAAAGTATGTAAAGCTTTTGGTATGGTATGACGCGTCTAAGGACCAACAACCAAAGAAAGGACAAACAATGGTGAATGCTCTTCAAGGCGCAGTGTGCGCTAGCACAGTCAAGACTCGCACATCAGGCACAAAGTGACCGTCATACTGGGTCTGGTGTGAGATTAAATGGCAAAAATGTACCTTCA
>NW_008751685.1:2268692-2290640 GCF_000715545.1 Opisthorchis viverrini | reverse complement strand
TGGGCGACTGTGTTCGTACCAACACTTTCATTGTCGTGAACTCGATGATGGGCTACAAAGCCAGCTTTCGATTTGCAGCACTTGCCACATTCCTCACACGTGAACCCAACGAGTCTCTCCTGTGTACTGGTTGGAACTGGTGCGGAGGCGCCAGATGATTCGTAGTATACATTGTCGAAAGTAACCAGCATATTGAAACCAAACGGAGTGGTTGGCCCTTTCTGGAGTTGCTGAACTCTTAGCTCACCCAGACAGACGTCCAGGCTACCCGGTCGGCACCACGAGGAGGTGGTTCATCTCGCCGACTAGACATTGTCACAGCTTCTGGTGATCCATGGAGTCAAAAGTAGATTGGAGGTCGTGAGATGTGACCATTATTGGTCGTCGAAAGGAGTAACTCAGTTCTAACGTATGTCGATGCACCCCGGCACCGAGCGAAACCCGGCTTGGTTCTCGCCAACTTGAGTCTCCGGATGATGGCTCAACCTGCAAGAGAACACCCTGGAAGCTGTAGCCACTAGACTGGCATCCCTGATTTTTTCCTGCTGATGTTCTTGCACCTTCTTAAACATGGGAACCGTTGTCGAGTCTCCCTTTTCTGTCGATATCCTTTCCTCATTCCGGACACGGGAATAGAGTCGCTTGATTAGCGTCAACCAATTGGCCACGTGGCTTGAAGATTACAATAAGCAGTACGCTGTGAGCATGGATTATTTCACCTTTATCCAATCTTCATCCAAATCACCGTTACAACTGTCGTACTCAGAGCTGAATGATCGCTCCATATACTGTTCTCTTGCGGTACTAACTTTTGGAATAACCCAAGTTACTTGGCAATATGATGTCTTCAAATGGTCTGTCAGCCACCGACCCGAATCGATCGCATCGCCATCACTTACGAGTTGTATGGATGAATAATCTACTGTCGCTTTGTTTGAAAGGCTTGTGTGGATTGTGCCCATGCTCACGTCCGGAGTTCCCTCTCTGTTTGCTCTTCGTAGCCACCGATAAGGTGGACTACTCGTGGATTCCGATCGGAGCCGTCTCCTGGACTCCTCCGACTTCCGTACCGACTGATGGGGCGAGATGGTCCAAGTGGTTAGAGCGCGAATTTACTGACCGGAAGGTTCGTGGTTCGAATCCGACCTCCACCACTCGACTTCCCCTGTCCAGGCAACCTGACATTATCCTAGCCCTCGTGCTTCCTTCGGGCGACGTGGCAGCTAGGCACCGGAAGGGTACTACAGCTAAACGCTTTCTTTCTCTTTCCGATATCAGCTTACACTGGAACCCACACATCTTTGTGCAGTGCTGGGAGTTTCACATTCGGTACGCCACCGCCAGCTTAATTCAAGCACTGGATATCAGATTGAACGGTGGCACTTCCTGAATCCAGGGGAAAGGTCACCACCAATCGCGAACCTTGTTCAACCTTAACCTTATCAGGTGTCAAGTGGAACTTAGCGTGATGCTGACCTTGTAGCCTGGTTGACATGGAGAGGTAGAGAAAGAAAGGGAAACTTCCTGCCGCCCCCCACGCCTGTTTCTAAGGGGGAGTACACTGCTCTGCTCGTAAACTTCAACCACTAACCAGCACTGCGGCTTATGCCAATGTACTCATCCTTCACTCATTATCGTTTAGCTCTCATGTATGTCCTTCGCTACTGCATACTCTGATGACGAGAGGATTACGATGACTGAATTTCGTTGGGGCAGTTCGCCTTCCAGGATGGGCCCACGTAACCTCTCACCGCACTCGGGCGAAAAATTAGTTTATTAATGACAGTGGCCCTCGTGCAGTCATTCGTCTTCCAGATTGCCTGACCGTGTGTTCAGAGGTGTAAGGTCCTCGGTTTGCTTGCGGTAGGCCAACGCCAGTTCCCTTCCATGTCCTTATTTACTTTTTTTGATTTCGAAGGCAATTAAATGAACTTCGTGTTCGTGCGGCAGTGAAGCATCAGTGTGATTGGTGACGGTGATGGCAGCGCTCGTGAATTTAGTCTACGAACACTTGGACCACCTTATGCGAGTATTCGGTTGAATCGGAAGCCTCGTATCCAGTTTGTGTCTAGGAAAGTGATTTACGATTATCTTAATTCAAACCCTTTATTGACAACAAAAAACGTAGAACTGAATCGAGAAATATTGGGGTCACTACATGAATGCTCATCCCAACCCATCGGTAGCTACAAGTTTTCTCCGGTTCGGTGAGCTACTGCGCCACTCATTATTTATGAAGCAAATAACCTCCTTGCAAAATTCTCAATGTACTGAGTGAGACTTCTCAAAGGAATATGAAATCATGCTTTCTCCTGATAAGGCCACTCTCAAACTACCGGAGGTGGAGGAGTTTAGGGCATCTGCATACCTTCACTTTATCTTCAATTCATTAGGCCCTCAATTTTCAATTATTGTAGCAGACGCTTCGGAATATGGAAGTAGCGTAATCTGTTTGCTGAGTGATTGAAAAATGTCTTTGCCCGGCTCACTCGTTTAAATAAAATTGAAAAGGAAGCTGTACGGAGGACTTCCGTACAATGCCACGCGCGCAATTCTTTGTTCTGTAGCCTTACCGCAGTCCACTACTGCCGCTTTGAGTCCTCTTACGAATTTCCAGTTCATTCTACGTACATCCTGTTATCTCGGGTTACCATGCGTCTGGATCAAACTAGCTTTTAGTCAGGCTGATCCATATATTTAGATAGCTCTGTGGTTAAGGCTTCAACTTACTGATCTTAAAACAATCCCGACGTCTCTACTGTTCCCGTCTACGTTTGAACAACCTGGTATTATCTCAGCCCCCTTGCCTCCCTCGGATAATATGGCAGTTATGCACCGGAAGGATGTTACAGTTGAACCTGTTATTATTCAAGAAAATTGACTTGTTTGTGCGGCTTTAGAGCACCAATGTTCTTTGGTGTTGTTGTCAGCGATAATATTGATGATCGATTTACACAGGAGGTTAGCAGCCTGAAAGGTATCTTTCTGTACCCATCTGAACGAACACCGGTGACCATAGGTTTCCCTGTGAATCAAAGTCGCCTGACCGTTCGCCAAAGTGCATTATTTCAGGCTGCTGCAGCTTCACTTACCGTTGATAAGGATGATAAGGGAATCACAGCCGCGCTTTGGAGGCGATAACCAAATCTGTTTCTTCAGTATAAAAAATCGTTCAGTTGTAACGCCTTTTGGGTGCCTAACTGCCATACCATGGCAAGAGTTCATAGGTGCGCAGTGATGGTGATAGCTTTGATGCGGGAGCGTCATTGGCTGTGTAACGCAGTCATGTCTGTCAGGTTCATTAACCATTGGTTTGTCTCGTCCCCATCCGGGCAGACAGCAGTTATCAGCACGACGGAGTTGACTAGTGAGGTCTTTCATGCTTCGTTACCAATTAATGGACTAAACACCTGGGTTCTCCCTGTCCGATGCATGGCTGGGCAGATTGGGCTATGCGAGGCACGCGGGCATATGGCGTGCGAAGTGCATGGCCTAAATAGCGTAGCCTATGAAGTGTATCCTGCTGGTCTATCAAAGGCGCGTTACTTTTCCTGAAAACCACCTTACGTACCTGAGCATTGGTGATATAATTTTTCTACCAGAACCGCACAGTACTTCGGAGGCACCAGTGGTCAAACACACAAAGTCTCCGAAGACCTGCTCGCAGCGGCGACGTCTCCAATCCATAATTTAGGACAGGTCACATCGACGCACTGTGCACTCTACCCTCGACCGCCAGTTGATGTGACGTTGGTGCTACAGTTGTCCGAAGTTGACGACCTGTTGTGTTTTGATGTACGGTAGTGCAACTCTGTGTCGGTCCCTTGGCTTCCTGCTCCGCCCACTTTTGTTCACAGTTGTGCAATTAATTGTCTGTTTTGCATGTCATTAATCCTGAAAATTTTCTCAGCCCATTGTTGCAGTTTCTTTTCCATGCAACCGTACCTATCGGTTTGCCACTGATCTGTAAAATATCGGCCAGATAATTTTTCGCTAGTAGTCCTTAAATGTCTGATCGACTGACATCATTTCTCTGTGTTCTTTGGAGTAAAGGAGTACGTTACAGTGTTTTGGTAAAGGTACATGTTCAGTCACCAATGGTGATGTCCTCTGAATTTGTTTAATTCTACTGTTTAACCTGGACACTCGTGAGTTTACTTTTCTATGCCCAACTAGATGGCTCGAAAGATGCGGTTATTTCTGTCGTAACGCCTTGGTGAGAGAACAGAACATAAGCCTTTCACTGGATGGGATCACGATGACGACAGCTGTCCTGGCCTTCCCAATTCTGGAAATGATTTCGTCATCTGACAGTTGGATTTCGATCCCGCTCTCGCAGTAGCCCTCTACGCCCTCCAAGTGCCCAGCGGATGCCGAATCGACCAACATACTTATTTAGGCTATTTAAAGTAGTTCACCTTCCTAAAGCACCTGATTTAAGAATCGCAATATCGTCAACGTGTTCGCTATCTGAATGACCTACCCGAATGTGTTTCGATCCCTGAGAAAGAGTCAGTTAAAGTCAACTCAGGCAGCTCATCGATTAGGAAACTAAGGGGAAGGGCGATAGAGCACAACCTTGTCTGACACTCTGTGTGTAGACAACTCTGCAGACAAACCGTTTGTCACGTTAGTCCCAATCGACCCGAGTGGCTGGACAGTTCAGAGGCGACTATTCACTGAGGCACAGTTAAGTTATGTATCTTCTCGTTCAATTATTTGGGTTTGCCTCTCACCTAAGCTGTTCAAGTGCCTCGTTTTTCAAATAGCGCTGGCTTCCACATCTTGGAAGGTAACTTTTATTCATTAGGACTGAAAATAAGACAGTTTCTTCAGGATTTTCATTGTGTTCCGGTCGTACCATGGAATACTATTATTCATGATCTGCAATCTGAGGATTTCACTTTTGTTCACAATTGTGCAATTAATTGTCTGTTTTGCATGTCATTAATCCTGAAAATTTTCTCAGCCCATTGTTGCAGTTTCTTTTCCATGCAACCGTACCTATCGGTTTGCCACTGATCTGTAAAATATCGGCCAGATAATTTTTCGCTAGTAGTCCTTAAATGTCTGATCGACTGACATCATTTCTCTGTGTTCTTTGGAGTAAAGGAGTACGTTACAGTGTTTTCGCAAAGGTACATGTTCAGTCACCAATGGTGATGTCCTCTGAATTTGTTTAATTCTACTGTTTAACCTGGACACTCGTGAGTTTACTTTTCTATGCCCAACTAGATGGCTCGAAAGATGCGGTTATTTCTGTCGTAACGCCTTGGTGAGAGAACAGAACATAAGCCTTTCACTGGATGGGATCACGATGACGACACCTGAGCGGCGTGGTGCAGACCACCGACTCACGTTCATAATGTTGCTTGTCGCATGATTTTGACAGTGAGCGCCCTGCTGAATTAGCCTCCAATAGGATATCAGAAGTTGTCCTTTCTTTTTCCATGTGCTTCTTTATTCAAGTTCAATACAGACAGAAGTACGAGTTTTAAAAGTTTCGTGATGAATGCGCATTGACATTGCTGTGTGAGATGAATGTGGCTTTCTCAGAATTGAGGGCAGTGGGATCACTTCAATCGGACTGGGGTCCACACCATTTGTTTCGTGAGAACCTTGTGCTCACTCCTCCTAAAGACTGTCTCATCGAAGTTTTTCGTTCCATGTTTGGTGAGGCCACAAAGATGCCGCAAACCTGTTTCACTGATGCCACCTTTCTCCGGTATAATTTCCAGATATGTTTGTCTCAATATTTGTTTTTTATAGCCATGCTATTTGCACTAGGTCCTTCCGTTTTTTATTAAGGTTGTACTGCAGGCTAGCGCCCGTCTGTTGCTGTCACTAGCATTAATGACGTCCTGAAATTCACTATCAATGTCCTAGGAGCACATAATCCTGACGATATCAGTCAGTCTAGTCTGGTTATCAGTCGTGTTTGGTGTTGGCATCTGGGTCTGCATTACGGAGTCTTGGTTGCCTGCCACAGAAGTTTGCTGGGGCCTGATACTCACGCATTACTATTGGTCACTGAACCACATTCGAAGGACACACTAATTCGAGGATCCATGTAGTTTTAGTCCGCAGGATTTCCACTTTGAGGTGCGTACTGTAGATTTCGTTACACCGTACCAACTGTTGTTTTCGGAATCATGGTGTTTCTCTGTTGCGGTCTCCGGAAGGAACCCAGTTGAAATGTTTCGATAGCAAAAATCTGTTAGACTCTCACAAGGATTTACACATGTGGCGGCAAGACCTATGTCGCACGGCATTTAGCCGCTGGCAGCATGACGACTGCATCGCACTTGCCTCATTTAACGAGGCATGCCGGCATGTCACCCACACGTAGATGTAATGATTCTGCCTTGTAGCATTCTCTCGAGGCTGATTGGTGGGACAAACAATCACACAAATACCGACGACATTCTAATTTTACTTCATTGAACTTCATTATGACGTCTTGTTGTACTAAGAGGAGCAAGTTGTTTTGTCGTTCGAACAGAGAACTGCCAGTAGGCATTGGTAAAATCCAGATTCCTTGAATTTCCCCATAGTACAACGTGTGAGAGAACGAGCGCGCTGATACCCATCACTAGACTTTACAACGAACTACCACAATTCCCCTAACAATAAAAATGTCCTATGTCGATGAAACGCCCGGGACAGCTCAGAAGTTAAAGCCCGAGCTACAAACGCACAGGTTCGCGGTTCAAATCCAGCACTGCATGATCGCTTTCGTCTCGCTAGGACCTCACCCCAGGTGCTCATTTCGGGTTACGTGGCAGTTACCTGCTGAAAGGGTTCCACTGACCAAAAGTTCACTTATTACAACAATAACAGCTCACCTGGTATTCTATCATCGGTTAGTAGCAATTCTGTTTCAATGTGAGTCCAACTCGTTCCCCCGATATGAGCTTGTGTTCGCAAAAATGTCATACAAGGTGGATCTGAGAATTCCGATATAGGTATTGAGTCCTTATTGGGAACAATCAGTAATGAGCGTGTTTCGAGTCACTCAGTCTACTAATCAGCGACTCGTAGCCAATCAGTAAGTGGATTATTACGCTTAGGCAGTATGAAATTCACCAATATATCATAAAAAATACAAAATACGAAGGTTCTGCTTGAATGACCATACTCAGTTTTGGTGGACTTTTTCAAACAGTTGCCACTGGGTAGATCTTCAAAACAAGTCGTTTGGGCGTGTCCAATTCCTGCCTTCGGTAATGGACTTCAATATTCATTTTAAGTGTTCTCCCTTGCAGACTTCACTTGCATCCTACCGGCTGTCCCTGATATCTCCTGCGTATGTGTTGCTCTTCCGTTTTTTATTTCACTGAAGCCCCCCTGACCATTGGCTCTCCATCCTTCTAAAGGTTGATTTCTTCGCTGAGTTTTGAGTAATTTTGTTGAATTTTCTTCAATCCTCTGTGGGGTTTCGATTTTGGTCGTTCAAACTCGGTTCAAAGTCTCGTACCTAAACTGTCCCAATCGACTGAGCGTGAATATCCCTGCGTCTCCGTCAGATGGCTAGTTTTTGCCACCTTTTGCCACCCTACGTTGACTAGAATATCGATTAACAACCGTTCATCTATTGGTATGCATTGCGTGTGCGCGCACGTATGCACGCACTCGCTTACACCCACCCATCTTGTGTGCAAGTAACTACGTTCTGCTTTGTCCACGTGATTTCGCTGTCGGCGTGACCTGCGGTATTCTGTGCGCGCATTACAATGCAACAGGGTTGTTTTCTCGTTGGTTGTGTATGGTTTATCGTCTTCTGTCGGGTCCATCGATCAGACGACAATCGTGGATTTCTTGCCGCATTAGCCAATTCTCGATCTGGCCTAGTGTGCGTTTGGTAGTATGAAAGTTTTGGAATAACGCTTGATGATTCGTGGATCAACTTAAATTGTAGGGGCTATACGTGCCCGATAATACAGTCCATTGTGTGCGTGGGCAGTCGATTTGGTGACGTCTGTAGGTCTTTGCCAATCATTCCTATAATAGCGATTCTGCTGGCGTAAAATTTCCACCCTATGCATCGGATGCTGTCTGCGGTTTTTTTTACTCTGGTGGGTTCATTCCACTTAGAGGGCTGGCAAGTGTACCATATCGCACGCAGTTAAACAACAATACATTTGACGTGTACTGTGACTCCACGGGGGTCTATGCTTGAGACTTAGAATTCCTGGGGAGTTCGGCCCCTTTGAAACTCTAGATCCTGCAGCCTTCGGTGTCGAACCGTTTGCACTGCGTGCGGAAAGAGCAATGGTCCTTACGTCTTTGTTGGTGAAACAACGAATGCATAACTTACTAGGGTGGGCGTCGACAACCAGTTCGAAGCTATTCGTGGGTCGAACCCGGGTCGTGCACATGCAAGCCCATGTTATTCACTGCGCCATCCAGGTTTGTAGTTCAGTTCGTCCAAACAGCGGTATGGGTGATCGTCTGTTTACTAGCTCTTAGCTGGATCATGGATCATTGAGGCCTACTTGGCCTTTTGGTGATATTTTCCGGTTCTTGGTAGAAAGCAGTGAACTAGTAGCCTGGTGCATCATTTGACACAAATACCGGCTATCTCCACCACACCACGCCACCATAATTCACAAGTGACCGCTGTTTTTCAACTCCCTTGGTCTTCATCTGTTTTCTGTTCGCGTGAGGCCTTATCCCTTTTTGTTTAATGCCGTTAGCCGCTTCTGCTTCGAAATTGATTCATGGAAAAAAGTGAAGACCTGAATGTATTAAATTGAGCACTTCGGTAGTTATGATCTCCGCAACTGGGTTTGCCATGAGCTGCTTACTAGAATCGTCCACACTTCGTGTCTAGTCCCCGATCACTCCTGGGTTGCTTTGGAGCTCGATACAGTTAAGTGGCTAAGGCGCAACCGTGAGGTCCGTGGTTCGAACCCAACCTCAGCATCGCTATTGCGCCTGGGCTTGTGAGCCTGGCAATATCTCAGCCCTGTGCTTTCTTTGGACTGCATGGCAGCTCGGTACCGAAAGGGTGTTACCGCCGAACAATTCAGATTATTGACTTGTCAAAACGAGCATACGTTTTCGTTGTCCAAAAAGGATTCGGGTTTCTCTGTTTAAACGTTAGGACACCTTCGGATGGTCCTGGCCCCTGAACATAATCACTGGTTTCTTCTTGTTCTAAATATCATCCCCCCAGCTTCGGCGCTACGGAGTTCGATGTAGTGGGAAATATTATCGTTTTTTACTATGGGGCCTATACTTAAACGTGTTTGCCGGTAGAAAGGTTTCAAAGATTCATAATGTTGATCGGCTAGACGGGGACCCACTTTTTGGACAAGATATGAAGGGACGGTTGTTACCAACGTGAAACAATTAGTCTCCTCAATTTTCACTGTGGAGCCTGGCAACTAATCTGATGCCTCAAAGGTTGGGGTTCGAACACGGGTCGGTGAAACAAGTTGGCTATCCGGGCAACCGCTCGACCTCAAATCTGGTACAGCATACCCAAATCCGTGATATCAACTGGTAAATATCTGCGCTACCAATGATGGTGACGCGTGGGATTGTTTCACACATGATGTGTAAACCTTCCAACACGACTTCAACTCTCCTTTATGGACGAATTGCATAATGACATAAATGCTATCAATTTATATTAGTTCGTTGATCCCTATGAAAAGTTTTGCAGGTCACCACAGGTTAGGGGATGGAAAACTACGCAGCTGAGTCACCTGTGCATGAACAAGAAGTAGGCTAGAAACGCAAAAAATTTCTGTTCCGAAACTTGCACTCCCACATAGGAACTTTTGGGGTTTCTGTGGCCCCAATTGTTATTCTTTCAGGACCTGGTCGTTGGCTTGTTCGCTGAGCTGGGCAGTTTGATTGCAAACGTTTCATCACCAATCAAGGTGATATCATCAGCGCGTTATTGGAGAGCGTAGTAATGCGTAGCGGTGGGTTACTGGTTGTAGACACAACCACGTTTACGATCAAATTGCCCAGCTCAGCGAACAAGCCAGCGACCGTCTACGCTACCTGAGCTACCGACACTTTCAGGACCTGTTAGTTTTTTCCTTCTGTTGGCAGTATGACCACTGGGATTCCGTATTTGTCTTTGCGGGAACCTCATTCGATTTGGCCAATTGTACATGTAGGGATTTTTGTTAGTCTTGTTACACTATGACTGGCCACATTTATCCGACACTTTGGCCTCACATTTCCCCCCAAATCTCCAGGCTTCTAGTGGACAATGGTGCTAATCTCGCCCTACTCAGCTGTGATATGGAATTGCCCGTTGACGTGTCTCAGAATGACGCAGTCACCAGTTTGCTCAACGAGGCGATGGAATCACAGGGTATCGATCCAGTTGCGGCTCGTCAAAACGAACAGACAATGCTTCTGCGTGATGCCAAACAATGGCAAGCTAACGGGCGATATGAGTACGTTCTTTATTACTTTCGGTGATCATTTCTTTCCGAAAACTCCTGTTCATTCACTGTATTCACCCTTGAGTCACACACCGGCCGTTATTTGGTTTCATGACGCCAGGTCGTCTCGTTCGCTCTTCCCTCATNCGGCCGTTATTTGGTTTCATGACGCCAGGTCGTCTCGTTCGCTCTTCCGTCATTATGACACTTTCTTACCGTGCGACGCCTGGGAAATCCAGAGGTTGAGTCACTACCGAAACAGAAGTTTCTCATCAGGGGAACATCCATCCATTTTCATTGCCACTATGCCCTCCTCCGAATGGCGGTTGCTGGCGAAAAGTGATGATGGTCAATTGGTATGATGTCGTTAGCCAGTGCTTAGCTTCGTCATACCGGACAACTGAAGGCACGGGCAGTGAATCGTTTCAGAAAAACGTATTATGTGCAGCTTTCGCTGACAGATTCATTCGGGGACCTTTCCGGTCAACACATTGTCAGATTGCGTCGTAAACACCGGCAGTCTTCGACGATCGTCAACTCGGAAGGGCACGGTTGCACCCTAATGTGCACGGAGTTTTGTGTTCGTTGCTATGCAAATGAGAGTGGCCTGGATATTTCTACGTCATTTAACCAGTTGCGTCATTTGTCTAATTCACTGAAGTTATCCCGCCAGATCGCGCACATTTCAAACTTGTGGTCTGTAACGCATGGTGAAGCATGTTCGCCGTATCGTTTACTCATCAGTTGTGTCACTCAACCATACTTCACCAATTAAGGCCATATCGAAACACAACCACGTGCCTTATCAGGAGTATCCGATTCTCCGTGAAAGTGTTCGGTTTGTTGACGAGATCATTGAGTGCCGCGGCCATCATAGTGAGTGGCCCGATAACTGCGTGTTTCAGCGAATGAGTACTTGCCAAGGAAAACCTAAAAGTACAAAACCTTGAAAAGGTATCACGCTACAGCGATCAGATCCAGTACTGGAGCCCAGCCACTTTTCAGACCACACACTCGGATGAATTTTGGTGGATGATGGTATTCTGTCAGGTATTCTGTCACATAATCCCTCCAATCAGAAAGTTGATATGCTTGCTAACGATTAACGACCCATTTGAACCTTTTTGTTGGATAGTAACAAGGGTTGGGATACTGCCAGGTTGCCCAACCCTAGATAGGAGAAGCAGAGGTTGGGTTCGAACCACATACCTTCCGCTGGATACCTTGATTTCGTTGCATTTAGATCATAGCAGGAACCCGACAGGCCCGACCAGCAGCAGTCCCTATTGGATCTTGGTCCCTAGAGGAGTTGTCTTCGCATATGTAGGTAGTAAACAATCACCCAGGTTTCAGTTGTCAGAAAGCACCCTACGACCAATCCGTATCAACCCTCACTCCAAATTGTACCGTTTCCTACGCATCTTTCTCTATGTTGTTTTGGTTTGTAACTTTATGGCCGAAGCGAGATAGCTCAGTGGTTAGACCGCAAATTTACTGACCGGAAGATCTGTGGTTCCGACCCGACCTCTGCACCTTGACTTCTCCTGTCTAGGCTTGGGCAACCTGGCAGTATCTCAGCTCTCGTGATTCCTTCTGGTGGTATGGTAGCTAGGCACCGATTGTGTCGATTCAACAAATGCTGCTCGGCCTAATCGGTTACTTGCCGCTCGGTTTTACAACCAGTTTGTGATTTTAACGATTGCTGGTCTTGCTGGACAGGTGTAGCAATCTCCGACCAACAGGCCGCCACGGTTAACTTTCCGCTCAGGTCCTGGTTGCCAAACGTGTGCAGTTGAAAGTTGTTACAACACTCAATGGTATCATTTTTTTGCGTGCTATGACACAGCGTGCTATGAACAGCGTCCTGATTCAGGTGTGCGTTCTGTACAAACCACATTCAGACGCACACGCACCCATGGTGTCAGGATTACTGGTCCGAACACGCAGGCATAGTCCTTGTCAATTCGTTTTTTGTCCGCGCGTTCGGATATACCGAAGGCAAAGCTGGATCGATGCGAAGCGAATGGAAGGTTTTAGAAGGCGGGTGTACATACGACCAGGTAGCTTAGATGGAAAAATTGACCGTTCATCTGTTGCAGTCATTTTCAACTAATCAGTCTTCACACCCCGAATTCTGATACAAATAACACTTGATTGGTTCCATTTTTGAGTCCGCATAGTGTTCCCATACTGTCACTTGAAGGCCTGATACTTTTGATGCCTGGCTTGGAAAATGTTTGAGCCGAAGCAACATGACAGAAGCGACAAAATACACGCTTTATGCCGAATGGCAGGTGACACTTCAGAAGGGAAATGTGGGAAATATCCATTCCGGTGTATGTTTTCAATCAATACGAGATTCGTCCGCTAACCTGCATCACTTTTCGTGGACTCAAGGGTATTGGTTGTGCACGGGGCGATCTTCCTTTTGGGTAGTCTTCGCACATGCAAGCTGACCGAGACTTGACACCCAAGCAGACCGGAGGTAGTGTATCCACTTATGTGAACGTTTTATAGAAATCGAATAGCAACTTCAAACTCACACTTCTCCGTCACACTTCACCATTGTATGCAAGCGGGAATTTCTCAGCCACCACAGGCCTGTTATTGTAGCCAATGTGTAGACGCCCCCCCCATAAACAGACCTCAGAAAGTTTGTGGGAACTTTGTGGTTCTCCGTAGTCTGGAATGATTTCACTCAGTCTGATTAATCCCTTGCCTGACAACTTGGTTCGCAACTCCAATTCAGGTCCGTCTCAACCGCTTATTTGTAGACGACCTACTCGATTACATTCATCGACGTAAGTCACTGTTGTTGAGGTATAAAATAAATAATAATAATAATAATTGTTCAGCTGTAGCGCTCTTTCGGTGCCTTGCTGCCATGCCCCCCGAATGAAGCACGAGGGCTGGGATACTGTCAGGTTGCCCAAGCCTAAACAGGGGAAGTCGAGAGGCAGAGGTCGGGTTCGAGCCACGGACCTTTCGGTCAGTAAATTCGCGCTCTAACCGCTTGAGCCGTCTCGCCGTTGCATGATCAGACTTCTGCCCAAGGTATACTCGAAAACAATAACGACTCTTGATGTGCACCAAGAAACGGCTTACTTTTAGGCGAAATGTAGGCTCCGAGAAGTTGAAATGCCCTCGCCTGACACTTGAGATAACTGGATTTACAGGCCCTGATGATAACACCCATTATCCACACGTTGCTATATGCTCTCAACTTGCACAGTGCTCTGTTTTGATTTGCACTGTCCTCTGGGGACCGTATTTACCAACCCGGATCGTTTTACTTCGAAATCGCTTGAGAAACCCCGCCTCCTTAATGAATGCGCACACAAACATGGGGGCAACGCAGCAGACATCCTTGGGTGATGTCTATCAGCTAAATACATCGTTTTCCTCCAGAACACTCACTATTCTGGCCGAGAATTCTATACAAAATGAAACTCCGGATCAGAAAACGCAGCAGACATCCTTGGGTGATGTCGATCAGCTAAATACATCGTTTTCCTCCAGAAGTACGCCCACACCCAAGTCATCTTTTGGTTCCACTAAAACACCGTCCCATTTCGTGCACAGTCTTGCTTAGTTCGTTAGAGGGGTTAATGCCTGTCGTCGTACGATTCTCGCTGGGCACTTCTAAGTTTGTTGGTAGTGTGAAAAAATTAGGCAATTAGAGATTCCACCCTATGGAGGCAAAACCGAGAACCGTTCCGTATCCGCTCGTAGCCGAGCGGTCAATTACTAGACGGGAGGTCGTGCGTTCTAGTCCCCATGGTGTTTCGCGAGGTGCGCACTGCTGGTGGATAAATCAACCGTACAATGCGTCTCGGCCTTTCAGCATAGAATGGCTTCACTTGCAGGACGAAATCCCGGATATTTGCTTACAATCCTAAAAATTCAGAACCACAAGCGCTTTTGCTTACTTATCGCATCAAATTTTCGGGGACACTCGACGGAAGAAGCAAATAGGTTCCCGTTGGTCTCAGATTTTCGTAGTGTTGATGCTTCAATCACTCTTATATATGGGTCGGTGGCAAAGGTTAACCTCGATTGCACCCGAATGTGGCGTACCTCGAAGAGCGTTTCTGTCAGTGTTTTTTTTACATTGGTTGACGTCTCAATCACGTTTTTTCATTAAGCTAATGATATCAACTTTTATAGGGCTTATTCCAGCAGGTAACTACGCTACCTGCTGTTGATTTCAAATTACTTCCTCCTATCTGTATTCAGGCAAGTGAGCCGGGATTGCGCTTACTTATCCAACTGACCGATATTTGGATAACTTACAACCTCTACTCTGGCCCACTATCTCTTTATATATCGGAGTGAATTTGTCCTCAAGTTTGTCCTGACAGAGACGTAGATGTATTTTTTTGAAGACCCGGTGACTCTGTGTAGTCATTTTTTCCATTCTTGCCACTTTTGAACCGCAGTTGTCTGTAGACCGTTGATCTCATTGTCATCAAAAACCGTACTCGAATGCTGTTCTCATAGTAATATATGCCCCAATTCCCCCGTTGAAACCTTGATAAATCGACAAACCGAGAGCTTGCACAGATCTCAACACGGTGCTGCACAAACGTTACCACCTTTTACGCGTTAAACCACAAAAATTTCTTCGCAAGCTTCCCTAAACGAGCACTGGTGTACTTTGGTTCCCCTGGACCTTCGTGGCGAGACGGTCCAAGTGGTTAGAGCGCGAATTTACTGACCGGAAGGTCCATGGTTCGAATCCGACCTCTGCCTCTCGACTTCCCCTGTCTAGGCTTGGGCAACCTGACAGTATCCCAGCCCTCATGCTTCCTTCGGGTGGCATGGTAGCCAGGCGCCGAAAGGGTGCTACAGCTGAACGGTCTGGACCTTCGTCTCTAAAAACTATGGTCCCGACCCAAGACTTTACTTTCTAACTGTAAAGTCTACATTCTCTACTATTTTAAGTGCATGCGTCCATGTCCCAGTTTTGTGAGTTGTTTTCCTGTACATTTAGCTCTAGGTACTTAACACTTTTTTTTACAAGTCCGGTAAAATGCTTCTCTGAAAATTGGCATATTTCGTCTTGTTCGGCAACACCCATTGAGTGTTGACAATCTGGCGTCTTTGAGACATCTTTACAAAGCTACGAAACGCCGTTTGCTAACAGAGTCTTCCTCAGAAGCTCTGTGTGTGAACATGTCCTGGTTTTACAGAGGCAGTAGGATATGTAGCAGCGAATCAAAACAAGCATGTTCTATTCACCGACCTCGTCGGTCCGGGTTCACATTTATTTATCCCGCTGTACGATTACTTCTGGTGCGTTCGACGTGAAAACTTCACAAGATCCGTCGCGAATGGAATCAAATTATTCAGAGGCATCCGAGAAGTCAGTACTGGCTTTCATCTTGGCACCTGGTGGCCCATCGTGTGCTCAGTCACGTGTGCTCGCCACATTTGTTCGCAATCTAATTGCCGAAGCCAAACTTCGATGTGATCAGTGAGCTGGACACTAGGATCTCCATGAGGAAAAAAAATATTTCTTAATGCAGAATCCTGTCTATGAAATGAACGGACCACACTTTTGTGGAGATATGATTCATTCTCTTTCTTTTCTCTCTGGGTCTTGCTGGGTGTATAAATTTTGTTGCATCTGTTCTGGTTTGATTGAGCGTTTTTTAAACGGCTTGTTTTCTATCTAACTTTTCAAATTAAAGGCACCGTGTCATTGGCGGTTTTCCACGTTCACGTGGACCACCAGCCCCTCAGAACTAGCGTCAGTCGGTGATCCGCTGTGCGGCACATCTCATCTTTACCACAGTCATAAGTTCCGGCTGTTGGCTGTCAATTGCTCTGGCGTGTGAACCAGTTGATCGGTGGGCCAACTGTTGCTGAAATTGTGTGTGTGTGTGTGTGTGTGTGTGCGTGTGTGTGTGCACGAGGAATCTTACCTCCGGTACCCGACATTACGCGGTTTCGTGTCGCATCGGTCAGGTAGTATCCGGACGACGTCGCCTCTGATATAAGATATCCTCTCGATTCCTTCTGCCCTACCGAAAGAATTGTGTGCTGCCGACCAGTGAACTTCCCGGCGTAATTATCACTTCCCAGCAATTTCTTTTGCCGCTTAAGATTTGCCTAAACTGGATTGTGGCAATACCGTGCCGAACTTGTTTCATGGTTCGGCCTTGTGACTGTTGATGATGATGGTGGTGGTGGTGGCCTGGTCATGCACAAGTCAACTGCCCAGCTTGTTTAACCGGACCACGTGAAACCCATTGTCGATGTGCCCTAGCTTACTTGGCATTTCGAGGTCATTCTTCTTTGTATGTATGCGCGCACGCTCTGTGACTGTTATGATGATGGTGGTGGTGGTGGCCTGGTCATGCACAAGTCAACTGCCCAGCTTGTTTAACCGGACCACGTGAAACCCATTGTCGATGTGCCCTAGCTTACTTGGCATTTCGAGGTCATTCTTCTTTGTATGTATGCGCGCACGCTCCGTGGTTGTCCATCGCTCTTCACTTATACATCAATTCGATAATCAGGCATCAGCCGACCACAGTTTGAAAAATGCCGCCGGTTCTTGTGGTTTCTGGGGTCACGTGGAAGGCAGAGCAACTGTTTAGTCGAACCTCAGGTAGCCCTACTGTTCTGAATGCTGTTTCGTGTCGGATGTACTGTTTTCCAACCGGCACGTTAATTCACAACTTCCCTTAATTATGGGGCCATCCTAGCAGAACTACTTGATTGTTGTATTTGACCTTAGCACGTTGGTAGAACGGAGAAACACTTATGACCAACGTCACAAGTATCAAGTTCTTGAGGCGAAATCAACTACGGTCAGCCTACCCCGAGAATAAGTGCCCTTCGGAAATTGAAAACCTGTTGGGTATGGTTTCTATGTAAAGGGGAACACGTTTTCTTACGAACTGTAATTTTAAAAAAATCATTCAGCTGTAACACCCTTCCGGTGCCTAGCTGCCATGCCACCCGAAGGAAGCACAAGGGGGTGGGATACTGCCTGGTCGTCAAAACCTCGACAGGAGAAGTCGAGATGCAGAGGTCGGGTTCGAACCACAGACCTTCCGGTCAGTAAATTCGCTCTCTAACCACTTGAGCCATGTCCCCCTCAGAAACTGTAATTGTTCGGGTAAAACTATGCAGATACAGTTTCGTCGTGACACACTCTTCTCTCTTTACCAGTAAGCTTCGGAAATTGTCGCCGCTCTGCAAAGATAACTTTTTCGAGAATACTACCTAGTGTTCCAAATGTTTTGTTTACGTTACCAGTTCTCAAACTGTCTTGAGAAACCAGTCCAGCCCAATGTAAGTTTGGGGCGCTTCTGTCAAAGTTGTCGCTGTCCATATGGTACGTATCCCAACAGTTGCACTGCTAACATCACGCTTTTGGCGAACAACTATGTGCATATCCCGCATACGCACAAATTGGTGCTCAAGTAGGCAGTGAGGATGGCAGAAATTCGGAGACTACGCCAAGTTGATAGCCTCTAAAAGGAGCGAAACCGGTCGAGGCTTGTCGAAGAGTTTTCATTGACCTTATGCACGATGTTGTGCCTAGAAAGATTCATATTACACACTAGCATGGTTGCGTATTCACGCGGAAACCACATGCAGAGGATTGAACGGGGACACTAACAAAAACACATCAAAATAGGGATTAGTTTAATTGCTCGGTCTAAACCAGCAGTGTCATGCGGTCACTTAGCCCAACACCGCCTTAGCAAGGAAATTTTGGCAGCTCACAATTTAACCCGACACAATCCCATCACCCCACGCCTCACTCTCACCCTTACTCTCCCCTTTTAAGCATATTCAACTTAATCCACCTCTGCTGTGATCGCGAATGCTGGTAACACCGCTACGTGCGGTGCTGATGCGTGTCAGGTATGTGCGCGCATAGACACGGGGATCATCCATGACTATGGCCAACCAATGGGTCCTTGTGTCCTCTCACTGATTCGGATAATGCAATATAAGTTGGCGATTTTATGATATTTTTATAAACGAGAAATTCAGATCAGCCTCCCATTTCACTTTGCAAATGGGCACTTAACTCTTCCTTTTTCCGGTTCGTTCTTCGAGTACAAAGTAGGTTTTTTGGAAATCCGATAACTGGGAGAAGTTGACGGGCACAAAAGTGGTGAACTCGGTAGTGAACTGTTGAAGAGTAGATATCATCGTTCAGCTGTAACACCCTCTCAGTGACTAGCTGCCATGCAACCCGAAGCAGGCACGAGGGCTGAGACACTGCAAGGTTGCCCAAGCCTAAACAGGGGAAGTCGAGAGGCAGAGGTCGGGTTGAAACCACGGACCTTCCGGTCAGTAGATTCGCGCTCTAATCACTCACCCATCTCACCCCCAGTTATCAACCCTATACTTAATGTCATATTAGCGAAAACACTTGGACATCTTCAATGTCGTTCCGGTTGAGACAACTTTTGTTCAGCGCAGCCAGAAGGTAACTGTCGTCTCCGGTCAACCACAACTTACTGTGCAAAGGATTATTTAATCTAAAAATGCGCTTTCTGCGTAGCGCCCCTATGTACATTAACATTCGGTCGGTTTTCTGAAATACGCCCGATTCTCTCATTTTCAAACTCGTTACTGGACGAAGTTGGTTTTTACAAACGACTGGTTTAGAAATGAACAGGCTGGGAGGAGAAATACGAAGCGTTTTTGGTGTTAAACAACGAAGCCCCACGTCGTAACCCAAAGTTCTAAGCACAGAAGACACAATAATCAGCCGATGTTTTATAAAAAAGACCAAGTAGAGCGAATCCCATGCAAAAAGTGCAGCTCAATTACAGCGTTCGCGTGATCGATTGAAAAATAACTAACTACTAATTAATTAAACGCATATCATTTACAAACAATGGTCTTTGGAACGAAGTTTCACATCACTACTGAGCGCTGATGAGTATACTTCATAGTACTTGTGTGGAGGGCAAGATGCGGCTCACTGGTTAGAGCGCGAAATTTACTGATCGGACAGTCCGTAGTTCGAACCCGATCTCTGCCTCTCGACTCCCTCTGTGTAGGCTTGGGCAACCTGGCTGTATCCCAGCCCTCGTGCTTCCTTCTGGTGGCATGGGTGATGCTGCTGAACGATTTTTTTGTATGGCGCGAGGTTCGAACAACTGGCTCGTCGCTGGCTATCAGACTGTACGATTTCCTGGCTGAAAGAAAGTCGAAAAACTTGTATTTTGGGATGACTAGCTATTTCCCGCTTACTTCGTTCATCGTAGCAATAGGCTCCTGGGAACTGTTCGACTGTTCTACCTGCTACGGTTTTTCTCTGCGTTAAAGTTTACATTTCGTTTAAAAATTCCTTCATACGTCCTCATTAGTTACAGAAAACACTATAACTTGCGTAGGTGATCTCATCCAGGCCGCACATTGTGTACACATTTTTGGCATCCTCATTGCTTGCTGTGTGGGAGGGCTACTGATGGATTAATGACAGTATAGCACTGTCGCTGACCCTAGGTGATCGGAAGTCGGAGACAAAGGATGTGCCTAGGCAGTCAGTGTACTACACCTTTGCATTTTATCGCAGGTCGGTATTTCTGCTACACGCACTCCGATGTTCTGCATTTATTACCTTCTTAGACTGAGCACAGTCACCCTCATTTTCGAAGCCGTCTCGTGTTACGAAATGAAAAAAAACTGCCATCAATGGCTAGATTCCTATACGTGCATCCAATCGCTAGAATACTTGATTGATTCTCGTTACCCTTGGGTAGACGGGAAAGGATGGGGATATTGAACATGGTGTGGCAGCGTGTGACGCCTCATCCAAAGCTGGATTCAGTTCCGTTTTGCAGAAATGTTCGTTTTGCAGATTTCCAGTCTTGATCCCCCATCCAATTAGGATCCCATAGAATACAATTGCATAGCCTTCTTAAAATAGCATTTCTATCAATCAACCCTTCGAACTATTTGCCGCACATATTAAGAGCATAATGGAGTAGAAAACCTATCCTGACGAAACGGCACCCTAGAAAAACTCCCGTTGTCCTCCAAATCCACTGCAATTTCTGCTGCATTTCACGCCAGTTGATCAAAGTAGTATCCTTGATAATTGTGTGTTTGGTTTCCTTTTGGATCTGTCACCCGATCACTATTCATTCAACTCCTGCTGTAGGTGGCTTGTCGCAGGGTGTATTCTGTCAAAGACCAGCCAAACTCCACATAATCATGGTTATCTCCACGTAGTCGAAGTGGTTAGAGCGCGGATTACTAACCTGAAGGTCCGCGGTTCGAATCCGACCTCCGCCACTCAACTTCCCGTGTCTAGGCTTGGGCAACCTGGCAGTATCCCAGCCCTCGTGCTTCCTTCGGGTGGCATGGCAGCTAGGCACCGGAAGGGTGCTACAGCTGAACGCTTACATGCTCATGACCGCATGCTCAGCCATCTGGTGACATGGCTTTGTCTGACTGAACAGTCATGTGCCAGTAATTCATTCGGGGTTGGACACGTGACCGGCGATTGTTGACACTCGCAGCCCCTCGATTCTATGCCATTAACATTCAGACAACGGTTATTTCTTATCAGGCTGCATTCCTTGGGAAATCTTTTTTGCGTTGTCTTCAACGACTCCCAAAACAACTGAACTCTATCCGTTCGACTTGACAGTGCCACTGTTAATCGAATCCTAGCCCTACTTTCGTTCGCGTTACTGTTGGTCTGCACCGGGGAGCACCATAAAGCTGATTATAAAACACCACGTGATTTGTGCATTCTTACGCAGTTTGTGTCGATTCATTATGTGGGTGTAGCCATGGATTGCTGTCCCATTCTCGGACACAAACTATTCGACGTGGCAGATGTTTTGTTATCACAATCGACGGACACACATGCGCACCTGCATGTCTTCGTTTATCGTTAGCTTTCGGTTGGCTGCTGTCAGTCAGTGCATTTATGATGTCCGGTTCGGGGGGGGGGGGACTACGTCAAGGTTTTTGTGTGCCCATTGCTTTTGAACTGTCTGCACCCTCCATTCTTATGCTCGTTTACCGATAGTTTGTAGTTTCAACCACTAATTTCTTATTTAAAACTCATCACCTAAGAGATTAGATGTGACGCTTTACCAGTGTGTGTGAACATGGACAGACGTTTGATTCTTGTAGATTCTCCGCTCTTTATGATTCCATCGTTTCCCTGTTTAGGCCCGTTATCGACCCTCGAACAGGAGCATCACCTCTTCATGTCGCTGCATGTAAAGACTATACCGATGTATTAGAAGTGTTGCTCAAACTTCCCGGTGTGAATGTGAACTGCCAGGATAACGATGGATGGACCCCGTTGCATGCCGCGGCTCACTGGAATCGCGAACAGTCCGCCCGTCTTCTTGTCGAGGCCGGGGCTAGCTTTGATACCTATACACACACGGTAGGTTTGTGACCTTGTTACTCGGTATTCATTGTCATACCTTATAAAACCCATCCTCTCTTGCATTTTTCGGTTTTTACAATCGAATCTATGTAATAGCTGATGTACTGAATGCCGAGTCCTGGATTACTGGGACTGGGGCGAGAT